>NW_023270447.1:63271819-63579107 GCF_011800145.1 Mirounga leonina
AGGAAGGAAGGAAGGAAGGAAGGAAGGAAGGAAGGAAGGAAGGAAGGGATTAAGGCACTGGGAATCCAAGGTGTTAAGGAGTCATTCGAGAAGATGATGAAGCACCCTAAATGGCAGGACTCTGAAGGAGAGGAAGGTGTGACCCAGGTGCCCAAATCATTAGTGAGTGAGGAAAAGTGACCCACAACCTTGAGATTGAGAGCTGCACAATCCACCAACTGAGCCAGCCAGTTGCCCCTAGATTTTCTAACTTTAGATCATCATTACTTTCCTGCAATGAAACCAATTGGTCATGATATATCTTTCAATAGATTGCTATATTCAATCTGCTAATACTTTAAATAGGATTTTTCCATTTTGTTCGTAAGACAGATTGGCCACTAATATCCTTTCTCGTACTGCCCATCACTGGTTTGAAAATCAAAGTTATATTAGCCCCACAAAATGAGTTTGAGTCTTCTTTGTTTTCTTTCATTCTCTAAAAGCTTGTAGGAGATTCAAATTAGATATTCCATTAAATGTTTGCTAGAGGTGCCCCTGGGTGGCTCAGTCAGTTAAGCCTTCACCTCAGGTCATGATCTCAGGGTCTTGGGATCTAGCCCTGCATTGGGCTCCCCACCCAGCTGGGAGCCGGCTTCTCCCTCTCCCTCTACCCCTCTACCCTGCTTGTGCTCTCTCTCTTGCTCTATCTCAAATAAATAAATAAAATCTTAAAAAAAATAAATGTTTGCTAGAGCTTGCCTTATTGACTTGTAAGACTTCTTTGTATGTTATCCATATTAATTCTTTGTCTGGTAGTATATATCATAAATATTTCCTTTCTTTTAATTTTCTCCATACATATTTATTATAAAGACATGTTTAAGGGTTATGAAATCAAACTTGAACATCCTTTCATGGTTTTGTGTATTGCTCAGGAAAGTTTTCCCCATCACAAATTTGTTTTTATTGATTTATTGATTTATTTTACTACAAAATTACTTTTTAAAAAAACACTTTCCTTCAGGTCTTAATAGTTTGTCATTATTATATTTAGGTCCCCAATTAATTCATCCAGGAATATATTTTTGTATACTGATATAGAAATTTAACTTAAATTTTTTCTTTTTAAAAATATTTTATTTATGGGCGCCTGGGTGGCTTAGATGGTTAAGCGTCTGCCTTCGGCTCAGGTCATGATCCCAGGGTCCTGGGATCGAGTCCCGCATCGGGCTCCCTGCTCCTTGGGAGCCTGCTTCTCCCTCTGCCTCTCTCTCTCTCTCAAATAAATAAATAAAATCTTTTAAAAAAATAAAATTTTTTATTTTATTTAGTTATTCGAGAGAGAGAGAGCATGAGCGTGGGGAGGGGCAGAGGGAGAAGCAGACTCCTCGCTGAGCAGGGAGCCTGACCTGGGGCTCAAGCCAAAGGCAGATGCTTAACTGACTGAGCCGCCCAGGTGCCCCATAACCTGAATTTTTTTCTGAATATGTATCCAATTGCCCCAACATGTACTGACTGAGCTACTTTCCCCAATGGCATTTTTTTTTACCTTTTTTTTTTTTTTAAATAAGCTCCATGTCTAGCGTGGAGCCCCAAACAGGGCTTGAACTCACAATCTTGAGATCAAGACCTGAGCTGAGATCGAGTCATAGGCTTAACTGACTGAGCCAGCCAGGTGCCCCTCCTCAATGACTTTAAATTTAACCTTTATTGTAAATTAAATATATAGACCTTTCTCATAAATTAAACAGATATGATAAATGTGTATGTGTGTGTGTGTGTGTGGTCTTTCTCTTTTAAAAAAAATTTATTCTTGGGCTGATAAAACACTATTTGAACACACTCTCTTTTGATCTGTGGTGGGGAAAGATCTTTCTCATTTGCTTTTTCAAATTTTCTTGACTATTTCATGTCATTTCTCTCCTAGAATATCTACACCCAACATGGGGCTTGAACTCACAACCCCGAGATTAAGAGTAGCGTGCTCCACCAACTGAGCCAGCCAGGCGCCCCTAGATTAATTTGACATCTTTGCAACATTGAGTCTTCCTATCCAGGAATGTGAATATATGACTCTCCATTTATTCATGGTCTCCCTGCCCCTTAAGAGCTGTGTATGACCGGCCCCAACCTCTAGTCCATGATTTGTGGGTCCAAAGCCCTCCCTACGATTTCTCTTGATCAGCTCCTGCTTTGAGCTTCACTTTCCACTGAATTGGTTCAGGTTATAATCCCAAGTGTGATAGGTTACATTTTCCAAAAATGGCTGCACCAGTCCCACTCCCCCCCACACATATACTCCATGCTCCTCTTGAGATGTTGTTACACTGGTACTCATTCATCAGGAGGTGGAGTCTCTGTTCCCTCCCCTTGAAACTGGGCAAACCTTTGAAATTGCCTGGACCAAAAGAATGTGGTGACATTGATGCTGTGAGACTTAGGTCCTCAGGGGCAATTCTGCTTCGGTCTGGTGTTTTCCGTGTCTCTTTGAGCTACTGTGTTGGAAGTTCAGCTCCTTTGAAGCTGCCGTGCTGGAGAGACCCCGTGGAAAGCTCACAAACAGATAAAGGAGAGAGCTTCCCAAGAAATTCCAGCTGTCCCGGCCCCAGCTATTGGAGCCTTCCTAGTACAGACATCAGACACAGGAGTGAAGAAGCCTTCTAGATGAGCCAAGGCCAGTCATCATCTAACTGCAACCTTATAACAGACCCGGAGTCAGAACCAACCAACAGAGCCACTGAATTCCTGATTCAAGAAATTGCTGCTTTGAGCCACTAAGTTTTTCAGTGTTTTTCCTATGCAGCAATAGACAACTGATATACTAATGTGTGCTGTGCAGATGTAAGGAGCACCCCCTTTCCATACACACACACACACACACACACACGAAAACTTACTCACATGAGGCCCTGGTGTGTTCAGCCCACAAAGAGATGAAGAAATGAACAACATAAAAACCAACAACTTTGGCCAGCCCCTTTCAGAGAAGTCCCTTACACATATTACTCTCCCACCTGGGGCAATGCCCACCATCCCTCCCTCACCTCCTCCTCCTCCACTCATCTTACTTCCTATAACCCCCGAATTCTTCCGCACTCCCTTAGGCAGAGCAATCAAATTTTCTCAAGCCCCCTTTCTCCCAAACTCAGCTCCAGGAACCCCTCTCAAAGCCCAGCGCCCTTTGCTCACCTGCCGCATGGGATTGGACTTTCCTAGGTTCCAGAGGGTTTTCTCCTTGACTATTTTAGCTGATCTTGTGGTTTTCTCCCCCACACTGGGTACAGGACTGGTAAATAAAGTGTCCTCCATAAATCATAATGAAAGCTAAAATTTATGAAGCACCTACTGTGTGCTGCTAAGTACGTCATATGCATCATCTCATCCAATCTTCACAAAAACCCTGTAAGGTAGGGACTATCATTATCCCCTTTTACAGATGAGGAAATTGAGGCACTATATAGTTTTAGGTGCCTGTGGTCACAGTTAGTGACAGATTCCAAAGCACTTTACCAATATTGCTTAAGTGAATGAAAAGGAATTTAAGAGACTGGGAGAGAGGAGATGTTGGACAGGTGGGCTTTGGAAACTCTGGTAAATGGGGGGGGGGGGCGGTGGTTGTTTCATGGAGGAGGTTACCCCCAGTGAGAGAAAGCCAGGCCCTAGAGACTCTAGTGCTTAAAGAAGCTGCAGTGAAGAAAAGGCAACAGAAGAAGGAGGAGGGCTGGATGGTGGAAGCCTGGGCAGGGAAGGCTTCAGGGAGAGAATGGCCAAGAGCAGCTCCCCAGCAACAGGACCTTCAGTGTTTCAGGGGGCACTGAAGAGGGGCTGCGCCTCACTGGTGACCTCCAAGAGACTGATGTCCCAACTGGAGCGGACGCAGGTAGGTAAGAGGAAGATGAGGGAGTTTGGAGGTGGGGTAAGGCCAACTCCACTATGGAGTTAGCGGTAAGCAGGAAGGAAGACAGGGATGGGGGTATCAGCCACGGGACGGCTGATCCAGGAACGGCTCTGGTAGGTTTTCATACAGAAGAGGCCCGACCGTCTGTGGAGTTGAGCGAGGTGGGTGGGGGCTTCTGCTACAAGGTCTGCGGGACCTAAGGCTCGCTCTCGGCCTGGGCCCTGGAGGAGAGAGGATGGACCCAGGCCAGGGATCGCAGGCACAAGTGGCTGAGGACGGGCCAGGCGACCGCGCGCGGACTGCGGGTGGGGGGGAAGGTGCCGGGCCCTGGAGGTCAGACTGGAGGGGGACCTCGGACGGCCGTGTGCCTCCTCCCAGAGAAACGGGACCACGGTCTCAGTTCTGCGCCCCGGCGGCTCCTCGGACGGCAAAGGGTGGGCACTGGCTGCGGGACGGAGCGGGGCGGAGCTGGGCGCAGGGCGCCGGCCTCCCTCCCCCCCCCCCGCCCCCCGGCCCTCTCAGGTGACAGACCCCGCGGCCCCCGCCCCGCCCCGCCGCATATTCAGGCGGCCCGGCCCGCCCCGTCCGAGAGCAGCCAGCGCCGCCGCGCCCGGAGCCTCTGCGGGCCGGTACGAGCGTGCACCCGGGCACCCGTCCCCGCGACCCCGCCGCCCGCCATGGCCGCCGCGGCCGCCCCCCGCAGCCTCCTGCTGCTCCTCCAGGTGCTCGGGCTCGCGCTGGCGCAGATCGTAAGTCCCGCGGCCGCCCCCGCGCGGGGGCCGGGGTGCGGGGAGTGGGGTCTGCGGTGCGGGGCCCAGGAGGCTGGTCTGTCTCCCCCCACCCCCGGCTGGGCGCAGCCCCCGCGGCGCACGTCCCCTCGGTGGGTGCGCACGGGGGCCGCGTCCCCGCGCCGCGAAAGGAGGCGGACGAGCCGGGGAGCCCGAGGGACCCTGTCGGGAGCCGCTCGGCCCAGCCTGGGACAGGCAGCGTGGCCAGGAGCTGGCGCCCGGTGCTGGCAGCCCCGAGAGCCCAGGTGGCGGGGGAGACAATGGTGCCCATTCACGGGGCTCCGGAGCCTCCGCCCCGCCTCCTCTCAGGGGGCCCCGGCCCCAGCCAGACGCCGCTCCGGCCCCGGCCGCTGCCCCTCGGGCCCGCTCCGGCTCCCGCGTCCCCCGTCGCGCTGCCGAGGGCCGCCGGGGAGCCCAACGGGACGGGGGCGCGACGAGGCCGGGCCCGGGCGCCAGGCTGGCACTTCTCTGCCCGGGGAGGGCGCGGGCACCTGGCGGGCGCGGGCCCCCTGCCTGGGTCGGGGCTGGCCCCATAAGAGGACGACCCAAGGGAGGACGGTGGAACGGTGCTGGGAGAGGGGTGCTCTGAGGCGAAGGGAGAACAGACTTCCCTTCCCTACACCCCCTCTCCCTGCGCCTCCCCCACTTTCCTTTCGGGTTTCCTCGCCCTAGGGGGAGCGGGGGGGGTGTACCTACTCACCATCTATACCCGTTGTTCGTCTAAAAATGATAATACGAGCAGCCATTCATTGGAGCCAACTGTCTGCTGGGCACCGCCTCGCCTACCATCTGTGATTCACTTGCGCCATCAGCATCTTCATCTCTTCCCCACCGCGGCAGCGCGAGGGCAGCCCTGGTCCGGTGGAAGGAGGAGGAATCCCGGCTCCCCCATTGACTCTCTGTGATCATTCCTAATCTTTCCGAGCCTGTTTCCGAAACTGCAAACTGGGGCTGGTAATAGTATCCGCCTCCCAGTTCTGAGCGTTCCATAAGATGATACACTTAATGGTGCACAGTGCGGGACACAGTAGGTGCTCAATAAAAAGAAGGACGCAGCTTTCCTGGGGAGGCTCACGGCTGGGCCGCCCCGCTCCCTGCACAGTCTGAGGGCTGCACCCCTGTGTGTGTTTTCAGAGAGGTCCGCCAGGAGAACCGGGGCCCCCGGGCCCCCCAGGGCCGCCGGGAGTGCCTGGATCTGACGGCATCGACGTGAGTCTCTAACCTGGGACGCGAAGGGGGAGGGAAGGGGCGGACAAAGGGGAACTTTGTGAGCGGGGGTTGCGGGCGGTAGGGGGGGTCAGTGCCTGGAGATGCAGCGCCCCCTGTGGTCAGTGGGCGGCGCCGGCCTGCGCCACAAGGAGCCCGTTTGTTCTTGGAAAACCTCAAAACTGGCCCTGAGCTGCCGAGCGCGTTATAGCGGCCCGCGGACAAGGAGCTGCTGTTCCGTCTGCCCGCCCGAGCTCACAGCGATTCCTTAGCCCCCACCCCTACTCTCCCAACTTTTTGGGGGGTGGGAGACGCCTTCACCTCTCGCCCTGCCCCCTGGCACGTCTGGATGCTTCTCCAGGGTGGCTTGGAAGCCTTGGGCAGACCGCTGACCAGCTGAAGCCAGACTCCTGTCTCTTCCTTTGCATTTTTCTTCCTGATTTAGAACCAGCAGGCCTTGTTCCCTGCTCTCCCTAGCATGGGGAGGGTTAAATGCCTCATTCAGGAGGCTCCCCCGGGAGGCCAGCTCCATGTTTACCCATCTGGACAGGCTTCTATTCAACCTGGTGCCCCCACCCTCCAAACACAGGGCGCTGGGTCCCTGCCAGGCTCTCTGGCTGCTGCAGGCCCTGAACTGCCCGAAGGCCTCTCTGGGGCTGAATGTGACTCCACAAGCCCTGTCTGTCCTCCACCAGGAGTCCTTTGTCGCTGGGGAAGGAGGTCCTTCCTGCCTTGGGAACAGACTGAATCGGCCCCCTTCGTAGGCCCTCTTGGTCCTTGTCCTTGCCCCAGTCTCTTCTTTTCCTCATCCCAATCCAAAAAAGAGCTGCTGCCCGCCCGGCTCACCTCCCCTTCATGTTTTTCTGAAAGTCCCAAGTTTCTCCCACACTTGCCCAAATCCAAGAAGCACCCAGTCTCTGAGGTAACTTGGAGCCTGCAGCCCTCTCTGCGGGTCTGTAACTGGCACCTCAGCAGCGTGGGTGTGTCTGTGACCTGCTTGCGTGTTGACGGCACCCTCTGCAGCCCGGCTGGGCTTGATCTCAATCCACCTGTTTGGGGCTTTTGTTTGTTTGTTTGTTTGTTTTGTTTTGTTTTGAGGGAAAGGGAGTTATTTTCCCAAAAAATGCAAGGCTGAGGGGACCCAGGGCAGAAGAGAGGAGAGTGAGGAGAGCGGCACGTGGGACCAGCCAGTCAGGGCCTGCATGTGCCCGTGTGGCGTAACATGAGCCACAGGGTGCCGTCTGACCAACTTGTATCTTACAGGGCGACAAGGGGCCCCCGGGGAAAGCTGGCCCTCCGGTGAGTGCTGCTTCCTCTTTAACCTTTGACCTTTCCAGTTCTTGCCCTCCTCTGGCTCATATTTGCCCCACTTCTGTTTTTAAGGGACCTAAGGGAGAGCCTGGCAAAGCAGGGCTGGATGGGCCGGACGGGAAGCCTGGGATTGATGTGAGTACCTGAGCATCCGCCAAAGCAGGTTAGGGCTCCACTCACTGACTTCCAGAGCCCCGTTCTGGCATCTTCCCTGCTCCTCTGTTCAGAGCAGGGCAGCAGGATGGAGACTTGTAAAGCTATGAGTTCCCTTCACCTTCATGTGACCCGTGACCTCGCGGCCACCCCAGAAACATGAGTCACAGATACATGGGGGTCCAAAGAGGGATTCTGTTCATCTGCAGCAGCCAAGATTTAGTCTCACATTTCTGGCCTCCAAATGTCAGATTAAATGCTGTGGATGGAGCTGTCCTTTCCTTCCCCCTTCCCTGCCACACCCTGCCCCCTTGAAGTCCCAGGAGCAGCTCAGGAGAGGAAGATTATTGGCTGATACCACAGAATTCCCAGGGGCCCCAAGGTCACGGGCTCCTGGACACAGCCAGGGCTATTGGGACAGTCACGTGATTGAGGAATACACTTGGGTCAGTCACTAAAAGATGGGAGGAAAAAGAGGTCCCATGAGTTGCTTTGTCCTGACAGAGGGACCTTTGTCAAGAGGTACCGTCGGGGCTATGGGCAGCCACCAACCAGGGCCTCTCCAAGTTTTCCACACCCTGCAAAGATTAAAAAGCTCATGGCCTTCCACTAGCACATTGGTTCTCACATCTATGCAGAGAGGGGAACATGATCAGCCCATTTTGCAGATGTGAACACTAAGGCTCAGGAAAGGTTGCCAAGGGCAGACATCAAGAAAATGGCCCATCCAGACCTATATCTAGGTCTTCCAGGCTCCTAAACTGGGAGATGTGAGGCCTGTGCAGACAAATCTTTGGGCCTTGGTTTCTCATCTTTCTAAAGAGGGTATTTGCTCTGCCTGCTTGGCTCCCAGGGTTGCTGTGGGAACTGGGGGAAGAGAAAGCAAGGTGTTGAGGCCCCTTGGCCTTCATGGAGTGGAGTGCAAAGCAGCTTGGGCCCACCCAGGAGAGACCTCAGGCCCTGGCTTGTCCCATGGTTCAGGGAGCAAGTTTGCTCTTCACTGGTCTACCTTCTCTTTCTTCCCCAGGGTCTAACTGGAGCCAAGGGGGAGCCTGGCCCCATGGGGATCCCTGGAGTCAAGGTAAGTGGCCTGCTGGGGACTCGGCTTGGGCAGTCCCAGGGAGGTACTATACTAGAGAGGAGTGGGGACACAGGAGACGCCAGCCTCTGAACCTCTCCCATTGCTCTTTCAGGGCCAGCCCGGGCTCCCAGGTCCCCCTGGCCTGCCGGTGAGTGTAATCTGCAAGGCCTTCAAGGAACCCTTTGGTTGGGGGGCAGGGGGGACTTGTAGAAGGAGCCATGAATCCAATCTCCTTTCCTTCTGTTCCAGGGCCCTGGCTTTGCTGGACCTCCTGTAAGTCCTCCCAAATGGGGCAGGGTCCCTGGGACTCTTGGGGAAGGAGGAAACAGAAGGGCTTCTGGGGGACTGGCCATCCAGGGGAGGGGCCAGCATGCTGTGATGGTGTCAGGAACGGGCAGACGTGCCAGAGAACTCTGGGCCAGCTCACGCTGGGCCTATTTGTTGGCTCTGGGATTCTCTGGCCCTTAAAGCCCTAAGTTGTCAGTCTCTCTGGGCTTGGTTGCAAAATAAAAGTGGGAAAGGGCCTCTGGGTACCAGTCCCTACCTTTGTGTCAGGGTGGGCTAACCCTCCGAGGCACCCTGGCCAGTGATGCCTCTGCTCCTAGGGGCCACCTGGACCTGTCGGCCTCCCGGGCGAGATTGGAATCACAGGCCCCAAGGTGAGCCCCAGCCACCCCTCTGCTCATTCTGCCTCCTGCCCTTTACGTCGAAGCTGGCAAGTTGGGGAGTCTTGCCAGCAGATCCTGGGCCTCCTTCTGGCCAGCAGGGAGCTCTTCTAGGCCTGGGGCAGAACCCCCTCCTGCTGAGCCCACTCAGCTATAAGTCTTTCAGGGAAACCAAGGGCTGGGGCCATCCCAGATCTCAGAAGGTGACCTGGAGGACAGGGTGGGGTAGGGCAGGAGCAGGGACTGGAGGAGGGGGCAGGGTGACCCTGGCAGAGCCGGACCAGAATATGATTTGGGCCCCTCTTGCTTCCAGGGGGATCCTGGACCAGAGGGGCCATCGGGGCCCCCGGGGCCACCCGGCAAACCGGTAAGTGTCCTCAAACTTCCCACAGGGGAAGGACGAGGGTCTCTGGCACAAGCCTGGGTTGGGAAAGGCTCGGGTCAGGCTCCATCTTCATACATCTCCTCTCAGGGCCGACCCGGAACCATCCAGGGCCTGGAAGGCAGCGCGGATTTCTTGGTGAGAGGCGGCCCTGGGGCGGGGCTAATGTGGGGAAGGGGTGGGTCCTCTTTGGAGGTAGAGTCAGGGGGTTGCCGCACAGAGGTTCAACCAAGTGGGCTGAGAGGAGGGTTTGGGAGTTGGCAAGAGGGGGAAGCACGGCCCGGCTGGCCTGAGGCGGGCTGGTGAGCACAGAACCCGGCGGGGTTTTCTTTCCAGTGTCCGACCAACTGTCCAGCGGGGGTGAAAGGCCCCCCAGGGCTGCAGGGAGTGAAGGTAAGCTACTGGCCCAAGTCTTTGGGGGGCAGAGCAGGTGGTTGGGAGGGAACCTCACATGGAGTTCCCTCCTTCCTTTCAGGGGCATCCTGGCAAACGCGGGGCTCTGGGAGATTCTGGCCGCCAGGGGAAGCCGGTGAGTGTGTGGGAAGAGGGCCTTACAACAGCCTCCCCTTCTTCATCCCTTCTCCTTCCCCTGTGGGTCTCTGGGGACTGAGCCTTGAGCTGAGAGCAGGAGGCCTATGTTCTCGGTCAATGTGTCCCCGGGCAAGTACCTTCTCCTTGCTGGGCCTCCATTTCCCCATCCATCTGTCACTTGGGACTATATGGCTTCTAGGGTCCTTCCCGTCTGCTTTTTCTGGGAAGGGGATGGTATTTTTGGTTGTCTGTATGTTTGTTTCTCCATCTGCCTGCCTGTCTGATCACTCCTTCCTGCCCCATAGGGTCCCAAGGGAGATGTGGGTGCCTCTGGAGAGCAAGGCATCCCTGGACCACCGGTAAGGGACACTTTCCCCCAGGGCCCTCCCCTCCTTCATCTAGGAGATCTTAGTGGAGCCTTTCCCTTGGTCTGGCCTCCAACCTGTAGAAGAAACACCTGTGTCCAGTTGGCATGTCTCTGGGTGGGGAGAGGGGGGTTGAGGCTGTCAGAAATTGGGGGACAGGAACCAAGGCTGTCATCCAGAAAACCCAGCTGAGGCCCAGCTTTTGCCACTGTCCCCTGAGTGACCCTGGTGAGTCCCTCCCCCATCGCTGAGCCTCAGTGTCCCCTCTCTGAGATAGGGACTATGCTGCCTGCCTCAGACGGGCATTGTGAAGATCGGGGGTGGGGGTCAGAGAAGCTGTGATGAAGTGGGTCTTGAAATTGCCATCGCTGTCATTCTTCTGTCTCGACAGGGTCCCCAGGGCATCAGGGGCTACCCGGGCATGGAGGGACCCAAAGGAGAGACGGTGAGTAAGTCGGGGGTGGGCTGCAAGAGTCGTCATGACCAGCACTCTGGCCTCTGGGCTCCAGCCAGGACTGACTGTACCCTTTCCTTTCCCCAGGGTCCTCATGGGTACAAAGGCATGGTGGGCTCCATTGGTGCCGCCGGGTCACCAGTGAGTGTCCTCTTGCTCCTGCACACGTACCTCCTCCAGCTGGAGCTCCTGGGCCTGCAAAGGGCATGTGGCTCCCCCTGAGCCCATGTGATCTGGATTCCTGTTTGTCCTTCTTGCCAGGGTGAGGAAGGTCCGCGGGGGCCACCAGGCCAAGCAGGGGAGAAGGGCGATGTGGTGAGTCCTCAGCCACCCCTTGTCCAATCAGGGCCCCTGGAGAGTACTAGGAGGGACTCAGCTCCCCCACTTCCCGGGTTCATGTGTGAGCGAGTGTGTGCATTACCTGTGTGTCTCTGCAGCTGCGTGTGTGTGAGTATGTGCTACTCTGTGTCGGTGCGGATGCATGGGTGTGTGTGTGAGCATTACTGTGTGTGTCTGTGTGGGTGAGTGACTGGTGTGGGGCGGGAGCCTCTGTGCTGGGGGCCCAGTCACCCCACCAGCCCCCACTCCGGCAAGCCCAGCCTGTGCCGATCAAATTCAATTTGGGAGAAGTCATGGGATCCAGTCCCAGGCTCTCTGCAGCCAGACGATGAAATTCCAGCAAATCAGCCATGGGGCTAATGGGACTTGGCCCACATCCCAATTCTCTTAACTTTTTTTTTTTTTTAATTAATAGACTTTATTCTTGAGCGGCTTTGAGTTTATAGAAAAATTGAGCAGAAAGTAAACTTTTTTTATTATGGAAGTTTTTAAACATACATAAAAGTAGAGAGAATTATATAATGAACCTCCATATACCTGTCTCCCCAAATTGACATTTTGCCACACTCACTTAATCTACCACTCTTGCTCATATTTTCAAGCAAATCCCTTAATATCATGTCATTTCACCCCTAAATACTTCTGTATGCCTCTCTTAAAAATAAGGACTTTTCCTCAGATAATCACAATATCATTCATTACCATGACCAACAACATTATCAATGATTCCTTAGTATCAGCAAATAACCAGTCTGTGTTACGTGTTTCCCAGTTATCTCAAAAATGTCTCTTCAGGGTTCTTGTTCAAATCAAGACCCAAACAAAGTCCACACGTCGTATTTAGTTGTGTTTCTTCAATAAGTGCTCTCAGAGCGCAGGTGAGGGAGGTCTCAGTGAGTACTGGATCCTTCCCTTGTACTGCCCGGCCCAGCCCAGGCCCCTCACCTCGGCCCTGACCTCTACTCCCTCCCAGGCCCCTCTCCTCCAGCCCTTGCACAGTGTGGCCTGTGCCAAGAGAGATCCTGGGACCTGGAGGCCACTGTTCTCAGCTGCTCCCCTCTCTGAACAGGCAGATGGGGGTTCAGCATCCTGAAGGTGACCTCATTTCTATCTACTTTGCAGGGCAGCCCAGGTGTTCGAGGACCCCAGGGAATAACAGGCCCGAAGGGAGCAACCGTAAGTAGCCTGGGCCTACCCAGACAGAGAGCAGAGCAGGGTCAACTCTGTCCAAGCTCCTAGAGGACGAAGAGCCTGGGATTCTAGACTGAACTCTGTTGCAGGCGGGCTGCTCTGTGACCTTGGGAAACAGCCTCTTGCTGTGCCTTAGTTCTTTCACCTGTAAATAGGGCAGAAGTTTGGGGAAGCTTGGGGTCATCTGGAACACCTGTCACCCACACAGAGGAAGGACTGTGGTCCATCCCTCCAAATCCTCTTCCCATTTTTGCTCCCCTCTCCCAGTTGGCTGGTGGGGGTCCTCGAGATAACCAGACCCACTTCCGCTGCACACTGCAGCGGTCACAGAGGGATATGGGTGGGTGGCCGGACCCCAGGCATCTCCCCACTGTGAGTCTCCCTTCAACTTTCCTTCTGAGCAGGGCCCCCCAGGCATCGATGGCAAGGACGGGGCCCCAGGCATACCTGGCATGAAGGTAGGAGTGGGGATTGCTGGTGGGTTGGGGAGGGTCAGGGCCCCTGAGTCTCATCACATTGATCCCAGAGGCCCAGGGGCCTGGGATCCTCAAGTGTGTCACTGACACATCCCTGCTCACCGCTGGGCCTCAGTTTCTCTACTTGCCCTTGGGTGGAAGCCATAGACGTAGCTGGAGCTTTCACTTGCGCCTCTGGTTCTCCGTCTCCCCCAGGGCAATGCAGGACAGGCTGGGCGGCCAGGAAACCAGGGCCACCAGGGCCTAGCGGTGAGTATGGGGCGGAGTCCCTGGGGGCTGCCCCATGGGAAAACTGCTTCTCCTCCTCAGTTGTTGCCCACTTCCCCATTGTGGCATGAGTGGCTGATGAGGCAGAAATCCACACAGCCAGGGTCCTTGCTCTAGTCCTTGTCCCCACCCAGCGCTCTGTGGCCTCTGGCCTGGCTTAGGCCTCTTCATTTGGACAGTTGCTCCAGCCCTCTCTTTGACCAACTCAGTTCTCCATGTTGGCTGTTCCCTGCTACAGCACCTTCCATGGCCCTCATTGCCTCCAGGAGAGTCATCCCATCCAGTCATCCAAGAACTAGTTACTGAGTCCCCAAGGCACGCTGAGTGGCAGGGAAAGTTGTGAACAGGACAGCCACAATGCTTGTCCTCACAGCTCTTCTTCGCATTCAAGGACCAGCGTAATCTGACGCCACCCTACCCTTTGGTCCTCATCAGCCACTGCTCCTCTGTGTCCTCTCCTTTCTCCACACGGCCTTGCCTTTTCTACCCCCATACCTTCAGGCCTTTGCAGGTGCCTTTGCCTGGAATGCCCTTCCCCATCTCTCTGTGCCTTCTCACCATTCAGGGTCACCTCCATCCCACACCTTCCGGGAGCCCAGTCCATGGGAGCCCCCCTCCCTCCCTGCTGGGGCTACTGAGGCCAAAGCCAGATAACACGCCCAGGTGTAGACCATGTTCCTGTATCACGTGTGCCTGTGAGCGCGGGGTGCTTCTCTTCTCCCCATAGACTACAGGCCATTCTGTACCCCGTTCCGCTCCCCCCAGGGCTCAGGGCACAGTCAAGTTTGTGATGCCATGGCTGGGCCTTCTGCTATTTGGCTCCCACAGGCCAGGGCTGAAGAAGGGAGGGGATCTGGATTGGGGATGGGAGGTAAAGCAGGAGGTGCCTGGGGCTCCCCAATGCCAGAGTGGAAACTGATATCAACTTCTTTCTCCAGGGTGTGCCGGGCCAGCCTGGGACAAAAGGAGACCCAGGAGACAAGGTAAGGTGACTCCAAGCTGGGGACAGAATTGGCTTCCTGTGAGCAAGGGAGCCTGCGGGCAGGGTCCAGGGGCGTGGCTAAAAGACTGCAAGGCCCAGGCCTCACCCCAGGCTCAAGGACATGGCCTGGACACAAGTCTCTTGGGCCTAACCACCTCCCTCCTGACGCTTAACCCCACCCTCTGTGGAGACAGGATGGCATGGCTCCCAATCCAGAGGACCTGACCAAGAACACCTTCTCCCCAATTCATGTGGTTCTAGATTCTGTTTAGGGTTCATCAGCCTTCTCCAAGGTCAAGAGCTTGACTGGGTCCCCCAGACTCACCTTAAACCTGTGTTTTCCTGCAGGGTGAACCAGGCCAGCAGGGCCTCCCTGGATTCTCTGGTCCTCCTGGGAAGGAGGTAAGTGCTCGACCCCTGACACAGGGCTCTTGCATTGGTCCCCCTCCCAGGCCTGAAGACCCTGCACTCAGCATATGGGCCTGGGTGAGAGTGTGTGGTGAAGCCTAGTTTGGGCGGTGCTGTGGATGCCAGTCTGGGCTGTGCCACTGACCCACTGACCCAGGGACACTCCCTTTTCCTCTCTGCAGCCTTGTTTCTCTATGTACAATGCAGTAATGGTGGGGATCGGCTCTGTCCTGTGTGGGCGTGATCTCCTCAGATAGCCAAGCTGACTGGGGCTAAGAATCCAGCAGAATCATTCATTCATTCATTCATTCATTCATTCATTCATTCATTCCATAAACATTCACCAAATACCTGCAATGTGTTAGATGCTGAGATAGTCTCCTACTCAGACAGAACTTACAGTTTAGTGGAGAAGACAGATCTTAAATATATGATCACATGATGACTAACTACAACTGTGTGGGGTCCTAGTAAAGGAGAAGTACAGGGACCCAGAGAACAGGGGTAAGGGAAGGCTTCCCTGAGGAAGTGACCAGGGTGGGTAGGGGTTAGCCAGCTGTGCAAGGGAGAGGTCCACCAGGCCTACTGCTCACTCCCAGTTTCTGTCCGCCAGGGAGAGCCGGGACCTCCAGGAGAAATCGGACCCCGAGGCATCGTAGGGCAGAAGGTAACAGTGGTACCCCCTCCCCCGGGGGCCTCTGCAGCAGCTGGCTCTACTGGACCCAGGATCTGGGTGCCATCAATGGCTCCAGCATCTGCCTAGTCCTGCCCAGCCTATGTGAGGCCTTCCCAGAACGGCCTGGCTGCTGGTCTGTGAAGTGGAGCAAGGGACCTCCATGCTGGGACAGCAGGAAGGAAGGGCATCCTGCCCAGCAGGGTCTGGGGGCTGGAGAGGGGGCTGAGGACCGGGTGCCCCTGCTGAGTATCTGTGGGTCATCCTCTCTTTCCGTTGCAGGGTGACCAGGGTGAGAGGGGGCCGGTGGGGCAGCCAGGCCCTCAAGGACGGCAGGTTAGTGGAGGCCAGCCGTGAGGGGCCGTGGGGAGCAGGCCTGGGCACCTCATTTGATTTATTGCTCTGGATTCTTTTCTCCTCAGGGCCCCAAGGGGGATCAGGGCCCCCCCGGAATTCCAGGGCCCCAAGGCTTGCCAGGCATCAAGGGAGACAAGGTACCCAGTGGGGTTGGAAAATACCTGGAAGAGGCCCCAAGATCTGCGGGGTGGGGCGGGGGGTGGGTGGAGAATGGAGCTCAATTAGGTCTTCCCTTGAGCGCTCTTCCCGGGAAGAGTACTGGGGCGGGGGGCGCCTGGGTGGCTCAGTCGTTAAGCGTCTGCCTTCGGCTCAGGTCATGATCCCGGGGTCCTGGGATCGAGCCCCGCATCGGGTTCCCTGCTCCACGGGAAGCCTGCTTCTCCCTCTCCCTCTCCCCCTGCTTGTGTTCCCTCTCTCACTGTCTCTCTCTCTCTGTCAAATACATAAATAAAATCTTTATGAAAAAAAAAAGAGCACTGGGGCGGGTCCCGCGCGGCCCTGGGGGGCGAGGCAGAGCTGCAGAGGGGTGTGGCCAGGACCCGGGGTTGGGCGGCGGGGACCCCCTGGACCCAGCCGTCCCTCGAGAGGGGAACTCATTAAGTCCCTGACTCCCCGCTTGCTGCAGGGCTCCCCAGGGAAGACCGGCCCCCGCGGCAGCGTGGTGAGTAGCCGCGCCTCCCCTCCCCGCGTCCCGGGCGGCGGCGGCGGCGGCGGCGGCGGGTGGGGGTCCGCAGGTGCCCTGACTCGCTGGGCTTCATTTGCAGGGCGACCCGGGGGTGGCCGGCCTCCGGGGAGAGAAAGGCGAGAAGGTGAGCGGGCGGCGCGGGGGCGGCCGGCGGGGCGGGGGGCGGGGGGCGGGCCTTCGGCGGGTCCTGACCCAGCTGCCCTGTACCTGCAGGGCGAGTCTGGCGAGCCGGGGCCCAAAGGACAGGTGAGTCCAGCCCCTGCGACGCCGCCGCCTTCCTCCTGTCCCGCCGCCCACCGTTCCCCTCCACCCCTACTTTCCCCCACCATCTCCCCTCCCCGCCACCCACCCCCCCAACTCCCCGGCGCAGGCCAACTCTCACCCCCGCTCTGCGCCACCCCCCGCCCGGCAGCAAGGAGTCCGCGGAGAACCCGGCTACCCGGGCCCCGGCGGGGATGCGGGCGCCCCGGGGGTGCAGGGCTACCCCGGGCTCCCCGGCCCTCGAGGACTGGCTGGAGACCGAGGCGTGCCCGGACTGCCCGGGAGACAGGGCGTGGCGGTGAGTCGGCCCGCCGGAGCGGGGGGTCTCCCGCGAGGAAATCCCTTTGCGGGTGCTGCCGATGCCCCAAAGGCGGGGGGTTCCCGGGGCCGCTGGCTTCCCCGAGGCTGGTTCCAGGCGGCCGCACAGCGGACAGGTTGGGCGTGGGTGCGGCAGGAGGGATTTCCGTCAGACGCTGCATGTACTTCCGGTGGGAGAAGGGGGGGCGGCCAGCGGCTTCTTCCTGAGGCCTTGTCTGCCTGCAGGGCCGAGACGCCAGTGACCAGCACATCGTGACCGTGATGATGAAGATGATGCAAGGTGAGGGCGGAGCGGCAACCGTCCTCCTCCCACTCCAAGTCCGCGCGGTGCCGCCCGTCGGGGGCTCCTCCAAGCGGCCTTGCCGAGGGGCTGCGGGCCTGCGTGCTCCTTCCAGCTCTGCTTCCAAGAGGCCGGGGACCCCTGTACATCTCTGCCCTCGCTGGACCGTTGGTTTCCGCAGAGCGCGGAGGAAGGGGAGATGAAGCACGCACCTTTTGCGTCTGCACACCAGGGACCCGGCGCGGGGGCGCTCTGCCTTCCCGTTTTACTGAGCTGACCCCCATCTCACTCACCTCTCCTCTCCCGCCCTCCTTCCCTCCAGAGCAACTGGCAGAGGTCGCTGTGAGCGCCAAGCGGGAGGCCCTGGGTGCAGTCGGGATGGTGGGTCCTCCAGGACCCCCTGGGCCTCCTGGGTACCCAGGCAAGCAGGGACCCCACGGGCACCCTGGCCCTCGGGGCGTTCCTGGCATCGTGGGCGCCGTGGGTCAGATTGGCAACACAGGGCCCAAGGGTGAGTGCTGTTCTGTGGTGGGGGTGGGGGCCGGGCGATGTGCACTTGGCCAAGGCCAGGCTCGGGTTGGGTTATGGGTTATGTGGGCTGATGGCTGAGCCTCTTGTTTTCTCTTTCATCATCCCCCCTCTCAGGATGAGGTACACTTTCCCCCATTCCCTCAGCAAAGTTTTCCAGAAGTCATATGTGACTCCTGGGCTTGCTTTCTCAGTAGCAAATTGATGGAGATCAATATATTATTTTATAACTTGGGGGTTTTCTTGGGGGTGGTGTTTTTGTTATAAATTTGCTTTGTGGTGCCCCCTAAACATCTTTCCGGGTCTCTGGAAGCCCGGAGGCAGGTTAGCAAAGTAGTAAAGCATGCAAACTCGAGTCACAAGACAGCTGTCTGTCCGGACTCTACTACTTTCTCCTTGTAGACTTGGACAGCTTACCTGATAACCTCCCTGGGCCTTAGATTTATCATCTGTAAAATGGGGGATGTTAATAACAACCACCTCATAGCATTGTCCTGAGGAGTGCATGTGGAGGTAATTTATGTAGAGTTGGCACAGAGTAAATGCTAGCTGTGATTATTATTAGACACTTTCCTGTCACGAACTTGATTGCTGTAGCCTTCCATCCTGTCTGGACCTTCCTTTATTTAACCAGTTCTGCAGGCATTTCCAACTTTCCCCTGGTATAAACTAGCACAAAACAGGCATAATTGCTGTGTGTGAAACAGAAATGAAATAGCAGCCAAAGTAGAAAAAACATTCTCCAGTTTTGAAAAACGACAGCCTCTCTCTCTCTCTGCAGGAAAACGTGGAGAGAAGGGGGACCAGGGAGAGATGGGACGCGGGCACCCCGGGATGCCTGGGCCCCCGGGGATCCCCGGTAAGCCCCGGGCCCTGCCCAGCAGCCCTGTCCCTCAGCTCTGGGATTCCTGCCCCGCAGACACCGGGGTCTCTGCCATGGAGGCCTCCCGCTCGGCTGCCTCAGTCCCGTGCATCCAGTGTTGGCATCCCTTTGGAGCGCCCAGGAGCCCTGGGGGGGGTCTGGCTGGGAACTGGACAGCTGAGATGCTGAGGACTTCCTGGCTTGCACCAGGAAGTTTTCTTCATGGAGGAAAACGAGGAGGCATTTGCTCCCAGAACTCACAGATTGGGAGTTGGGAGTGATGGACAATGCCATGCGACTCTCTCAGAACCTGTGTCTGGGGCAGTATCTTTTCCGGACCTCAATCTCCATCTCATCCCCGCCACCCCCACCCCACCTCCCTGAGAAACGGGACTTAGAATCCTAGGGCTGAGACAGGAGAAGGCCCTGATGTCTTTCGGTCTTCTCCCTCACACAGGACTCCCTGGCCGGCCCGGCCAGGCAATCAACGGCAAGGATGGAGCTCGAGGGTCCCCAGGGGTCCTGGGAGAAGCAGGCCGACCAGGCCTGCCAGGCCCCGTGGGGCTGCCAGGCTTCTGTGAGCCTGCGGCCTGCCTTGGAGCCTCAGCCTACACCTCTGCACGCCTCACGGAGCCTGGATCCATCAAAGGGCCATGAGCATGAGGCCAGGACAGAGCCTGGCGGGCATCCTGCGGAGAGAGGACTAGGTTCCCCTCTGGGTGGACACACATCCCATGGCTCAGACCAGGAAGCCAGCTTTCCCAGAACCTTCCATCTGGGCCCCTGGAGTCCTGAGGAGAAGGAAATTCTAAAACGGGGGGGAAGGGAAGGGAGGGCATTGGAATGGAAAGGTGGAGGCAACACACAGGGCAAGTGTCACTGGAGAGTCCCAGCTCCCAAGAGATGGGTGGTTTTCCTTCCCAGAACCTGACTCAGAAGTTACCAAAACAAACGTCTCCTTAATCTGTGCCATCCTCCAGTGGCTACCCTCTTTGGGGTATGGGTCCCTGACCCCACCTCCCTCCCCTGGACTTTCTGGGTGACTGCTGCTGGGTGACTACCCCGAGGTGGCCATCCTGAAGCCAGCCCCACTACTTCCTCCCTGCCTTCCTCCCATCTGAATATTTAAACACCCATCCCCCTTCTCTTCCTGGCAGGACCCACTCCCACCTACTCACCCACCCCAAGATCCACCCAGGCCTTTCTGTAAATAAAAGCCCCTGACTTGGGTACAAACTAGGATGGGAGTTGCTGGGCTTCATTCCTGCTGGATGCATGCACCTTCCTCTGGGCACTCCCTGAATTGTGAGCAAGAGGACGGCATGGTACCTTTGAGGAGCATCTGTGGGAAGAACCTGGGGTGGAGTCAGGACGGTGACCTGCTGGGTAACTTTGGGCAAATCCCTTCCCAGCCTTTGTGTGGCTACAGCAGGGACTTAGCCATGTCCCAGTAGGACACACGCAGCATCTTGCCAGGGCCTAGCACATGGAAGGTCCTCTTGAGACCAGGTACCCACCGTATGCATGACCCACAGTCATGCAAGACTGAAAGACTTGGTTCTTGCCTTAAGGGGTTCCCAGGTCTGTGGGACCTGGACAATGGGAGCATAAGGGACGTGCATTCACACCACCTTCGCTCGGGACGTCTAGGGGAGACTGGCTCAGATCTGATCGGTACCCTGGGCACTCCCAGCCTCATAGCTCTGTAGGCCAGCAAAGCTGCCCCAAGCAGCAGGAGCGGCAGGGAAGGGCATGACAGGTACCTCGGACCCAGGCGAGGATGAGAGCTTTTGATATTCAGGGAGTACCAATCCCCAGGCTCCATTATTGCTTTGGGGCATTTGTTCCCAAATGAAGCGTTCTGCTGGCCTCAGCCCCTCCTGAAGGCTGAAATCACCAGTGTGAGATCCAAGCATTTGCTGAAGTCTGGGCCCTCCTATACCTCCCCCTACACTTGGCACTAGGTCCCCACCCAAGCTGGGGCACCCTTCTCTCACTAGCCCACCCCCAGTTGTCCCTCTCCTGCCCCACCACACACACACACACACACACACACACACACACACACAAGTGACGTCTCAGTCCCCTTGTCCCAACTGAGGGACAAACAGGAAAGATAAGCTGAGGTAGCCCCGAGGGCCACAGAGGTGGCTTCACCCTCGCTGCTTTGACAAATCCTGTATCACAGCAACCCCGCCTCCCCCAGGAGGCCCCACTTCTGCTGTGGCTACTGGAGCAGGCGCAGACAAGGGGAAGAGGGTGGGAGCAGCAGGGCCGGGGTTTGTACCTGGTGGGGAGGGGCTTCCTCCTTCCTCGGCCAAGTCACTGTGGTGCAAGAAGCCTTGGGCTTAGGGAGCCAGGGATCGCCTTGAGGTTTCCTCACATGCTGGCCCTGGGCTTTCCATGTGCCTCTGCAACTTTCCAGAAATCAGGTCCACCGGA
The DNA here is from genome assembly GCF_011800145.1 of Mirounga leonina. Lineage (NCBI taxonomy): Eukaryota > Metazoa > Chordata > Mammalia > Carnivora > Phocidae > Mirounga > Mirounga leonina. Next base: position 63,292,705 of record NW_023270447.1, read on the forward strand.
GGGTTTCCGTCACCACTGGAGGATGATTTTGAACCTTAAGAGTTACACCTCATTCCTAGGACTCAGGCATCTAGAAGGGCTGAAAGGAGGCTGCTGATTCCTAGACACCAGCACCTGGCAGCCTTTCTAAGACTTCCTGGAGGCTGAATTTCACCCAGGAGAATCCCATGTCCTTAGTCTGATGCACAAGACTCTCCTAAGGGATGCCTGGGTGGCTCAGTTGGTTAAGCGGTTGCCTTCGGCCCAGGTCATGATCCCAGGGTCCTGGGATCGAGTCCCACATCAGGCTCCTTCTCCCTCTCTCTCCTTCTGCTTGTGCTCTCCCTGTCAAATAAATAAAATCTTAAAAAAAAAAAAAAAAAAAAAGACTCTCCTAAGCCTCTCTGACCTCATGTCTACACTGCACTCCAGCCATGCCAGCCCCTGGGCTGCTCCTCACACACATAGCGCCCCTGCTGGGACTGCTTTTCCCCAAAATCCCATCCCTGCCAGTGCCCTCACTGCAGGTCCTTACTCCTAAGTGACCTTCTCATCCCCACCCTGATATCCCAGGTTCCCCTCCCATGCTTTATTCTCTCTCCTTTGTACTTGTCACTATTCAACAACATCATATAAGCTCCAGAGGGCAGCGACGTTGGTCTCTCGTTTGCCGCTCCATTCCCCAACACCTAAAACAGTGCCTGGTGTGAGGATCTAATCACATGGTGACTACAGCCGGGAACGGTGTATTGTATAATTAAAACTTGCTGAGAACTTAAGGGTACACACACACACACACGAAAGAAGCATTTGAAAGGAGAAAAACAGTTTCAAAACTGAAACCAAAAACCAAACAAAAAACATGCCTGGCACATAGCAAGTGTTCAATAGTTATTAGGTAAATAAATAGTATGTTCAGGATGCTGAAAGGGAGACTCCACCAATCATCACACCAGGAAGGAAGGGATTTGGTCTCAGCTTGTGTGGGGCTGAGGCATGTTCCAAGATGGCCCACAGCACCCAGGTTACTTCTTTCACCATCAAGAATGAACCTCCCCATCTGAACCAAGAGACAAAAGTCTAGTATAACAAAAATGAAGTAGGAACTCAACTCCCCTGTTTGCAATTAGGAAAAGGGAGATGCAGGAAGCCTAATGGAGCTTTGCATCAAGTCAGCCCAGCTACTTCCCAGAGGTTTAACAGCTTCTCCTCCATAACGTAGCCTGTTGAGGACTCAGGGTCCCAAACCTGCCCCTGGCAGAGCTCCAGGAGTCTGGAAGATGGGATTTTGTTTCAAGTAATTTAGTAAGTCACTAATCTTCCAACCCAAATGGCCAGCGTCCAACCCACGCTGCTAAAATCAACAGTGACAAGGGCTTTCAGCCAGAGCTTTGGTGTTTTACTGACACACAGGGTCTCGAGTTGGCTGCTGGGTATTTTGGCAATTTCTGAAGTGGGCATTGATATGGTGGCCGGGCGGACTTAAAAGCTGACGAGGTCCTCTGCCAGGTAAGCACGGCCCGAGAAGAGCGGAGCAGCAGTCCAGAGGCTGCCCTAAAGGATCTGTATAAGGGCAAAAATAGCCCCAGGGTAAATGGAGAGCTTGTTTCTTATCCACAGAGCAAGGCTGCGATTGGTGACAGGACCCACAGCCAGTTGTTCTGGTTACTGGGCCTCTGTCTGTCATGTCATGACCGTGAGGTCACAATCAACCAAAGTCTAGTGGGTCTGGCTCTAGGTGGATGAGGAGACCTGTGTTCTTACCCTATCTGATAAAGATCTCAAACTCAATCTGTCCCAAACGGCAGACTTTCCCCTCCTCCCAAACTGCTTCTTCAGCGTACCCTATCTCAGTAACTAGTTCTACCATCTCCCAGGTGCCCAGGACTGAAACCTGGATCATCTTTAACTCCTTTGGCTTTCACCCCCATCACTAATTCGTCTCCAACCAGGTGATCTCTCCTTTTCACGCATTTGTTCAGCAAATATCCATTCATTCCACAAATACTGTTGTCTCCCCAGCTAGAACGTAAGCTCTATGAAGGCAGGGAATTTTGTCTGGTTCACTGCTGGATCCTCTGAGCTTTCGACAATATACGGTATTTAGCAGGAACTTAATACCTATTAGCTAAATGAATATTATTCGGGATAATATCCATATGCTTTATTATGGCACAAAAGCCCCTCGGGCCTGGCCCATCTCCCTCTTCAGGCTCATTTCTCCTAACTTCTTGCAATTCCTAAAATGCCCCATGTTCTCATGTTTTTGTACCTGTTCCCTGGAATACCACTCCCGCCCCTCTTTAGCAGATTCCTACTCCTCTTTCAAAACCTGATCATGTCCTCTGGGGATCCTCTCCTCCCCAACTAACAGCTGGGTTAGGCACTTTTGTTTCTTGTGCTTATTTACACCATAGCAGTCATAGTAAATTATTAATAGTAACTATTATTACTATTAACCACTTACTGAGCTTTTATGATCAGATATCTGTGCTAAGCACCCTGCAAACATGATCTCATTCTAACCTTACAGCAACCCTATGACACAGGTAGTAGCCCCATTCATGTTCAAAATAAAGTCACTCTCTCAACCCCACTTCTACCTACTGCTTCCATCCCATAGTTTTGCTCCCTTCTATGGGCCAAAGTGTTGTCTGATTTGGCTTCTAGCTTTCCATACTGCCTTTCTCAGACTCCTTTGCTGACTTCTCATCTCCCCGTACATGAAGGTCAGGGGGCCACAGGGCTTGTCCTTGGACCACTTGTTCTCTCACTCCTCTCGTAATCTCCTTCAGCTTCATGGCTTTAAATTCCATCTCTACATCCCTAACCCAGACTTCTCCCCTTAAATCCATCCATTTTTCCAACTGCCTCCTCAACATCTCCCCTGAGAAGTTTGGTAGGCACCTCAAATTTAAGCTGTCCACAGTGCAAGTCCCAACCTGCCCCTCCAGAATGCCCTTCTCCTTCCTCCTTCCCATGCTGTTACTGGCAATTCCATGCTTTCAGTTACTGAGGCTAAATACACTGGAATCATCCTCTACTTTTTTTTCTCACACCCCATATCTGCTCCATCAGCAAATCCTGTTGGTTCAGCCTTGAAGATACATCCAAAATCCAACCACTACTCACCACCTCCCTGACTACGACCCAGGCACCATTTTTAATTCTTGGCAGAAGTATTACGAGAGCCTCTCAACTAGTCCACTGATGGCACCCTTGTTCAACAGAGCAAGCAGAGTGATCCTGTTAAAACAGAGATGATCTGCTCTCTGGCCCCAAACCCTCTGATGGCTTCCCCTGTACTCTAGGAAAAGCTGGAGTTCTTACAATGGTCCACAAGACCCTGTAAAATCTGCCTTGTCCTTACCTCTCTGACTGTATCTCTCCCTATTTCCTTCTGGTACATCCCATACCAGCTACTCTGGCCTTCTGGGGTTTCTCAAACACACCAGACTCACGCCCATATCAAGGCCTTTATACTTGCTATTCCTTCCTCCTGGAATGTTCTTCCCCAAAACACCTGCTTCCTGCAAATCACCTACTCAATTCTGTAAGGTCTTTGTTCGGACATCACCTCTAGCAACTCTTTATGATCACCCTATTTTATTTTTTTTAAGATTTTATTTATTTGACAGAGAGAGACACAGCAGGAGAGGGAACACAAGCAAGGGCAGTGGGAGAGGGAAAAGCAGGCCTCCCACGGAGCAGGGAGCCTGATGCAGGGCTTGATCCCAGGATTCTGGGATCATGACCTAAGCTGAAGGCAGACGCTTAACGACTGAGCCACCCAGGCACCTCCACCCTATTTTAAATTGCAACTCCCGGTGCGCCAGGGTGGCTCAGTTGGTTAAGCATCCAATTCTTGGTTTCAGCTCAGGTCATGATCTCAGGGTTGCTAGATCAAGCTCCACATGGGGCTGCGCGCTGAGCGTGGAGTCTGCTTGAAACGAGTCTCTCTTCCTCTGTCCCTCCCCCGCTTGTGTGCACACGCGTGCTCTCTCCAAAATAAATAAATAAATCTTTAAAAAATTTTTTTTAAATAAGTAAAATTTTTAAAAAATATAATAAATTGCAACTCCCACTCCCCACACATATGCACACCTCAGGCTCTCCTTTTTCTCCAAAATATGTATCACTGTTTAATATCTATTATATATATATATATATATTTTATTGTCTGTCTCCCCCACTCTAGAATGTAAACTCCATGAAGTAGCGATTTCTCTATCATCTATTTACTAACGTATCCCCCAGCATCGAGAGCACAGCTTGGTACATAGTAGGGACTTGGTTGGTATTTGCTGACTAAGTAACAGATGAAGAAATGAAGACTCACATTTCTTACCCAAGATTTTACTAGGAAGTGGTATGTGGGATATTGGATTGTAGAACCCCGGGTCTTAACCTGAAGTTACATCTTCCCTGTTTGTCAACCATCCTCCAGAGAGCCAGGAGAGGAGCTCTGACCTGAAGGTACAGGCTCGTCTCTCAGATGCTGGCTTCGTCCTGCTCACCGGGTGTGGGCAATTCTGGTTTCACCGATTTTTAGAAAACATGGGGGTATCATCCTATCTGTCTCTGGTCAAATTGTTGGGAAATCCTCCTCCCTGGAACCCATCCTGGATGAGAAGACCCAGAGGTTTCCCTATCCATGTTGTCTGAACAGGACTATACCATTCCACTATGAGTTATTTCTGCCTTCCCACCAAACTCTATGTATAGCCTCATATACAAGTTACTTGCTCACATCATGGTAGTCTTGAAACATGAGTTTTTGGATCTAAGTTCCCTGTAATTTTCTTTGTATAGCACCTAGGACAGAACTTAAGGCTCTCAGTACTTAGTTAGCTTCCTGCTATTGATGATAAAACACTCAAAACAGTCAAAGCAACATAATGCATATATGTGCAGAAGAATCCAAAGGATTGATGAAGACCAAGCAGAAGAAGGCTTCCTCAGGGAGGGGAATACCACACAAAGGATTAAGGATGACAGTGAGACTGTCAGGGCCAAGGGCAAGCTGGCACCATCACTGGAACTAAAATTACTGAATTAATCCTAGGAACTCTGCTCCTATCCTAAACAGCGGTAAAATTTACTAGTAGCTCTCAGACTTCCACAAAGGGCCAAGTTAGACAAAGGCAGTGTATACTCTACCTTCGATTCAGAGATCAACACTGCTGAGGTCATGCCATTTTACCCGAGGCCTGGATCTGTTTCGTCCTGCCCCCTGCATATCCACCGAGTATTAGGGTACAGAGCGCCACCTCCCGTGCTGGCCTCTCTCCTCCTGCCCCGATGGGTCAATACCTCAGGAACCCACTGGTACTGTCCGCCATCCCTATGCCTCGCGATCCATAAACTGAAGGGGACTAGGTCAAAACAATCACATATTAAAAAGCTAGTTATTGCTGCCACAGGTAAAGGAGCCCAAAGAGGCAGCTGGAGCAGACCAGACAGGCCCAGGCCCATCTGAGCTGACGGAAATGGAAGAGTGCTTCCAGATGCAGCTTCTGAGGAAACATCAAGAACCAGGCGCCCTGGAGCGGGGCAGGAGGAAGGCACCGAGGAGGACTGTGCAGGTCAGGCACAGGGTGGCGCTGACATCTCTCAGCAGTGGAGCTGCTTCTTCCTACTCTTCATGACTAGCCCTCAGTTCTTCTGGGGTTAATAAATACACATCTAGGTAACAAATGACACACAATTTTATCAAATCAAAGACAAAGTCCATCAATCTGCATTGGCAATTTTTAATGTTTCACTTGTGCAGAACTGAAATTTGTATTTAAAGGCACAGAAGGAAGGAAAGGCAGTTATCAGAGCGTGAATTCACGGACAAAGGATGCCGGATAAAAGCAAAAAACTGCTCCTCTTTAGCCTTAGGAAAATAAATAATGCAGCACTAACTAGACCTTCATTTTTATTATATTTCCATGTAAAGACATTACCCAAATATGAGCTGAGTAAAAGACTTTCTGGCCAGATACCAAAGGTGCACTGCTGATTCCACTTTGGAATAAACGCCCAGAAGGGAAACATTACCAGAGCGGGGGAGCTCTGGCACAAAGTCAGTTCTCATTCAGAAAATGGACAGGGATTCGAAGCAGTCCAACACACAGCTTTGAAAACTGGAAATCTTTCATGACATTTGTTTTGAAAATAAAAATTAGCTGCTCATCAAGAACTGATTTTCAAAAATGGAATCAGGCCTAATCGATTAAATAGTACTTATGACTTCCCGATAAAAATTACAAAAATAAAAACTAAAACTTTTCTGTCCTTGAAAGAGATATAAAACTATATTTTTTCCTGAAATACCTTAAAAGAAACATCAGTATTTCACCCTTATGTCTCTTAACATTTCCTTTTTTCTTCTTTCCACATTCTGCCACTTTAAAAATAGCAAAACCTGTTCGATAGGGCAATTTCTGCTAAGTGAAAGGATGCACTATTTTTTAATAAAAAGAGTATAAATGAGGAAAAAGTTGAATGTTCTGAAAAATACTAGTTTACCCCTAATGGGACTATACCCACCATGTAGAAAGAAAGATAAAGACTGATATTTTCCTAAAAACAAAAACAAAACCCAGTGATTTAAAACATTCTAAACATAATTTCTAATTTCAAAGCACTATTAGAAGCTCCTGATCAGTGTAAAGCAAGAGAGGGAACTGAGAAATCTGGCAGAACAGTAGAACATATTTCTCACTGCTTTCATTTAATTAACATCAGCCTTACCGATTATTCTCTTCCTTATTTAAAACACTGATTGGCCACGTTAGATCACAATAGCATGAAAGCAAAAACAAATCTCAACTTACATATGAGCACAATGATTTGGGACACTGTCTCTGCCTCAGAGAGGACTCTGAGGTGGTGTTCCTCTTTTAAACGTACGCCCCTGAACACATTATATGCAGATTCCATATTAGTGTGTAAATAAAACAAGTTTTGTATTTTCTCAAAGAAATTTAAAAGTCGATGGTAAATTAGATGCTAAAGATAAAATTATGCCTTTAAGAACATTAAGCCTCAAAATTTCATCCAGTGTTTTCTTTAAGAAATGGATCATTAAAGTCATTTTTGACATGAGATATTAAATGTATTTAAATCTGGGTTTTTCTGTACTTAATAACTTTTCTTTAAAAAAAAAAAAAGTTTAAAAACATCAAGAGCTGGAACATGCTGCCAGGACAGAAATAATCAGAAATGTCTTCAGTCACAGACCCTGGGCACCTCAGTCTTGTTTTGAGTTTTCCAAAGCTTGAAGCCTCTCCAGTAGCGGAGGGTGAGAATAATGCCACATTGAAAACAGCCAGTCCGAAACAGGGAATCCCAAGTTATCTTTGTTTAGTTTGATTAAAGCAGAATATAAGTCTTTAGCTTTCCCAAGTTTCTTGGCAAATGCATCAGCTTGAAACTCAAATCTGCGGCTTAGGACAGTTAGGCAGAACGAGAGAACCTGAAAAAGTAAACAGAAGGGTTTTAACCACTGCCCCCTCCTTTGCTGCCCCCGACGGCTACATGAGCAAGGCCTGCAGGGGAGGTCAGCTCAAGATAGGAGAGGCAGCAGGCCCAAAGAAAGATCACTCGTATTTAGGGAACCTGAGGTGGGGAATTATAAATTGAGCTTTTTTTTCCTCCCAAGCAAACAGACCAGAAACAGATATATATCCCAATGAATGCTATTCTGACCAAAAAAACATGAATTTTTAAGAATCTGCCATGTGTCAGCCACTGAGGTAGGCACTGTACGTATTCCCCAACCATCCCACACGGTATTTACTCTTACTGCTGTTTCTCGGATGAGGAAGGTGACGTTCAGAGGGGTGAAGTAACTTGGTGGAAGTCACACAGCTAGCAGGTGGTGGCACTGAGAGTCTCAGTGGCTCCACAGACCACACACATCACCTTCCTCAGGGTCAGAGTTAAGTCGTGGTGATTTTCATTCAGACTCTTTCTTTCTCTATAAAAACATATTCTTGCTAATTCCACATAAGAGGCTTCAGCCTCTAATGACAACCTCAAAATTGAATTTTCTACAATGTTCTGAGCTATGGCAGCATTGCAAGAATAAATTTCCAGTCACTGAAAATGACCATTACAAAGGAGTCAAATTTCATTATAAATTTCTGAGGGAAAAACAATTTCTTTGCACACTGGAGTACTTCAGGATGAACGACATGAATTCTAGTCTTACCTTAAAATACTTCAGCATTAAAAAAAATAAGTTTAAAAAAAGTCATTTGTACCTCTCACTTCTACTAGCAAATAGTTTCAAAATAAAGTCTGGGAGTTCCTAATACCTTCTTAAACATATTCAAAGCTATCTGAATTCTGCCTGAAATTTCTTTCTCCATCTTGAATAGTTTTTTAGGATAGAATCATTATGTGGTTGGTCCCTATCAACCTACCTGATTTTAAGCATTCTTTGAATCTCTTATTAAATAAGTAAAAACATAAGCAGATACCATACCTGCACTTTCCTGCTCTGCTGTAGGTTTCCAAACTCTTCTCAATAGGTCATTTTCCCCAACTTTCCCAGGAAAACAGCTCTTTCCTATCATGCCTTTTTTGTCTTTTAAAGAAACAATGTCATATAGGGTTCCTTTTTCTTTTTTTAAGTTTTATTTATCTTCTTGTGGCGGGGGGGGGGGGGCCAAAAACGGGGGGGGTGGCAGGCAGAGGGAGAAGCGGGTTCTTTGCTCAGTGGGAAGCCCAATGCAGGACTCAATCCCAGGACCCTGGGATCATGACCTGAGCCGAAGGCAGTCGCTTAACCAACTGAGCCACCCAGGCGCCCCTCCTATCATGCCTTCTGAAACACTGACATTAGCATAAGTTTTTTGTTTGTTTGTTTAAATATCTAGTCCTTTTGGGGCGCCTGGGTGGCTCAGCCATTAAGCGTCTGTCTTCAGCTCAGGTCATGATCCCAGGGTCCTGGGATCGAGCCCCGCATCAGGCTCCCTGCTCCGCGGGAAGCCTGCTTCTCCCTCTCCCATTCCCCCTGCTTGAGTTTCCTCTCTCGCTGTATCTCTCTCTGTCAAATAAATAAATAAAATCTTTAAAAATAATAAATAAATAAATAAATATCTAGTCTGTTTGTTTTTTAAAGATTTTATTTATTTATTTGAGACAGAGAGAATGAGAGAGAGAGAGCACATGAGAGGGGGGAGGGTCAGAGGCAGAAGCAGGCTCCCTGCCGAGCAGGGAGCCCGATGCGGGACTCGATCCAGGGACTCCAGGATCATGACCTGAGCCGAAGGCAGTCGCTTAACCAACTGAGCCACCCAGGCGCCCAATATATCTAGTCTTTTTGAAACAAATCTTCTGAGCTAAGATTTTTTAAACAATTGCTAGTATCTCTGCAGATTAATCATATTTCAAATTACTCTAATACCCACATTTATTTAGGTGGTTTTTGAAGCGAACTCAACCACTCAATATAAGGAAGCAAACAAGAAAAACACAAACCCGCTGCGTAGCCAAATTAGCTAACACAAAGGATAACCACTAACACTGGGCATGCCTATACTTCGAATAGGACCTTTCAAATCAGTCAGAATCTAGTAACTGCTACTTAATGAGTTTGATGATCTGATTTCCCCACCTACGGTAGGCTAAGGATGAAAACTAGAAAGGGATAACAATGTAAGGCAAAGTCACGTTGACAGTAGTAAGGATTATCAGCCTGACAGTGAGGAAGAGACAAAAAATTAGTTAAATAAAGAGCATAACTGCTTAAAAAGCAAAGTAGACATAGCTCACTGTCCTTAAGGCATGCCTGAACTGTGACAGAAGACAGAAACGGCAATGTCATTAAAAAGTGTTTTCTAGGGGTGCCTGGCTGGTTTAGTCGGTGGAGCACGTGACTCTTGATCTCGGGGTTGTGAGTTCAAGCCCCACATTGGGTGCAGAGGTCACTTAAAAATAAAATCTTAAAAAAAAGTGTCTCTACAGTATGGTATTGGCACAAAAACAGACACATAGATCAATGGAACAGAATAGAGAGCCCAGAAATGGACCCTCAACTCTATGGCCAAATAACCTTCGACAAAGCAGGAAAGAATGTCCAATGGAAAAAAGATAGTCTCTTCAACAAATGGTGTTGGGAAAATTGGAAGCCACATGCACAAGAATGAAACTAGACCATTTCCTTATGCCACACACAAAAATAGACTCAAAATGGATGAAAGACCTAAAGTGCGACAGGAATCCATCAAAATCCTAGAGGAGAACAGAGGCAGCTACCTCTTCGACCTCAGCCGCAGCAACTTCTTCCTAGAAACATCGCCAAAGGCAAGGGAAGCAAGGGCAAAAATGAACTATTGGGACTTCAACAAGATAAAAAGCTTTGCACAGCAAAGGGAACAGTCAACAAAAGGAAAAGACAACTGACAGAATGGGAGAAGATATTTGCAAATGACATATCAGATAAAGGGCTAGTATCCAAAATCTATAAAGAACTTATCAAACTCAACACCCAAAGAACAAATAATCCAATCAAGAAATGGGCAGAAGACATGAACAGACATTTTTCCAAAGAAGACATCCAAATGGACAACAGACACATGAAAAGGTGCTCAACATCACTTGGCATCAGGGAAATCCAAATCAAAACCTCAATGAGATACCACCTCAAACCAGTCAGAATGGCTAAAATTAACAAGTCAGGAAATGACAGATGTTGGCGAGGATGTGGAAAAAGGGGAACCCTCCTACACTGTGGGTGGGAATGCAAGCTGGTGCAACCACTCTGGAACACAGTATGGAGGTTCCTCAAAAAGTTGAAAATAGAGCTACCGTACGACCCAGCAATTGCACTACTGGGTATTTACCCCAAAGATACAAATGTAGTGATCTGAAGGGGTATATGCACCCCAATGTTTATAGCAGCAACATCCACAATAGCCAAACTATGGAAAGAGCCAAGATGTCCATCAACAGATGAATGGATAAAGAAGATGCGGTGTAGGGCGCTTGGGTGGCTCAGTTGGTTAAGCGACTACCTTCGGCTCAGGTCATGAGCCTGGGGTCCCTGGATCGTGTCCCACATCAGGCTCCCTGCTCGGCAGGGAGTCTGCTTTGCCATCTGACCCTCCCCTCTCTCATGTGCTCTCTCTCTCATTCTCTCTCTCTCAAATAAATAAATAAAATCTTAAAAAAAAAAAGATGTGGTGTATATATACAATGGAATATTATGCAGCCATCAAAAACAAAAACAAAAACAAAAAAACCCAAAATCTTGCCATTTGCAATGACGTGGATGGAACTAGAGGGTATTATGCTAAGCAAAATAAGTCAATCAGAGAAAGACAAGTATCATATTATCTCACTGATATGAGGAATTCTTAATCTCAGGAAACAAACTGAGGGTTGCTGGAGTGGTGGGGGTGGGAGGAATGCATGGCTGGGTGATAGACATTGGGGAGGGTATGTGCTATGGTGAGCGCTGTGAATTATATAAGACTGATGAATCACAGACCTGTACCTCTGAAACAAATAATACATTATATGTTAAAAAAAAAAAAAAAAAAGAACATAGTAGGAAGGGAAAAATGAAGGGGGGAAAATTGGAGGGGGAGATGAACCATGAGAGACTATGGACTCTGAGAAACAAACTGAAGGTTTTAGAGGGGAGGGGGATGGGGGATGGGTTAGCTCAATGATGGAGGGCACATATTGAATGGAGCACTGGGTGTTATACACAAACAATGAATCATGGAACACTACATCAAAAATTAATGATGTAATGTATGGTGACCAACATAACATAATAAAATAAAATTGAAAAAAAAGTGTCTCTAACTTCTTTAAGCAGTAACAAACTGCATAAGGCATTTTTATAAATATTTTATAAAAATTTTATATATAAAATTTTATAAAATTTTTTATAAATATTAAATAAACATTAAATTTTTTTTTAAAGATTTTATTTATTTGACAGTGAGAGATACAGCGAGAGAGGGAACACAAGCAGGGGGAGCGGGAGAGGGAGAAGCAGGCTTCCCGCCGAGCAGGGAGCCCGATGCGGGGCTCGATCCCAGAACCCCGGGATCATGACCTGAGCTGAAGGCAGACGCTTAACGACTGAGCCACCCAGGCGCCCCATAAACATTAAATTTTTATAAATATTTTACAAATATTTTTTCCCCAGTTAAAAAAAAAAAAGATTCTAAAGGTAGTAAATCTCAGTGCTCTGGAAAACTTTGTTAGTTTATATGGACAACGCTATGCAGATATCATCTATTCCTCTCTATTTTTCTTTCTGAATCCCTTCCCCCTTTGTAATGGAGAAAGAGGATTCATTTGGTTTACCTTAAAATCTTTACAACCTGTCTCAAAGAATGAATCTTTCTGAATGGAGACAACTCAAAATCCCCAATATTATTTCTTAGCTTAATTTGACTTAATTTATCAAATATCATGACATGTTGCCATCATCAGATTTGTTAATATACAGTCTCATTAATCCATGCCTTACCACCTGCATGGAGTCCCCCTACTGAGCAATCTGAGCAGTGGTTCTTGAAATTCACTTACCATAATACACCCAATTTTGATTTAAAGGGCCTATGGTGTGACCCCTAAGGTTATTCTTTTTCTTTTTTTCAAAGATTTTATTTATTTGACAGAGAGAGAGAGCACAAGCAGGGGGAGCAGCAAGCAGAGGGAGAAGTAGGCTCCCCACAGTGGAGCAGGGAGCCCAACACGGGGTTCAATCCCAGGAAGGACCCTGGGATCATGACCTGAGCCAAAGGCAGACGCTTAACCAACTGAGCCACCAGCCCCCTCCCCCCCGACAAGGCTATTCTGAAGCAGGTAGTCAGAGAACAGATCAGAGGAACAGTGTCATACAGCCTCCCACATCTAGCCCTACATATACTCAACTATCATTGTTTCATTCCCTCACACACAGAAGATTTTCAGCCAAGCACTGGTGAATATGTGATCTAGGACATAGCATTCTTTTTTTTTTTTTTTTAAAGATTTTATTTATTTATTTATCTGACAGAGAGAGAGACAGCGAGAGAGGGAACACAAGCAGGGGGAGTGGGAGAGGGAGAAGCAGGCTTCCCGCTGAGCAGGGAGCCCGATGCGGGACTCGATCCCAGGACCCTGGGATCCTGACCTGAGCCGAAGGCAGATGCTTAACCGACTGAGCCACCCAGGCGCCCTAGGACATAGCATTCTAATAGTTAATCTCCATCCACCAAGTCTCTGAGGTACACGTTAGATCAAGGTTTCCACCACTAAAGTCTAGTCCTCTACTTTTTTCCCCCTGCTAACAGTATGCAAGCATTTGTTCATTTGGGCTTGGGTTTTTCTGCTACTTTCTTAGACAGGCCAGTCAATCAAGGGACTAAAAGACTTTGTTTCATCTACTTGTTAAAACTATAGTTTTTGTTTATTCCTTTTTTCACTATCTTAAAGGTTCTAGATTTGAAATGCAAGGGCATATGTGAGATAATTTTAACAATTATACATTACCTCATTGTAAGGTGAAAAAATAAACTGGAAGATGATCAATAATCCAATTAGAGTGGGTTGGCTGGTATAAAAACCAAATGCAGCAAAAAGCTCCTTTCGACCAATTAATACAGCAAACAAGAAGAAACACAGGAAAGAATTCATCTAGAAAGAAAGACACAAAATTTCTAACTTATTACTAAGGTGATTTCAGAAGCATCAAAAAACTAGAATCAGACATCATGGTGTGATTCTAAGAATGGTACTAGTGTAATCACAGAAAAAGTCATTTAGGTAACTTTATAATTTTATTCTAGAAAGAAAAATAAAATTTCCCCAAATGTCTAACCTGTATAGTTTTCTTTAAAGACAGGCCTAATGGAGCCTCCTATGACTGAGGGTTTGAAGTGGCCAATAGCAATGGAATATTTTCTTTCTGTAAAAAGTTAAAGGGCTAGAATGGATTCTGGCTTTGTTTGCACTAAATCATAATCAGACACAAGGCCCCTCACCTCACCTTGATATGGAAGCTCCAAAAAAACAAGAGTCCCTTGAATACTCTGTAGGACCACTGGAGCTGTACTGAGTAGTTAGTCCAAGAAAAAAGTAGATGTATCTTTAACAATAAACAAGAGAAAAAAAACTAAAAGTCTGCACCAAAATATGAGCAAAGGGGTACTAAAGTAAGGCTGGAGAACAAATACCATTCCTTCCCTTGGCAGGTCAGGATCTTAGAGGCCAGAGGTACCATATCTGATTGTGTTGCTCCAAACCATTCGCCAGATGCCTCAAAAGCTACCAGCCTAGAGTGGGGCTCAGCACAAGTTTCGCCCGCTGGCCCAGGATGAAGCACAAGCAGCTCTACCATTCAGTCCTTGTAACTCAGTGGATCCAACATGACAAGCTCCAACAGAAAACTTCAGCACGGGGAAGGCCCCTAGGATCAGAAGCTATGCGAGCCATTTAGGTCAAGTAACTACTTGCCTTTTGAAAAACAACTTTTGGTTTGCTACTGGGTCCTCCCAGAGACTGATTCTGCAGCCTGAGCTGCCCCTCCTAAACTGATCCACCTAGCCAGGAAACTGGTATGCCCTGAAGCACTCCAACATCCGGTCTAAGTGGTATCTATGCAAGTGGGAATGAAGGATGTCATGAAGAGAGAAGTTAAATGGGCAAGTGGCTCATATGCCCAGTATACCAACTCCTGCCACCCCTCAATCAACCCTTACTCACGGGGAGCTCCCTATAATCATTTGAGGATGAAAAAGTTGAACACCCATTTTACAAACAATACAATATTTCTGGCACCGGCTGAAAGTGGACTGCTGTGGCATTAGAGAATCACTTGGGGCTGTTCCTGGAAGACAGCGGTGAAGGAAATACTCTCAATGAGGGAAATTTTAGGTAGTATATCTCATTGCCCACTCAGTCTGGAAGGATAGAAGGCCTGAGCTAAAAATATATAATTATTGGCAGTGGGCAAATAATAGTTTGGCTGAATGATCAGGGCCTTGAAACGAACTCAAGGATGGCTAACAAGATCTGGAAAAGAGGTATGTGAAAAAACTTCCAAAATTAGCCCAGAGTATGATAGTACTTTGGTCCAATGTGAATATTCACTAAAAGAGTCCACGGTAAAGGAGGCTTTCAATAAGGTGGAGAAGATACCTGCTCTGTGGATGTTAGCTTCTCTCCCCAGCCACTCTAGGACTTGGTCAAGGTGCTCTTGAACAAAATGGCCAAGGTGCCAGGGAAGGAGTCAGTGCATTAGTTAACAACCCAGATATCCATCCCCCTACTGGCTTTTGCTGAGTGCATAATCTATTACAAGGGGCAGTCAACCCCTCCCTGGATCGGGTACCACACCTCCGGGACTAGCCTACTACCCTGTGGTAGCCTGATTCCACTGCACCCCTTCCTTCATGAAAGCAGCAGTGATTTTCCTCTTTAGACTAAATACTCTAAACTTGGATTTGGACTTATTTACTGTCTTACTCACTGCCAGCTATCCATACAATTAGCTTCAAGCCAAGGAATTCATTTTTTACTGAAAGATGCAAGGCAACAAACAGGAAGGGCCCAGAGGAGCTCACAGATCTTCCCACGCAGACCACCATCCAGAACCAGCAGGCCTTTAGAAAAGTACAAAGACCCACTTCTGATCCTTTTATAGTTCTTAAGTATGATGATTGGATGTTTATGCCGTTGTGTGACATCTGCCTCCCTCAAACCTTGTTATGACCTTAGCACATTACCCGTCTGACATGAAAACAAAACAAAAACAAACACCCACTTCAGACTCAGTTAAGGCCACACCTGCTCAGAACCAGTCAACAGGATATAGTGGTATTTTGCCTGGAGCCCCAGAGGAAGAATGTTACAGGAATTGTTATTTTCTTCTTTATAGCTACTACAGTTCTCTTCAATAGATATATAATGGCTTGTAAATGAGAAAAAAAAGTTTAAAAATAAAGCATTTTAATGTCCAGCTTATCAAGACTCATGGCTTTTGATCTTCACAGTTCCTAGAGCTGAGGGATTCTGGAGGGGGCCACGATGGTGGTAACAGCAATAAAAATGACACGGTCCTTACCGCTTCCACATACTACTCCAAACTCTTTATATGCCTTAACTCATTTATTCTTACATCAGTCCTAGGGGGTATTATCATTCAGTAAGGGTTGGAGACAGAGAGAGCTTAAGGAACTTGCCTAAGATTACAGGTATTAGGTCAGGAAGCCGTGAGATGAAGCCACCTCTCCACCAGACCACCTCTCCTGTCTGCCATACTTCTTTGACTACCGTGCCGTAAAAAGAGAACTGTCACTCCCAACTTACCTGGCTGATAATGATATTTTTGACTGTGTGTCCCAACTTCCAGTGCCCCAGTTCATGGCCAAGTACAGCAAGCACTTCCTCATTTTTACATCCTTGTTTCTTATTCTAAATCAAAGAACACATTGAAAATAAATTAACAACCTTCAAAAAGTTTATGCCTTTTAATCAAGTAAGAGCCCTTCTTAGATTCTAACTAACTTAAGAAAACAATCAGACTTTTGTGCAAAACTTCTCATCCACTTAATAAAACATTCTCTGAATCACTCCATGGTAGACACTAGCTTAAGCATTGGAGAAAGAATCATGAACAAGACAGACATTCCCTGACTTCATGAAGCTTACAGTCTAATTTAGATTAGAAAAAAGAATGTTAAAAATATAAATCTTTATCAATAGACAATATTTAAATAAATCATGACAAATTTATATGACAGCCATATTATAAACCCATTAGAAATGTTTCCAAAATTATGTTCTGACATGGGAAAATGGTTTATTAAGTGAAGAAAGCATGATACAAAACTAAAAATAATGATTCCAATTTTGAAAAAATGTGAATGTGTATATAAAAACAAATACAGAAAACAAACTGGATATATATCAAATGTTAACAGCAGTTTTTTCTATATGATACAATTATAGTGGTGTTTTAACTGTTTTATATCTTTCCTATATTCCAAATTATCTACAAATAAGCACATATCACTTATGGTCACCTCCCAATACACCATGAATTGCCATTTAAAAAACTGAGACTTCCAAGTTAAGATGGCGGAAAGAACATTCACAATTCACAACTGTTATTCCCTCCAAAATCCCCATTAAAACTATAGTCAAGGAACTTTTTTAAAAGATAAACCCACACGGATGGGGAAAACATGAGAGGTGACAACAGCAACATTTTGGAAGCAGGAAATCAGACGGGCATATGAACAGACTTAGCAGACTAAAGAAAGCTGACTCACAAGCCAGCAGTGGAGCAAAGAGAACCAGCCTGATTTACACCACACAGTCTGCAAAGGGCTTGGGAACTAACAACATTAGGTACTTCTGGAACTGGGAGAAAAGGGGAAGGCCCTAAAATAAGAATTGGGTAAGAGCGGTTTCAGAAGTAGTTAAAGCTTCAGATTCCGGGGCGCCTGGGTGGCTCAGTCGTTAAGCGTCTGCCTTCGGCTCGGGTCATGATCCCAGGGTCCTGGGATCGAGCCCCGCATTGGGCTCCCTGCTCAGCGGGAAGCCTGCTTCTCCCTCTCCCGCTCCCCCTGCTTGTGTTCCCTCTCGCGCTGTGTCTCTCTCTGTCAAATAAATAAATAAAATCTTAAAAAAAAAAAAAAAAAAAAAGCTTCAGATTCCTTCTCCAGCTCCACACCAAAAGGCAACTGCTCCTCCCTCATTGTGGCAGGAGCCTGAACATTTATTCTCTCTGGATAGGGCAAAAGAAGAGAACTTTTCAGCCAAGGGTTGGGCACAGCGAAGACTAGAGTGCACTAGCAACAGACTATGTAACTGGTTAGCTGTAGGTAGGGTATGCTGAATACTGACAACTCTCTCTCCTGACCCAGCCCTCACCCCGCACCTGGCTCCCAGAACACTACCCTCCAGGCAGAAGATCAAAAGAGTATTCCCTGGGAACTCTGACCACTCCACCACGAAAGACTGGAGGATACTAACACCAGGTGTTGCCCAGCAAAAAGCCTACCCAGGCCAGCCTACAGCAAAGCCCAAAGTGAAAACACCTTATCGATAGGCTCAGAGATTCCAGGCAAATTTTTAGTCCCATTCTCTTACTAAGGAGTAGACAACCAAGAATTACCAGATATATTAGGGAAGTTGTTAAGATGGAAGATTAGATCCAGAAAAAAGCAATATGGAAGAAACAGACATTATATAAGGAGAAAACTTTTAATTTTTTCCCCTTCGACACATATGAAGACTGGGCCAGGAAAGATGAAAAAAATAACTACAAAAATTGCTAACATTTATTAAACAATGACTACAAATATAGACCCTCTGTGCTAAATACTTAATTATCTCATTTATATACCACAACCACCATATGACATATTCTTATTACCATTTTACAGATGAGAAAATCTAGGCAGAGAAGTTAACTAATTTTCCTCTGGCCACACAGCCGAAGTTTGGCATTTGAAGCCAGGTAGTCTGGTAGACCTGTGCTTTCAACTTTTACACAATTATGAATGTAAAAGTAAATTATTCAATATTCATCAATCAAATAAAATAATGTTAGTTGACACATGTGTAACCATTTGCATATTATTACAGTACTGCAAAATAATTAAACATAAATGGTGGTCAAATCAATGATGAAATATGTTTACTAAGCCAAATAAAATTGTTTATAACTTCCCAGATTCAATCTAAATAGTGCCAAGACACAATGAACAATTTAATCTTATACACACTCACACACGTGCACATACATATTCACTCACCAACACAAACATACATACATACCCACCACTGGACACCTGCTTCTGGCAATGTTACTAACTAGTCTGAAAAACTCTCAGACATCTAAAAATGCTAAAGAGATTATAAATACCCTTTAAAAAAATTTTTTTTAAGATTTTATTTATTCATTTGAGAGAGAGAGAGAGAGAGCACGAGTGGGGGGAGGGGCAGCGGGAGAGGGAGAAGCAGGCTCCCCGCTGAGCAGGGCGCCCGATGTGGGGCTCAATCCTAGGGCCCTGAGACTATGACCCAAGCCAAAAGCAGCCACTTAACTGTCTAAGCTACCCAGGCACCCCATAAATATCCTTTTAGACATAGAGTTTAGTTCATTAGAAAGTAAGGGAAAGCCAAAGGTGAGGAGATGAAATTGAGATCCCTTGCACAAATCCATGAAGGACTACACTCTGAGTCAAAGAGTGAGCTAGAAAAAAATATGGTGGTAAAATCACCCAATTGTGTCAAGTCTTACCTAAAGTGGGGAAAAAAGTCTCTGATTAAAATTCAAAATCATGATCTGTATGGTCCAGAAAAATCCCAAGCTGAAAGATGAAAGTACTTCCAGTTTGGTAGCACTGGGGACAGATGACAGACGCAAATGCAAATCCTCTAATTGAGGACTGTACCCTAAACCCAGACCCCTCAGGATTCCTAAAGATTAAAATCAGTGACGCATTGTGAGCTCACAATAAAAATTGCCAAAGACTTCAGAAAATGATGGAACAATGAGTAAGAGCAGAAAAAATAAAGAGCATCATTAGCTCCATAAGACTTTAGATAATGGAACTGTTACATATAAAATATTTTAAAAAGCCTACTTTAGGGGCACCTGGGTGGCTCAGTCGGTTAAGCGGCTGCCTTCAGCTCACGTCATGATCCCAGGGAACTGGGATTGAGCCCCGCATCAGGCTCCCTGCTCAGCAAGAGAGCCTGCTTCTCCCTTTCCCTCTGCCTGCCGCTCTGCCTACTTGTGCTATCTCTCTGTCAAATAAATAAATAAATAAATAAATCTTAAAAAAAAAAAAGCTTACTTTACACAAAGAAGAGATCTAAGAACATGAAGAAGGAACAGGAGACATCCCAGAAACAACCAAACTGATTTGAAAAAGAAACAAATAGAGCTTTAAAATTAAAACACAATGGGCTGGTTAAAGAATAGAGTAAATATATCCAGAGAAAGAATCAGTGCACTGGGATGTAGAGACAAAAAGACGGAAAAGATAAAAAGAGTGATTATCACTTGTGGAAGACAGAATGCGATAGTGTAACATTCATCTAACTGGAATTCCAGAAAGACAGACGGGTGAGAATGGAAGAGAGGCAACACTCAAAGGTCTAATTGGCTAAGAATTCTCAAAACTTCAGGAAAGATCTAAGTTGTTAGATTTAGGAACGACAGTATATCCCGAGTAGGACTGAGTTAAAGAAGTCCATACTTGCAGAACATGAAAATCAAACAGAAATCTTAAGAACAACCAGAGAGAACTATAAAGAAGTTAACAATAAGCTCAGAGCAGACTTTTTCAACAGGAACAAAGAAGCTATAACATAATGGAATGGCATCTTTTTAAATTTTATTTTATCTATTTGAGAGAGAGAGTGAGCACAAGAAGGGGGAGGGGCAGAGGGAGCAGACTCCCGGCTGAGCAGGGAGCCAGCAGTGGGGCTTGATCCCAGGACCCTGGGATTATGACCTGAGGCAAAGGCAGATGCTTAACCAACTGAGCCACTCAGGCATCCCAGAATGGCATCTTTAAAGTGCTAAGACGAGATGCCTGGGTGGCTCAGTCGTTAAGCGTCTGCCTTTGGCTCAGGTCATGATCCCAGGGTCCTGGGATCAAGTCCCGCATCAGGCTCCCTGCTCAGTGGGGAGCCTGCTTCTCCCTCTGCCTGCCGCCCCCCGCCCCCATTTATTTATCTGACAAATAAATAAATAAAATCTTTTAAAAATAAATAAATAAAGTGCTAAGATAATGGGGCACCTGGGTGGCTTAGTTGGTTAAGTGTCTGCCTTTGGCTCAAGTCATGATCCCAGTGTCCTGGGATCAAGCCCCACGTGGGGCTCCCTGCTCAGCTGGGAGACTGCTTCTCCCTCTCCGTCTTCCCCTCCCCCTTACTTGTGTTCTCTCTCCCTCAAATAAATAAAATCTTTTTTTTTTTTAAAGATTGTATTTATTTATTTGACAGAGAGAGACACAGCGAGAGAGGGAACACAAGCAGGGAGAGTGGGAGAGGGAGAAGCAGGCTTCCCAAGGAGCAGGGAGCCCGACACAGGGCTCGATCCCAGGATCCTGAGATCATGACCTGAGCCGAAGGCAGATGCTTAACGACTGAGCCATCCAGGCGCCCCTATAAATAAAATCTCTTAAAAAAATAAAAATAAAGTACTAAGATAAATAACTCAATAAGATAGTCTTGAACTGACATCCAAAAATGAGAAGGAAATAAAAACAAAACCCAGAAATTTCAAAAAAAAGTTGCTAAAACATATACTTCTGGAAGAAGGAAAGTTATGTCTAAAAGGAAGGTGTAAGATGAACAGGGAATGGTAAGCAAAGAAACAGGTAAGCATAGGGATAAATCTAAATAGTGACTGTATAAGATAATAATAATGCTAATTTGTGGGCTAAAAATTAAAACAAAACTAAAACACAAGATGAAAGGAATAACTGGATCAAAGTGTGTATGGTCCCTGGATTGTTCAGGAAGCAGTGAAGATACTGGATATTTTAAGATTTTAAGTTATATGGGCAAGCTTAATATTTAACAGCGGTCATTGAAAGAACAATCATACAAGAACCTTCCAATCTGAATAACTAAAATATAATTTTTAAAAAACCCTCATACAGTTCTTAAAAAAAAGCAGGAAGGTGTACATGTGTATGTTTGGAGGTAGGGTGGGGGTATGGAAAGGACAGAAGGAAAGGGCATAAAATAATATGGTAGAAAGAATTCCAAATATATCAGTAATCACAACATATATAAATAAACTAAGCTTTAACAAAAAAAAAGATAGTGACTCTCAGTTTGGATTTAAAAACAACCATAATGGGGGCCCTGGGTGACTCAGACAGTTAAGCGTCTGACTTCTGCTCAGGTCATGATCTCGGGGTCCTGGGATTGAGCCCATGTTGGGCTCCCCGCTCAATAGGGAGTCTACTTGTCCCTCTCCCTCTGCCCCTCCCCGTACTCCTGCTCTCTCAGATAAATAAATAAAATCTTTAAAAAATAAATAAAAATAAAAATAAAAACAACCATAACAACAAAACCTACCTACATGTCCTGTATAAGGCATCTAAGACAGAGGATGGTTAAGGTGGGAAGTAAGAGGATGAATGAGATAGTGGTGGCTGGTTGCACAACATGATGAATATGCTAAAAACCACTGAACTGTACATTTACAAATGGTTGAAATGGTAAGTTTTAGCTCAATAATTTTTTTAAAAAAGTAAACGGATGACATCTAGCAAACATTAACCAAATGAAAACTGCTGTAGCTATATTAACATCAGACAAAATCAATTTAAAAGGTGACTCAAGAGGTGCCTGGCTGGCTCAGTTGGTGGAACATGGGACTCTTGATCTCAGGGTGGTAAGCTCGAGTCCCACATTGGGGGTAGAGATTACTTAAAAATAAAATCTTAAAAAAAAAAAAAAAAGACGACTTAACAGCATTATTAAAGAAGGTCACCACAGAATGGTCAAAGATTGAATTTACCAGGAAGATGCATTAATTCTGAATTTATATGTACCTAATACTATTTCTTCACAATATATCAATTCTGACAAATCTATTAATAGATTTGTTAACATACCTCTCTCAATAATGAAACATCAAGCAAATAAAGTATCAAAGAGATATAAAGATATGAACCAAATAATAAACAAGCTTGATCTACTGACACACACAGTATCCTGCAACAAACAATTAGAGAACATACATTCTAGAAAAGTGAAGGCTAAGGGTTTTGAAATAAACTGCAGCTACTTAAAAGGGTGAAGTACAAAAAAACTGATGAATGTGGAACTGATTTTGTTTTATACAATTTAGAAAAATGCAACCTAATGGGAACACAAGCAGCCAGATTATTCTACCACTTTCCTCTCCTTCCCCAATTCTTCCGGGTAGATACATGACAAAGAAGATAAAGAGATTTGCAAAACAGCATTGACATTTATTATCTCTTTTCCTTTCAAATATTGAAATTTAGGTCAGAGCATATTGGTAGGGGAACAAAAGAATGAAAAACTGACCTAGTTCTTTAAAAGGCAGAGCCACCTGTGTACCTGTCCCTTCAGGGCCATGAAGAAAGAGTACCAATTTTAAGCACCAATTAACAGACATCTTATTCTAAGGGGGAAATTAAGAGTGAAGATTCACATATGAAGATATTCACTACAAGAATATTTTTAACAGCAAAAAACTGGAAACAACCCATATGTCCAATAGGAGGAGAATGATGAAAAAAATGATAGTTTATAAAGATGAGAAATACATATAGTAAGATATTTATGGTCAGCTAGATTATTCATGCTTTCTTTTCTGTTGCTTTCACAATAAGCAAAAATATGGCTGTTTTGTTTAATAACAGTAATAATATAATAGCTCCCACTCAGCGATGGCCTATGTGGCAGACGCGGATGTATCAGACAGTTTATGTGCGGCTCATTACCCCCCACTGCTGTAAGGCAGCCCTCAGTAGCCTCACTGTAGATAAAGTAACACGGTCCTCGGGCTTCTGTTTTTACTAGTTGCCAGCTTCCCGATAGGAACTATGAATTCTTTTACAGAACAACCAGCTCTCTACTAGACAGCACAGGCCTCTGTGTCGTGGCAGGTGGCTGGGTTTAGGACGCTGTTTGGAAGTACACAGTCACAAAGATTTGGAATGATGCGAGCTTAAACGAGGGTCACTTTCCACACAAAGGAGACTTACTTCCTTATGACAGATTCTTGGACAAAACTGGATTTCCTCTACTTCCCAAGCTAACTTCACATAAAGAAACAGAGAGAACTATCACACATCTTTTATTTCTCTATAGCACTTTCTTTTTCACAAGATTCACCCACTGACTCATTTGACCCCAATACCACCCAAACTGGGCAGGATGGGGGGTATTATCTTCATTTTAGAGATGAAGAAAAGGAAGCTGACAAATTAAGAATGTCTGGCTTCAGATCATCTTGCTAGTGAGTAGTGGGTAAACCCCGAACCCACATCTCTGGGGCCTCTGCCCTTTCTATTACCCTTATTAACTGGGGAGACTTACACATAACCCTAGCACTTGCTGGGACATACTTCTTTTCTTCTACAAAGGGGCAGCTTTTCTATAGTTTTACCTTTCCTTTTATTCAAACTACTTTCAAGACAGGTTGTTCCAAATACTCTGTTTGTCTCCAGAAGGGTAAAATCCCAGAGTTAAGTTTCCTCAGCATCTTTTAAAATGTTAATAACCAGTATAGAGCCATTCATCAAAATGTTACTAGCGCTCTCTGAGAGGAGGGATTTCAGATCACTTAAGTTTTTTTCTTTTAAACTTTAAATGAATCGCTTCATTTTCTCTACCTCATCCAGACTGAAAACCATCTTTGCGACCCCTCCCCCCGCACTGCGCTGTACACAGTTGGTGTTCAGTAGCAGGTGAATAAACCACTGTTTCCTAAACTTCTGCTACATCTGTGTGCTCTCCGTGTGATTATTTACGCAATAGCTTTCTTTAAACCAATTCACTTTTTAAAACTTAGCCTTGTCCTAAATGGCCATATTCATGAACTAGTTTTATTTACCTTAATATATAGCTATTCAAATTTAAAATCCTGCTATGCTACCTAAAATAGTAGTGTGGCACATGCACCGGAAAGCACTATAGTTAATGAGTGTTGAGTCAATCTTTGTTGTTGTTGTTTTCATGAAGTTTTTTATTCTAATTCCAGTATAGTTAGCATACAGTGTTATGCTTCCGCTGTACAGTATAGTGATTCAACACTTCCATACAACACCGAGTACTCATCACAAGTGCACTCCTTAATCCCCATCACCTATTTCACCCATCCCCCTGCCCACCTCCCCTCTGGCAACCTTCAGTTTGTCCTCAAGAGTCTGTTTCTTGCTTTGCCTCTTCCTCTTTTTTTCCCCCTTGCTCGTTTGTTTTATTTGTTAAATGCCACGTATGAGTGAAATCGTATGGTATTTGTCTTTCTCTGTGTTGAGTCAATCTTTGACTTCCTTCACTCCCCACAATAGCAATCACCAGGTACTTTAAATCCACCTTTTACTGTGACTCTTGCACTTACTCTGATTCTCACTCTACTGCAGACCCTCATTATCTTGGTTACTTTGATGCAATAGGCCCCTAGAAGTCTCCCTGCCTCCAGTCTGCTCTATCCTGTATGCTGCCACCAAACTGTAATCTTCCTAAAGCAAGATTTGGCTTCTACCCAAATCAATCTAAACCTTCCAGGCCACTGAAACAACCACTCGATGTCTTCAGGAAGAATTTTATAAACTGGTCCCAGTCTACCTTTCTATCTCCATCTACAAAAATCCACATAATCATTAGTCTTAGAATAGCCAGCATGTAGCTTTTTTTTTTTTTTTTTTTTAATCTCTACAGCTCTATTCATTCCATAACTTCAACCTGAAAAGCCCCATTCCCAAGTCAAAATTCTACTTAGGTCAAATATCTTCTCTTTGAAGAAAATGTCTATTAGAACTCTCATTAATTTCTTAACTTCTAAAAGCCACACTATCCCAGCCACTATTTACCACTAGAATTCTCATTAATTTCTTAACTTCTAAAAGCCACATTATTCCAGCCACTATTTACCACAGCCTGTGTTAATTTATGGGCTATCTGTGTACATGGCTAGTCTCCTCTACTACAGGTTCTTCAGGGCAGGACTATGTCTAATGTATCTTCATCATGTAACCTATACCTAGATGCTAAAAATTTGTAGTTATCAACGAAATTAAGCAGGCTTTTCGAGAAGTCAGCAAAATAACTCAAACTCTGCTCAACACACTTCTAAAGACTATCTAATCTTTTGTAAGATTTAAGCCCAAGAATAATGTTCCCCTAGATACTAAAGGTCAGTAATTTCACTACATTGTTTGAACTCAATGGACCACTATCTAACGTCATGGTTTGGCTATGATGTTATCCACCCCCATCCCCACACGCCGGTATGTAGATACCTCTTAAGCAGGCTGACTTGCTAAACTTGCATGATTCCCCACTGCCACTGCTGAGTTACCCTTTCTGGACTTCAGTTTTCCTACTGATAAGATGACCTTAAGATCTCTTCCTAGCTTAAACTCCTGATGCTTGGTCAGACCAAGCAACCTAACTGGCAGGATAAACCCACTTCAAAAATAAGCAAAATCAAAGCACTTAGCCTTCTCCAAATGTTACTTAATCCCTTCACAGAATCTTGCCTCATGTACATATTTATGACTAGGCTAGGCACTTTACTTGACTTTCTTTTTTAGGATCAAAATGGATGTTCAAAAGATAATAGTTATTTTCTGGTAGTTAGAATGTATAAAATGGAGTACAAGGTATTTCCCCTATATTGTTTCATTTAATCCTCCCAACCCTAAAAGACAGGCATCTTTAGCCCAGTGTTTCTCAACCAGGAATGATCTTGCCCCCCAATCCCTGACACCCCGCCCTCCCCAGGCTATCTCGCAATGTCTGGAGATATTTTCAGTTGTAACAACTGTTGAGGGTAGGGGAGGTTGATACTGGCATGTAGTGGGGAAAGGCCAGGGATGCTGCTAAACATCCTATGATGCACAAGATACCCCCTACAACAAAAATTACCTGGCCCAAAATGTCAATAGTGCCAAGGTGAGAAACCCTGCTAGCATTATCTTTTAGTTAAGAAATCTATGATTTAGAGAACTTACTTGTCCAGAGTTACATAGATCCAAAATCATCTCTGGATGACACCAAAGCCAATAGCACATTCCCATATATATACAAATACTGGCAACTGTTTCTGATTAAATTTGTGTTGTTTCTTATCATTGTCCCTCCTCCCCCATTTAGTCTTGGTACTTGAGATCTTGCTAATCAGCCTCAGCTAACCTCATCCAGGAGAGAACTCAGAAAAAGCTTCTGAGACTCAGGTCAGATTTAAGAATGTCTTCTCTTGTGCTCCCACTGCATCCAGGATACACAGCTTCACTATTACAATTATCATATTGTACTGGGCTTCGATGACTTTCTCCCCTTCAGACCATCAGCTCCTCGAGAGCAAAGTTTCCCTCTTTATTCTTGCACTTCTAGTGCCAGGCAAAGTATCTCAGCACAGAATATGTGTTCCATAAATATTTGTCAAACAAACAATAGAAAACTGACCAACACTATACAGTGTACCCAAGGACACACAGCTACTAAATGACAGAACCAGGATTCAAATTCAAGTCTCTCCATTGCCAAAGTCTATCATGAGCTAAAAATCTCAATGAGCTAAAAATCAGATGTTTATCTTCTCTTTATCCTGCCTGGTGAAATTCTTTGAACAAAAACATATAGGGAATATATACAACGTCCCTGTTTTAAAGATAGCTTATAATCATAAGAATTTTCCTATCTTATGCTTCTAATTTTCATGGGTACATTCTGTAAAAGCTTGAGAGGTAGTTAGCATGTAATAACAATAATAATCTCTCCCAAATACCAGAATTATAACGGGGCCACGGGGTTCTTATTTGATAGTCTCCTTGAATTTACCACTCACTACATAGAAACTGATGTTATTTTGAGTTGTCATAGGAACTGTTTATAAAAACTAAGCCAGGGTCTCTTAGGAAAAGAAGAACTCACTTTAACTTTAGCTTTTATTTCTTCACTGTCCCCTTCTCCATCTTTGCGGGGTTCCATGCCAGGCTCTTCCAGGATGTCTTTGTTTAGTACAGAATACTCTTCTAGTAGAGTGTCAAACAAAACTATTCGCTTGTTCTTGAAGAAGCCATAAAAATAAGCATTGCTGTGGGAAGAGCGTTTAGATCCTAAGGGAAAGACAGTTCAAAGCATGGAAAATAATTAAAAAGTTTGGGGTTCTCTGGAGAGACTCCTAGAAATTGCATTAGTGGAAAGGACATTAACATTTTCAAACTGTTTAATATCTGAAGAAAACTGTTATCAACATAAATCACCACCTGCAGTGGAGAGTGTCTGCTTTCCTACAGTCCTGCCAACAAATACTTGTGCTCGTCGCAGCTTTACAGCAATAAGTAAATAAATAAAGTCTAAATATCCAACAGTAGTGGAATGGTTAAATTATAGTAGAGCTGTGAAATGGAATTTTAACCAGCCAGAAAAAAAAGCAATACTTTTGAAGAAACTTAACAAGATAGGAAAAAGCTCACCAATATACTGTGAAGGATATAAAACTTCATATATATAAGGTTCCATTATTGTCATGAAAAAAAAGTACATGTAAATAGAAAAGCATAAAATAAGCCTATGAAGACATATTTCAAAATACTGAAGTGTTTACCACTGGCTTCTAGAACTATGGATTTTTGTTCCTTCCTTTATAAAATAAGTACACTTACTTCTATAATCAGGAAAAGTTAAAGCTATTTTTAAAAAGATTGGGAAAAAAAACATACCTAACAGTACGTGGCTAACAGAAGCTGAACTATGGGTGATTTTTTATTTGCTTCTTTATATTTTTCTTTATTTCCTAAATGTTCTACACTGTGCAGGGACCTGTGTGGTTAAGAGCAGACTTTGGGTTCAAATCTTGGCTCTGCCATGTAGTAGTTGTGTAAATATAAGAAACTTCCTTAATTTCTTTAAGCTTAATTTCTTTAAGCTTTATTTACCTGTTTATAACGTGAGGCTAATCTCTACCTCATTGAGCTGGATTAAAGATTACATGAGAAATTCTAAGCAAATCAATGCATATACTGCCTGATCCATAAACTACTACTATTACTTACAAACATTTTTTCAAAGAAATGATAAAACATTTGTTTCTCTTGAGAATTTGAGATGTCTCACAGAAAATATGTATTCTGTATCTACTCATACTTCTACTATAAAGTATGATTAGCAATAAATTTAGGATACGGTATATTCTACATATATAGCAGTATGCTTGGCAGTATGTTTAGCATTTAGGAAGGCTTTGACAAATAGTAGCTTTTTATTTATTTTATTATTTTCTCATTTTTTGGTTTCGTTGCAGAGAAGAGCCAAACACGTGGTCCAATTTTGACAGTGGTATAGGACCTCAGCATCTGGAAAGCTATGTATCATCATTCAGAGGTCTTACACTTCTCTCTCATTTCTGTCTTCTCTGATTCTAATTTTTAAATAAAAATATTTCTTAGAAGCTGCCTTAAGTTATTTATGGAAGTAGGCAGACTGTATGCTTATAAACAAAATAAAAGTAATGTTTTAGTATCTCCCACTGGTCCAACTTTCTCAAAGTGTAGCCCAAGGAATACCTATACCAGAGTCACCTCGGGGCGCCTATTAAAGGTAGATACTAAGGGCGCCTGGGTGGCTCAGTCGGTTGGGCGACTGCCTTCGGCTCAGGTCATGATCCTGGAGTCCCGGGATCGAGTCCCGCATCGGGCTCCCTGCTCGGCGGGGAGTCTGCTTCTCCCTCTGACCCTCCCGACCCTCCCCCCTCTCATGCTCTCTCTCTCTCAAATAAATAAATAAAATCTTTAAAAAAAAAAAAAAAGTAGATACTAAAACACCTGGGAATGCAGCCCAAGAATCTGTCTTTTAACAAACTCTCCTGAAAATTCTTACAGTCACTAAAGCTTAGGGGTCCCTGCCCTAGACCATAAGCTTTTTGTATCACTGTGCTGGCATGTAATATATATTCAATAATGAGTGTTTACCGAATGGGTTGATGAGACCACTTGAGGTACAAAGTAATATACTCGAGGATCTGAAAACCAACGTAAGGCACTGCCATCTGTGTCTTTATGTTTTATGCCGTCTTACCTTCAACTCTCGGCAGCATTTGACACAGCTGACCACTCCCTCCTCGAAAGACTCTCTCCTGTCTCAAAAGAAATACCACTTTCTCCTGGCTTTCTTCCTACTTCAACCTCCGTTAACTGGATCTTCTTCCCCCGCTGACTCCAGCCTGAGCCCCCTTGTCTTCTCTAAATGCCCCCATTCATGGCATTAAACACCATCTCTGTGCCAGATGCTTTCCTATCAATATTCTGGCCCTGACCTCTCCCTAGAACTCCAGACTCGTAAATCCAGCTGCCTATCTGCCATCTCTACATCTCCATAAGGATGTTGATAATGCAGATTTGTTGTTTATATTCTTATGTGTGTGCGTGTGGTTTTTCTTCCCCCTCCTTTCAGAGTTCAAGGACTTTCTCACCATGTGAGTGTTGTGGGAGACTGCTTCTGAGAAATCTAAAAGGCCAGATATTTGTGTCCCCAGCACTCCTGGCACCTAGCCCATGCCCTGGCTCAGTAAATCAGATACACCCACTGGGGACTGAAGATTTAGCTAATTATGCAAAGAAGCAGGGCAGTGAGGAATTAATGCCATGGGTGCTAGTGGCGGGATGTTAAGAGAGCAAACTGCCGATTTCAACAGCAGGAGGCAACAGCAGGGTCCTCACCAGACCAGTTCTACAGCGAGATTCTGAGCTCCCCATCTCCCTGGGAACAGCCTATTTTCCAAGCTTGTAAACTTAACTTTCCTGGTGATTTGTGAGCTATCAAAGGTTGTCTCAATAAGGAATTTTCCTGCTTCAATCAGCCACAGTTGGTTTGACTGCTTACTTGGAGCTAACCACTGCCTGAGGAACTCTAATCCAATGTTCAATAGATACCGCAACACGTAACATCCAACAGAACTGAATTCCCCACAAACCTGCTCTTTGCTCAGTTTTCCCATCTCAGTAAACCACCATTTATCCAGCTGCTCAGGCCAAAAATCTAGGTCATTACCCTTAATGTCTCCCTTTCCTCAATTCCTTCACAGGTAACCTACAAGTAAATTTCATCAACTCTACCCCTGAAACATATCCCCAGTGCATCTACTTCTCTGCGTAAATTACTTCTGTCCTAGTCTAAGCTGCCTGATCTCCGCCCTGACCACGGCCACAGTCTCCAAACTGCTCACCTGCTGCTACTCTTGCCCTCCCACTACAATCTCTTCTCCATAGAGCAACCCACAATATTTAAAAACTACAAACCAGACCATGTCACTAAAACCTTCAATGGCTTTTCCCCCCAAATTCACAATAAAACCCTTATCCTGATTTACCAAGTGCTATGTGGTCTGACTCCTGCCTGTGTCTCACACTTCATGTCATAACACCTTCCTGCTGTGCTGCAGCCACACTGGACTTGTTTCTTGCAGACACAAAGCTCTAGAAGGGCTTACCACATTCCCAGATCTCAACATGGATGGCTTCTTCCTTCAGGCGTCAATTCAGATTCACTCGCTCAGAGAGCTCTTGCCTGATGACCCAATCTAAAGTATCTACTCAGTCATCCTTGATCACATCACACTAGTTTCATTCTCTGCACAACACTTGCTATCTGATATGATTTGGGAGAATGCTGGCTTTTCACTACAATATATCCCTATCAACTTACAAATCCATAATGTATGTTGTTATTATTAGTAACAACAGTTAATCATTCAAAATATTTCTGAGGATTGTTACCATTATTAACAAAAACTTATATTACATATCAGTAAACTTCTGTTTAGCAAAGATAAGTTGCCAAAGTCACACAGGAAATTTGTGATAAAACCACGATTCAAACCCAAGCCTAATGACCTCACAGCCTGACCTCTGAAATGCTACCCTCCACTTACTCAAAACTTTTTTTTTTTTTTAAAGATTTTATTTATTTATCTGACAGAGAGAGAGAGCAAGTAAGCAGAGAGACAGGCAGAGGGAGAGGGAGAAGCAGGCTGCCCGCTGAGCAGGGAGCCCAATGCGGGGCTCGATCCCAGGACCCTGGGATCACGACCTGAGCCGAAGGCAGACGCTCAACCGGCTGAGCCACCCAGGCGCCCCTTCTTTTTTTTTTTTTTTTTTAAGCAAGCTCTGGCCAGTTTTATTAAAGAAAAAGTCTTGTATGACTCACTTTTCACCGGTCTGTCCTGGCATGCTTCCAATGATATCAAAATCACCTGATCGATGAGAGCCAGTGTGCATACTCCACAGTACTTTCCACTTTCTGTGCCCAATTCAATACTACTGCCACTGAGTGATGGACACCAGTTATGGCCAACATGGCACAACACTCTAAATTTCTGATTTCCTCAAGGCTGGGAGTTGGTGAGGATGATCAGTTTCACTTTGCCATGTCTGATCATTAACAGAGTCTGCTTGTACCCCAGCACATACTTTCCACTTTTCATATTGATCTGGAGCCCAAAGTAGATCAACTCCAGTGGCTCTTTTGTCTTCTTTGCAGCCACTGTCTTCCTGCCTTAGGTGCGAGCCGGCCCCACAAGATGGTCGGGGAGTGAGGAAAAAAACGCTAAATCCTGATATTCCATAAAGTACCAGCTCATGTTATAATTCTCCATAAAGCCTTCCCTATTTCATCTAAAACCACATGGCACTGACAGTCTATATTACATATCTTATCAATTACCTCTATTGTGATATCATTAGTTGTCATTTCATATTATCTGATTATCACTTAAGTGATAAGCAACTTAGGTTGCCCCATCAGTAAAAGTCCCTAAAAGATGGTCCTACTGTACTGATTCATATACTTCTAGTTTACTAACTAAAAGAATAGCGATCTCGGGTGCCTGGGTGGCTCAGTTCGTTAAGTGGACTGCCTTCGGCTCAGGTCATGATCCCAGGGTCCTGGGATCGAGTCCCACATCGGGCTCCCGGCTCAGCAGGGAGCCTGCTTCTCCTTCTGACCCTCTCCTCTCTCATGCTGTTTCTCTCTCGCTCGCTCTCTAATAAATAAATAAAATCTTTAAAAAATAAAAAATAAATAAAAAAAAAAGAATAGTGATCTCAGAGCCTAAAAAGTAGTGGGATTGTCATTCTACCATTTCCCCCATAGAAATGTCCCAACTGTGCCATTAGCTGGGCTGTATAACCTCAGAAGCCACGGATGTCTGAGATTTCTATACTCTTCTAGTTGCGGTTAATTCATTCTTTCCCATTGTGGCCATCTCTGTTCTTCTGGACCCCATAATTACTTCTCAGTTTCCACTCCTTCATCCAATACAGCTATTTCTCACTGGTGATTTTTTTTTTTTTTTTTTTTTTAGTTTAGAAGAGGGATGGGCAAAGTATGGTTTGCAGGCCAAATCTAATCTGCCACTTATTTTTATAAATAAAGTTTTACTAGAACACAGCCATGCTCATGGGGCGCCTGTCGGTTAAGCATCTGCCTTTGGCTCAAGTCATGGTCCCAGGGTCCTGGGATTGAGCCCTGCATCGGGCTCCCTGCTCAGCGGGGAGCCTGCTTCTCCCTCTCCCTCTGCTGCTCCCCCTGCTTGTGCTCTCTCGCTCTGTCAAATAAATAAAAAATCTTAAAAAAAAAACAAGAAAACATAGCCATGCTCATTTGTTTATGTCTTATCTGTGACTGCTTCTGTACTGTAATGGCAGGATTGAACAGCTGTAACAGGGACAGACCATGTGGCCCATAAAGCCTAAAATACTTACTGACTAGCCCTTTACAGAAAATGTTTGCCAAACCATGGTTTAGGGGAAGCAAAGCTGAATCCTGGAGGGGTGAAGGGATTCATCTAAGATCCCATAGCTGCTAAGTGGCAGAGGCAGAACCACTCTCACGCATTTATGAGGATTTTAATTTGTAGATTCCAAAAGTCATGGTATCATACAACACTTTTACTCTACATCTTTTTGGGCCTGAGACTTTAGTAGTTTTATGTAAACTAATACATAGCTTAACTCTCAAAAGCAATTATCAGGGGTGCCTGGGTGGCTCGGTCAGTTAAGCGTTTGCCTTCGGCTCAGGTCGTGATCTCGGGGTCCTAGGATCGAGTCCCGCATCAGGCCCTCTGCTATGCGGAGAGCCTGTTTCTCTCTCTCCCCCTACTCTTCTCTCTCTCTCTCTCTCTCAAATAAATAAATAAAATCTTAAAAAAAAAAAGCAATTATCAAAAATGCAGAGAATACTGATCCGAAGTTTCCAAAGGTACTACAGTTTTTGGTAATGTGCAAGTGAAATCATACTCCTCCAGAACACTGGAAGTTTTGTTGGATGAGACAAAGCCAGTAACACTGGTTTTATTTATGAGCCCCCAAACTAGCGCTAAATGAAACTTGACTATGCAAAAGTCCAACTCAATTACCTGAGGGAGCCAGGTAGGTAACAGAAGTACATAAATCAATCTAATACACATGATAAACAAGGAGTGAAGAAGGCTTTGGCCAAACAACACTGTAAAGCCAACCAAATACAGCTGCAGGTAACAGCAGGCTTGGTATCGGGCTATTAGTTTCTATCCCTGGACTATGTCATCAATTCCTAGAAATCTTAAAAAGGCAAAATGTAAAATCCTAACAAATCAAAACAAATCACTTGAATAAAACTTCCTTACCCCCAGGTAGCCTTACCTTCAACAACATATACCTTAGTCAAAGGAAAGTCAATACTCTTTGCCATTACTTCAATTTCCTGTTTAAGCTTTCCCTCAGGCAGAGGTGTGAATTTGTCAAATAAAGGGGCAATATAATCAGCATATATTGTGACAAGCACCTGAAAAATAAATGTCAGAACAACCTATGAAAATGTTCTTAAAGAAAAACTGCTATATATATAGATTATATTAAAACAGCCTTGAGATCCAGCCTTGAGAACATGGATCTTTTCTTATTTGCTCTGGTATTCCCAGCCCCAAATAATACCAGATAGTAAGTGCTCAATATCTGTTAAACTAAATCAAAGTGAGTAGTCTCTAATGTGGTAATAACTGAAAAGTCAAATGGTCCATTCAAAACTATCTTGGGAATTTCTGACACTTCATAAGCCCATCATAACTGAGAATTCTGCCTTTGAGAGTAATCATGAGAGACCTGCAGTCTTTGCTAGAAAAATAATTACTAGAGCTTGACTGTGTGCTGTTTTTTGGTTGGTCTGCTAAAATTAATTACCTGCAGTGCACAACTATCCACTGTGTTTGGAATGGCACTTCCTTAAGCATTTCAGGAGCATTTCCTCTGTTCTCTTTCCTCTCACTTCATTTGCCATACACAGATGTGCATAAATCCAACTAGCACCTGTTTTCAGAGTTTGATCCCACCAGTAGAAAGTAAAGCAGTGAACATCATGGCAATTCAGACTAAAGTAAACCTCATCATCAGAGGAGCTGAACAGCTAACAGATGCTATTTTTTGGAGGCTGTGAACAGACTGCTTTCATTGTGTTGTAGTGTGTGTTGTGAAGTGGTTTAGAATATGGTAGAGAGAAGAAGCAAAGACGTGAGGAAGGGAAGATGGGGGGTGAGAGGAAAAGGGAGGGAGAACAAAAGGAGGGGAGGAGAGAAACGAGAGAAGGGAAGGGAGGAGGAAGGGAAAAGGGAACAGAGAAGAAGGGCTAAAGAAGGGAGAAAGGAGGAGGGGAAAGGCAGGGGAAGGAGGGCAGAAAAAAAATTGGGTAAGTTTATGCTTTCTTTTTCTTATCCCTCTTAAATCTAGTCTCTAAAACATCCACAATAGGCTGGGGCACCTGGATGGCTCAGTCAGTTAAGTGTCTGCCATCGGCTCGGGTCATGATCCCAGGGTCATGGGATCGAGCCCCACATTGGGCTCCCTGCTCAGCAGGAAGCCTGCTTCTCCCTCTCCCACTCCCCCTGCCTGTGTTCCCTCTCTCGCTGTGTACTCTGTCAAAAAAATAAAATCTTTAAAAAAAAAAAAAATCCACAATAGGGGCGCCTGGATGGCTCAGATGGTTGAGCGTCTGCCTTCAGCTAGGGTCATGATCTCTGGGTCCTGGGATAGAGCCCCATGTCGGGCTGCTAGCTCAGCAGGGGAGCCTGCTTCTCTCTCTCCCTCTGCCTCTCCCCCTGTTTGTGTACTCTTTGTCTCTCTCTCAAATGATAAATAAAATCTTTAATAAATAAATAAATAATAAAGTCTATTAAAACATCCACAATATTTTAGGCACTGGAGCTCAGTAGAGTCATTAAATGATCAAACTTAGTCATCCATTCTAGTGACAACTCACAAATGCACAGCCCAAAATTGCCTGACAACTGGATCATTAACAATAACTAACAACCAGCTTCTAGGATCTGAGTCAGCATTAGGAGGAGAAAATCTATGGTCAGAGTCAGCTCTCTATTTCTATACCCAAAAGCAGAAACCAAGAGGGAAATTTATATGACCACTTATTTATATTTCATTTGCTTCTTAAGAACTGCTCATATGCCAATGAAGATTAAATCATAGTTATCTCGCCAAGGATATCTTGTAAAAGAAAATGAAACAAAGATTTTACTCACCAGAGAAACAACTAATGTGAACAGCCAGGCATATATAAAAAAATAGTCACCCCCAATTTTGATAATGTAAAGTAGAAGTGAAGACACAGGCAATAAAATGCACTGAGTCACAATAAATTTCTTGACTGCATCTTTCATGAAGAATCCCAAAGTCTGAAAAAAGAAAAGATTATCACAAGAAACTGAAAAAATGCTTTTAAAGTAACTAATAAATGAATACAGAAGGTAAGCTATTAAAGCAATTTTAAAAGTTAAAAGGCAGTGAGTCTATATTATATGACAATAGGCAGCCTAATACAGTAAGTAAATGTCTGGCATTTTATAGTTCAAAATACACCATTTAAATGTTAGCAGAAAAACACTAGACTTTAGTATGAAAAGTTTACGGCAAGACTTTAAGCTATGAGCTTTACCATATCTGCAGTTCCTTTTCCTTCAATTAATTCATGCTCTAAAATAGCAAATTATGGGGGAGCCTAGGTGGCTCAGTTGGTTAAGCATCGGACTCTTGATTTTGACTCAGGTCATAATCTCAGGATCATGGACTCTGCACTCAGTGGGGGAGTCTGCTTGGGATCCTCTCTCTCTCCCTCTTCCTCTCCCCCCTGCTCTCTCAAATAAATAAATAAATCTTTAAAAAAATAAAGTAGCAAATTATGTTTCAATTATTACCAGCAGAGGGGAAAAAAGCACAAAAAAGTCTTTATATTTAAAAGAGAACATGTGTATTCTCTAGTTTACCTGTTGATTGAAACCATGTTTTTCTTCTATCACAAAAGTATTATAAAGACTCCATGGCAAACCAGTCAATGCACTGAAAAGTGTAGCCAACAGGAGAAACACCAAGGACTGAGTGATCTAAACACAAGAAGAAAAAAATGGCAGTTTTTATAGTGTAATATTAATTCGTTCTTCAAATGAATGATTAGTGAACAAATGAACAAGTAGTTGTTGAGCACTCACTACATCTCAAGCAATGTGCTTGATTCTATGGGTAATGCAAGGTCTGAAAACATCTCTACCCTCTGAGTTTACTTGAGAGAAGGAGACAATAAAACAATATCTCTTTTATCCCAGGCACTATGTGAAAGTTACCTGAAGCCATACAGACAAAGAAGAACTAAAAAATGAGAAACAACCACATACACTGGTGAATTCAAGCAAGACTTACTAGGCTGAGGACACTCGGGATGCCACTCTGAAGAAAGAGGTGAATTAATGGGACAGGAAAGACAAGGAAAGGAGGAGGAATGCCTTGCAATTTGCGAAAGCATGGAGCACCCTGTAAGAGGAGGAGGACAAGATGACAGGCTTTGGGACAAGGTTGGGGTAAGGCAGAGAAATTTATCCCAGAGCATCAAAAAAGCTGGACTAGGGCAGGTGGGGTGGGGTGTCCTAAAGTTTTCACAAGAAGCCAAAAACCAATAGGGGAAATTACCCTCAAGAACTACTTTAAGTGCCTTCACAACAGATCCTTATGAAATCAAAAGCCAAGAACTGCCTCATTTCTCTTTCCAAACTTTTCCTAGGATAGTGGAGGAAAAGGGCTACTTGGTATGAAAGGAGTTGGGGAGGGAGAAAGGGTGATGAGGCCCTCTCACCACACGGAGGTAAATGTCAGTATACCACCCACCGCCAAAACACCTTTGATTCGGTAACAAAGATGCAGCCAATATAAGTTTCTAAATGTAGGAAGAAGGGAGAGGGGATAAGAAAGGAAGGTTTATCTGGCTATAACATGCAGGGCAGTTTATTTCAGCACTGTTCCCAAACAGGAGATGGGAAAAAAATTAACAGATTCTAGGACCTTCCTTAAACCTACTGAATCAGAATCCCATCTTCCAAAAATGCAATCATATTGTACTGATTATGTGAAT
Source organism: Mirounga leonina (assembly GCF_011800145.1). Classification (NCBI taxonomy): domain Eukaryota; kingdom Metazoa; phylum Chordata; class Mammalia; order Carnivora; family Phocidae; genus Mirounga; species Mirounga leonina. The sequence goes on from NW_023270447.1 coordinate 63,330,808, forward strand.
ACTTGCTTTTCTCACATAATATCTCATAAAAATTTTCCATATCAATATATAGCTATTTCTTCATTATTAATGACTCTAGACTATTCCATTGTATAAGTGGACACCTAGGCTACTTCCATGATAGCAGTCATTCCAATGCTATATTGAACCCTTTATACATACATTCATGCATTCATTCTCCATGAATTCAAAAAAGTTAAATGTCTGGTGTCAAACTTTTTGAAGGCACTGGTGACACAGCAGTGAAGAAAATATACAAGGTCTCTGTCCCCTTAGAGCTTAAAATTCTTGTCAGGGAGACAGATAAAAAGTAAACAAGGTAAATGCAGACAGTGGTAAGTACCTTTATTTTTTTTTTTTTTTTAAGATTTTTATTTATTTATTTGACAGAGAGACAGACAGCAAGAGAGGGAACATAAGCAGGGGGAGTGGGAGAGGGAGAAGCAGACTTCCTGCTGAGCAGGGAGCCCGATGCGGGGCTCGATCCCAGGATCCCGGGATCATGACCTGAGCCGAAGGCAGATGGTTAACGACTGACCCCCCCAGGTGCCCCAAGAGTGGTAAGTGCCTTTATACAGAAATACACAAACACAGTGATGTGTGTCACTGAGGAGTGACAGCAGAATTGTTACTCTAGATGGAGTGGTCAGGGAGGGCCTCTCTGAGAAAGAGACATTTAAGATGAGAACTGCATAAGGAGTCAGTCATGATGTTTACATAAAACCACCTTAAATAATTTCTGAAACAATGGAGTGCCTGGTTGGCTCAGTCAGTAGAGCATCCGATTCTTGATCTTGGGGTTGTGAGTTCGAGCCCCAAACGGTGGGTAGAGATTACTTTAAAAAAATAAAATCTTTACAAATTTCTGAAACAGGGCAGAGAATATGTAAGTAACCCACAATGCCACATAGAACAGACCAGGACAAGAGTCAATGAAGATACAGAAATACCCCAGGAAGAAGAGGTCTTCAAAGAGTTTGGCTGCTTTCGAAAAAGGTATATAGAAATGGGACACAGGATGAGCTGAATTAAAACCCAAGGTACCTATACATATGTAAAGAGAGCCACCATTTCAAATAAATAATCAGGAAAGAGGGAAGAGACTTGGCAATTCCCAAGAAAAAGTCTGGAGACAGTGTCCTAGCATCTATCACAGGTGGGGAGTCTCAGGCTTAAGGCTTTGCCCAGTAAATGGAGCTTCTGTAAGACTGGGTAGTCAACTCAGGTAGCTCCATGGAGATTCTAGAAGTTACACCCTCTATCCTTGTTTGAAGTATCTGCTAAGTGCATATGGCAAAGAGTATCTGCTTAGTGGGTTCAACAAAATTCAGGCTTCCCCTTTCACTGCAAGGGGCTGTCCAGAGAAATAGCTACCTAACCAGAGACCACCATTTCCCAGTTCCCTTACATCTGATACTAAATGACTGGTTAGCCAACAAAATGTGAATGCAAAGGACACTTCAGAGACAAGGGAGTTAAGAAGAGGACGTACTTTCTCCACCCCCTCATTCCATCTGCCTATTGGATGCAGAGAACTCTGTGGCACTCAGGGGATGGCAGAGTCATAAGATTAAAAAAGACCAGGTCCCTGGCTTCCCACATAGAAGAATGTCACCTGCTGACCAAAAATACTCACACTAGGCTATTATGTTTTTGAGAAATAAACTATTGTGATAAGCCATTGGAATTCTGGAGTTTGCTACAATAACCAGCATTATCCTAACAAGCATGTGTGGACAATGACTGTACAAACAGAGAAGCAAGCCTAAAGACAGAGTCAAAAAATTAACTTTCATATAAAGCTGGTCAAGCAAAAAGACTCTAAAAAATATATGCTAATGAATCACATACCTCATATTCTGGTCCAAAGCCAGCATAGCCACAGAACCGTCCAGAAACTCTCCAGAGATAAGGAATCCCTCCAAAAAGAAGAATTAGCTATAAAACAAGACATACTTTGGTTACATTTGAACAGACTAAAAACTATCATATGAGAGCATTTTATAAAGAAAATAAGGACAGGGGCGCCTGGGTGGCTCAGTCGTTAAGCGTCTGCCTTTGGCTTGGGTCATGGTCCCGAGGTCCTGGGATCGAGCCCCACATTAGGCTCCCTGCTCGGTGGGAACCCTGCTTCTCCCTCCCCCATTCCCCCTGCTTGTGTTCCCTCTCCCGCTGTGTCTCTCTCTGTCAAATAAATAAAATCTTAAAAAAAAAAAAAAAAAAAGAGAAGAAGGACAAAATAATTATCTCTAAAGAAAAAAAGAGACCTATCTTATTTAGGATAAGCTATGCATTTAGATGAATACAAGCCAATTGAGATACTAAGTTTAGACCAGTAAAGATTTTTGCTGTACATTTTATTTTACTTTTTTTTTAAGATTTATTTATTTGAGAGAGAGAAAGCAGAGGGAGAAAAAAAATCTCAAGCAGACTCCCGCCCTGAGCACGGAGCCCAACCTCATGACCCTGAGATCATGACCTGAGCTGAAACCAAGAGTCGGATGCTCAAGCAACTGCACCACTCAGGTGCCCCTTGACTGTACATTTTATATGGATAAATTAGTATGGTATGTGAATTATATCTCTATAAAGTTGAAGGGAAAAAAAACATCTTGCCAAAGACCACAACAAAGGCTTTATGAATCAGGAAATAAGCTTAGAGAAAAAGTAAGCAATTTGTCCAGAATCCCACACCTGATAAGCAACGAAAATGGGATGTGAACCAGGCTATGTGGCTTCCTAAGTGGCTTTTCCTTGAAAGGAAACAGCCCCCTTCAATCAGGACAAAGTATTAGTATCAGTGTTGGTGGAGTCAGGTCAACTTACCAAACTGAGAGACAGAATGGGGTATCTGTGCTTTCCCCAGGTAATGAAAAGGTGAATCCTGAGGTAGGAATCAGGGTTTCATAGGAGGAGGCCCCCTTTTCAGCACCACCCTTTGTCTTGGGCAGATAAAGTGAATAAAGATATTCACCAAATCACCATGACATTCGAATGAGTGAGCTGGTCTTAAAATCTGAAAAGAATACATGCTTATAAAACACAACTTCCCCCAACAGATATTAAATTCAAAAGGAATCAATTTATTTTTCCTTTCTGTGGAGCCTCAGGAACACAATGGTCAATCACACTCCTTGGTTAGAAGCACAGTTTTCTCATTGGTTCACACATGGCTCCTTGCGGTTTTGAGGAGTTTGGGCACTATTATATATTTCATGGGTAGCCTTCCAATCTACTTTCCATTTTTACATATGTGTCCATAAATATTATGGTGATTTATATATGCTTTTTAAGACTACATATAAATGACATCATACTGTACTTATCATTCTACAACTTGCTTTTTACACTCTACAAATTTTTAGATCCATCCACGGTGATCCGTTAACTTTATTCGGTATATTACCAGCTTGTTCCTTCTCTACAGTGTTTATACCAAATTACACTCTCATCAGCAGTACCTGATGGTTCCTGTTCCCCATAATCACAAGCATACTTGGTGCTATCCATCTTTTAGATGTTTCCCTGTACACTGGCTTGGTTTAATGCCATGGATCTCAAATATGGTCTCTGTATAGCAGCAGCAGCATCGCCTGGGAATGTGTTAGAAATGCAAATACTCAGGCTCCACCCCAGAGCCACTGAATCAGAAACTGAAAGAGGAGCCCAGCAGTCCCCAGGTAAAATGATGTACACCGAAGTCTGAAAATAATTGGTTTAATAAACTGCTGTCTTAAAGGCTTCCTTAACTCTACATCCAGCTATTTCCATTCTTCTGCACCTCACTCAATCTTGGATATAAACCCTGTTTTCCCAAAAGACATGCTTTGGCACCACTGTATGGTATATGCTCCACTTGTTGAACTAACTGACTTGAGATGGCACTTCTTTCAGCCTATTCTCAAAACTAATATATAATGCAAAATTAAGGATTTATAAGTCTTCTGGTGAAAGGCTGAAACACCTATTATTAAAAGTCCAGCTTTTAAGTATGTATCAAGGGTAGCTTTTTTTTTTTTTTAAAGATTTTATTTATTTGACAGAGAGATACAGACAGAGAGCACAGAATGGCAGAGGGAGAGGGAGAAGCAGGCTCCCCACTGAGCAGAGAGCCCGATGCGGGACTCGATCCCAGGACACCGGGACCATGACCCGAGCCGAAGGCAGACGCCCAACCGACAGAGCCACCCAGGCGCCCCTCAAGGGTAGCTTTAATATGAACTTTGAATGCATCTATGAATGCTTTTGGAAACTGCTGTTGCAAGCCTTATTTAGTATACTTTGGGAAATGAAATATAAAGCCCAGTAAACAGTAAAGTTTCTTTCTATTGATAATCTCACTGAGCATGCTGCTGGAGATGTCTTAGAACTAATGAACCCAACAAAAACAAGTCCAATACTTTTACATATACGATTTCACTACAGTCTTGAAAAGCAGGCACGGCATATAGTCATCTCTACTTTATAGAAGAAGCAACTGAAACTCAGAGAGGTTAAAGTCACTGCTATGTACTGGGCACTGTATTAACTGCTTCATTTACATGGTCTCACTCACCTAGTCCTTGCCACAAATCACGTGAGACATGGTAATATGTATCGACTTCTCATCCTTTTTTTTTTAAAGATTTTATTTGACAGAGAGGAGCACAAGCAGGGGGAGCAGCAGACAGAAAGGGAGAAGCAGGCTCCCTGCTGAGCAGGGAGCTCAATGCGGGGCTCAATCCCAGGACCCCGGGATCATGACCAGAGCCAAAGGCAGACGTTTAACGGACTGACCCACCCAGGCACCCCTCGACTTCTCACCTTAAAGAGGAAAAAAATGAAGCTCAAAAAGGCTAAGGTCCTCACTCAGAAATGCGTAGAAATTGGAGAAGCAACAATTTGAACTTTTCTACACTGCCCTCCTTGACTGCCCAGCCATTCCACTTCCTGACGGGTCTTCACTGACATCTGTGAATTATCAGAAAAGTCTGTCTCAGAAAGGCTGGACATCTTCTCTGTGGGTCCTCTGTCACATTTGTGTGAACAGTGGCACCTGTAATTGGTCACATAAGGCCTACACTTATGTTCCCTCAGGTAGAAAAAAGGAGGCAAAAAAAATCTAACTTAATCTTTCCACTTGTTCTTTGTGACCAAAAGATAAAAACCTATTAATTCTAATCAAGACAAAATAGGAATTAATGAACTTGTTTTCAAACAGAACAGGATTTCAAAGTAACACAAAATGCTTCCTGTGATAAATATAGCTACTAATTCCCCAAGGATAAATGTAGCACATTTATGATATGGTCCCCGGAGTTTTAAGTTTCTTCAGGGTGGTTCAGTCGGTTAAGGTCCAACTCTTGGTTTCGGCTCAGGTCATGATCTTAGGGTCCTGGGATCAAGCCCCGCAATGGGCTCCGGGTTCAATGGGGAGTCTGCTTGAGGATTCTCTCCCTCTCTCTCCGCCCCTCCCCCAGCTCTCTCTCTCTCTCTCTAAAATAAATTAATTAAAAAAAAAAAGAATGGTTTCTCCGGGGCGCCTGGGTGGCTCAGTCGTTAAGCGTCTGCCTTTGGCTCAGGTCATGATCTCAGGGTCCTGGGATCAAGCCCCGCATCAGGCTCCCTGCTCTGCGGGAGGCCTGCTTCTCCCTCTCCCACTCCCCCTGCTTGTGTTCCCTCTCTCGCTGTGTCTCTCTCTGTCAAATAAATAAATAAAATCTTTAAAAAAAAAAAAAAGAATGGTTTCTTCAATGTAATTTTAAAGACTCAGAAGAGCAGAGTTTGAAACCCAGTTCTACCACTTATTAATGTCATTGGCCATTAAATAGACTAGCCATTTAATTTCTCTAAGCCTTTGCTTTCTCGTCCATAAAAAGGGAATAACAATGCCTATACTTTCTACCTCCAAGCACTCTTGTAAACATCAAACAAAACAATAAATATAAAAACAATATATGAAGTGAAAATCACTACTACCCATATGATGATGATGGTGACGATTACTATCCCCAGCTTTAGCCCAGTACAAACCAGTACTGCTTCTGGTTCGAGCTACAGCACACTACGAAGCTCTCATTCTACGTGTTCTCCCTGCCTCTGTCCTCTCCTAGAACAAACTAAGCCATCCCCATGCTCACCAACCATAACCACCAAGCTATTGCCCATCTTTCCTGGAACTGTTTCTTAGTGATAACCAAGGAGATTGAAAATATTTTGCCTGTTTTTCTTATAATGGCCCTGTGGGGGGTAAGCCAAAGAATATCAGAGAATCAAACATTAGTGAGGAAAGAAGATGGTGTCTAAATTCACCACCTCTACTTCCATCTCTCTCTAAAGGCTGATTTCCTGCTTGGACCCTAACAGAAGAAATGCTTCAGATAAATTAACCAAAGCCAAATATAATCCACAATAAAGCTACCTTTCCTGGCTTGGTTGGAAAGCATCAGGTTTCAATACTAATCTTCAATGTCTCAGTAACTAAAATAGGCTTGGACTAGTAAAAGTATAATTAAAAAATCAATATTGGAGGAAAAAATCAATACTGAAAAGACTAATTACTAGCAATTGCTATGTATGCCAAAAACCAAAGCAATTTTTTCAGATCATTTACTAATTTTTCTTTTTTTTTTTTTTAAGATTTTATTTATTTATTTGACAGAGAGAGACACAGAGCAAGAACACAAGCAGGGGGAATGGGAGAGGGAGAAGCAGGCTTCCCGCTGAGCAGGGAGCCTGATGTGGGGCTTGATCCCAGGACCCTGGGATCATGACCTGAGCCGAAGGCGGACGCTTAACCGACTGAGCCACTCAGGCGCCCCACTAATTTTTCTAAAATAGGAAGATCTAACTCTTCTTCTTAACTCTGTTACTTTTTCATCATCCTGAGGAGATGGGAAAGTTTTCTAATATTTGGTTCTAACCATACTAGTTCATAACTGTCAAGGAAAATTTTGTACCTAGCTAGACAATGTTTCTCTTACTTAACAAAGCCACGAACAGCTGGTCTTTTCTCTTTAATTGATGAAACAGTTGTGGTAGCTGATCTCATTTATTTTCAATAGGAATCTTCCTCTTAGTGGTACTAGGAGATCTAAGAGAGTTATGGAGGAAGAGTGATGATAATCATGATCATGATGATAAAAATAATAATAGCCAACACTTACAGAGCACTTACAATGATCAGGCACTGTTCTAATCATTTTACATATATTAACTCATTTAATCCTCTCAACAACATGATAAATGGGAAATGATTACCACACAATTTTTTTTTGAAGATTTTATTTATTTATTTATTTATTTACTTATTTTTATTAAAGATTTTTATTTATTTATTTGAGAGAGAGAGAATGAGAGACAGAGAGCATGAGAGGGGGGAGGGTCAGAGGGAGAAGCAGACTCCCTGCCGAGCAGGGAGCCTGATGCGGGACTCGATCCCGGGACTCCAGGATCATGACCTGAGCCGAAGGCAGTCGCTTAACCAACTGAGCCACCCAGGCGCCCCAAAGATTTTATTTATTTGTTTGTCAGACAGAGAGAGAGAGCACAAGCAGGGGGAGTGGCAGGCAGAGGGAGAAGCAGACTCCCCGCCAAGCAAGGAGTCCTATGCAGGGCTCAATCCCAGGACCCCAGGATCATGACCTGAGTTGAAGGCAGGCGCTTAACCAACTGAGCCACCCAGGCGCCCCATTGCCACACAATTTTAAGACGAGAAAACTGAGGCACAGAAGTGGTGACTTGCTTGAGGTCCCATAGCTGAGATTCAAACTCAAGCCACCTGAATTCAGAGTCTGCTCTTAACCTCTGCACCATGCACTTTCAATTGTTCTTAGAGGTGAAAAACCAAGAACTGGCTTTTGGGAATGGAAAAAAATCTTACTCATTTTATTTATAAAGCACAGATACACATACATATAGTTCAGAAAGAGATATATAATATATCTGTGGTATCAAAATTTCATGGAGGGGTGATTAAGAAAAAAATGTCTAGAGGTACCTGGCTGGCTCAGTTGGTAGAGCATACAACACTCAATCCCAGGGTCGTGAGTTCAAGCCCCATGTTGGGCATGAAGCCTACTTTAAAAAAAAAAAAAAATCTAAAAATATACAGGGCCAGAGGCCAGAGTCAATCATGAAAAAAAGACCGAGAACACTGCTCTACATTATAGAGCCTTTCTTCTTTTGGCATGGGGGTAACACTGGGTCTGTTTTACTAAGTAAAAATGATTTGTCACCTGTTTCACTCAATAAATACGGATTATGTGCTTATTTTATACCAGGCACTAGGTACCAAAAGATTATAAAACCTTAAAATATCCTTTCTTTAAGGAACGCCCTGCCTGTCAACAGGAAAACTCAATACAATGTGATAAGTACTCTGATAGGAATAATGATAGGACGATACCTTATTCAGTCCTGAGGGACAGGGGAAGTTTCAAACTGTTTCTTAGAAGAGATGATGTCTCAGCTGGAACCTAATAGGAAGAGTGGGGATTAATCAGCTTCCAGTGAGAGTGGACTTGAAGAGGTGGGCACCACTGGAAGATACCAACATGTGAAAAGACTTGAAGTCACAGGAAACCATGCTGGGTATGAGATGGACAAAAAAGAAGGGAAAAGAATTCAGGGGAAGGAATAAAAAGATGAAGCTGAAGTAAGCAATGGCCAGGTCAAAAAGGACCTCAAAGGGGCGCCTGGGTGGCTCAGTCGTTGGGCATCTGCCTTCAGTTCAGGTCATGATCCCAGCATCCTGGGATCGAGCCCCGCATCAGGCTCCCTGCTCCATGGGAGGCCTGCTTCTCCCTCTCCCACTCCTCCTGCTTGTGTTCCCGCTCTCCCTGTCTCTGTCAAATAAATAAATAAAATCTTAAAAAAAAAGGACCTCAAAAATCCATATGAAGAAATATGGGCTCCACGCTGAAGGAAACAGTGAGCCAGTGTTAGGTTTTATACAGGAGAATAACATGATCAGAACTGTGCTTCAGAATTCCTTTGGCTACAATGTGAAGGACAGTTAGAGTTAAGATAGAGGCAGGAAGGGGCACCCTTCCCAGCAGGGAGTCAGCTTCTCCCTCTCCCTCTGCCCCTGCCCTGCCCCTACTCATGCTTATGCGTGCGCACGTGCTCTCTCTCAAATAAATAAAAATCTTAAAAAAAAAAAAAAATAGAGGCAGGAAGGGGACGCCTGGGTGGCTCAGTCAGTTAAGTGTCTGTCTTTGGCTCATGTCCTGATCCTGAGGTCCTGGGACGGAGCCCTGGGTCAGACTCCCTGCTCGGCAAGAAGTCTGCTTCTCCCTCTCCCTCTGCCACTCCCCCTGCTTGTGCTCATTCTCTCTCTCATATAAATAAATAAAATTTTTAAAAAAAGAAAGAAAGAAAGAAAGAAACCATTCTGAGGGGTGCCTGATGGGCTCAGTTGGTGGAGCGAGTGACACTTGATCTTGGGGTGGTGAGTTTGAGCCCCATGTTGGGTGTAGAGATTACTTAAATAAATATTAAAAAAAAAAAAAAAGGGCGCCTGGGTGGCTCAGTCGGTTAAGCGACTGCCTTCGGCTCAGGTCATGATCCTGGAGTCCCGGGATCGAGTCCCGCATCGGGCTCCCTGCTCAGCGGGGAGTCTGCTTCTCCCTCTGACCCTCCTCCCTCTCGTGCTCTCTGTCTCTCATTCTCTCTCTCGCAAATAAATAAATAAAATCTTTAAAAAAAAAAGACAGAGACAGGAACAGGAGGAGGAACTGGTACTTTAAAAAAGGGAGGGGGGGGGCGCCTGGGTGGCTCAGCTGCTTAAGTGTCTGCCTTGGGCTTGGGTCATGATCTCAGGACCCTGGGATTGAGCCCCACATTGGGCTCCCTGCTCAGCAGGGAGCCTGCTTCTCCCTCTCCCTCTGCCTCTCTCTCTCCAATAAATAAATTAAATCTTTAAAAAAAAAAAGAGGCAGGAAGATGAGGAGGGACTGCTATAAGAATAACTTAACAATACAAGGTTGTTTTTCACACCTGACCTATGACAGTTATCATACACCACAGTTTTCAACTCCCTAACAATTACGTTTCAGCCTCTTTTGCTCTACACCCATTACTATTGATGACAAAGGTTAAGAAATCTTGCATTCTGGGGGGTGCCTGGGTGGCTCAGTTGGTTAAGCGACTGCCTTCGGCTCAGGTCATGATCCTGGAGTCCCGGGATCGAGTCCCGCATCGGGCTCCCTGCTCAGCGGGGGGTCTGCTTCTCCCTCTGACCCTCTTCCCTCTCGTGCTCTCTGTCTCTCATTCTCTCTCTCAAATAAATAAATAAAATCTTAAAAAAAAAAAAAAGAAAGCATTCTGGGATTTGTAGATATGGTACCCTCTTTTGTGTTACAAAAATACAAGATAAAAACAAACATTACAAAGTATTAAACAATTTGATAGTCTCTCCAAGAAGTAAATTACTCACAGTGCCTTCAATCTCTGAATAGAGTCCTGACCAGAAGCTGAAAGTACTTTTATCCAGCTGATACAGTCGGGATTTCTCAAAGGTTTCTGAATCCATGATCTGTCCTAACTCCGGTGGTACATGAGTTGTTGTTTTATATATCCGTCTCTGAAATATTTTGAAGAAAACACTTTGAGAGAGTCAAACCAACTCATTTTTTATTACAGTAGTCATTTATGATCAAACACTGAGTGGTTTATAGCATTTATTGTATAGCCTTATTTATACATAATACTGCATTTAATCAAGTGCACTGATCACTAAAACAATTGATTCAGGAAAGTAAAAGCAGAACGAGAAGCTGCGGCTAGCTGACTAGGTAAAATTAAAACCGGGGTTATCGCACTTCAGTCTGCATATGTAAACCAAAATGGTACATCACAAAGGGTACCACTCACTCCAAGTAAAACATACATCCTATATAATTTAGAAAACAAATTCATGGAAAGGAGAAGGAAGCAAATATGCTAGCCGTAAGTATTAACAGATATTGTGACTAGTTATTAAACGTGGTCCTAGAAACCAAATTAAGGGAAATTTGAGGAATGACAAATAGAAACAGATCAGGTCTTCAAGAAAGACAAACTCTACCATTACACCAAATTCTAAACAGTAATTTCAGCCCATGGGACATAATACAGGGCACAGAAACGAAACAATATAATGGACTGCATCTCCTGCAATGGTTTTATGACACATGGCTTCTCTATATATTATTGGGCACTTTACCAAACCCTCAATAAAAGGCAGTACTTTAAAGCATAAGAGAGTAAAGGAGACATTACTGAAAAGTAGTTACTGTAATTGGGCTTATCATTAACGTAAGACAGATGTTCAGTGCCTCATCCCCAATTTAGACAGTATATACTGTGTGTTTACTTTATGCAAAGGATCTTCTCTAGGCCCTCAAGGTTCTGTACTAATGAAGTTAGCCAAACATATTTGTGTCAGAGAACCCAGTGCTATACACTTGGGCTAGGGGCACCTGGCTGGCTCAATTGGTAGAGCATGTGACTCTTGATCTTGGGGTCCTGAGTTGGGCAGAGAGATTACTTTTAAAAAGACAAACAAAATGACTCAAAAGATTATTTAAAAATAAGTAAATAAAGATTCTGGACTAAAAGAAGAGATTAAGATACAACTCAGACATTGACGAAAAACTAAAAATTTCAATATATTCATGCAGAATGTAATCTGAGAAGAAATTTGCAGAGGAAAATGGCTGTAATGCTCAAGAAAAAGAGTTCCAGCAGTTAAAAAGAGAAAGGCTCTCATAAATAACCATCACGGTTGACACAATTCAGTGACAACATAGAAGAGTGTAGGTAAAGCAAATCAGCAGTGAGAGATTGCAATAAAGGAGACAAACTTAAAATCTCACTTAAAAGTTCAGATCTCTAACCCAGAGGGCTGTTCATTGTGATTATCTCCAGAAATTTGTTATTGAGTAACTTTCACTTCCTGCTTTACAGTTCTAATTGCTTAAACAATAATAAAGACGTTTTTAAGTAAAACAAGAAAATATTGCTCTTTGGGCAAAACAACATACTGTATCCTTTTTTTTTTTTAAGAAAAAAAGTTCAGGAAGGTCTGTGAAGTCTTTATACTTTCAGAAAATGGTTTCCTAACCCCGGAGTTGAGCATGATTACACGAATGTCATGGGGAAGCTGTGGTTCTAAAAATTTCACCTCTTCCTTTCGAGCCCTATGCGGGGCTCAATCCCAGGACCCCGGGATCAATACCTGAGCCGAAGGCAGACGCTTAACGACTGAGCCACCCAGGCGCCCCGACTGACATTTCTATAACAACATTACCAAAAATTTGCCTGCCTGCCTGCCTTCCTTTTGAGGGGCCTGAGAAAGCTGTGGGCCAGACAGAGCTCAAGTTGACCAGGCGGCAGCCCTGCTTTCCGTTTCACCAGGCCCTGACCCTCCTGAGTCCCAGGATCACGTTGCGGAAAACCTCCCAGAGGCACGAGATACCCTCAAGGCCAAGCCCGCCATCGGGCCAAGTTAGGAGGCCTCTCAGGGACCCCCGGGGTCGAAGCGGGTGCTGAGGCCACAGCAATCATCCAGGGACTCGGGGTCGAGATCGACGCCGGCCTGGGCTGCCCAGGTGTCGGGGTCGGGTGGGCCCTGTCTAGGCTCACCTGCCGCTGTGCTAGGAAGGTCTCCCAAAGATACACCGTCCAGGAGAAGAGCAGCACAGCCCCGAAGATACGCTTCTCAGCTGGCATCTCCCACATCGCGTCCAGCGACGCCCACATCCCCATGGCCACCCGGTTCCGCCGGCTCCTTCAGCGTGCACCAGTGCCACACCGACACCAGTCCCCTCAGAGCGTCCCCGCAGCGCCACAGCGATATCCGTCCGTTCCGAGCGCCCCTACACCGACACCCGCCTCCATCCCACCCCCTCCGCGCAGCCCGCAGTGTTACACCAACACTCTTCCCCATGGCGACGCCCCCAGGGCCTCCTACTTTCTGCCGGAAAAGGACAATCGCGCCTTCCCCACTTCCGGCCCGAGACGTGCCGAAGTCCTTACGCCGAGTTCCGGCCGCAGCCGGCCCCGGCTCGGCGCGATCGTGCCGAGCTGCGTGACGCCAGCTTTCTGCCCCCTCCCTCCCCTCCACGCCCGGTTCCCGCCGAGGGTTCCGGCCTCCCTCCTGGGTCGGGGAAGCTCTCGCTTTCTCCCGAGCGGCAGGCGCATCCTTCGGTCGGGGGCTTGCGCTGGCTTTCCCGGCCGAGGCGAGCCCAGTGGAAGTCGGGACTAAGCGGGGCCTGACGCAGACGGGGCCGCCGCCCCCGCCCCCGCCCTGAGGTGGCTGGGAAGCACGGCCGAGGGGCTGACTTCGACCCGTGTCCACGCCCGGGATACCTTAGGCCTAAAGGGATAGCTAGGAGCGAGACTTGGTATTAAAAGTGCAGTATTTTGGCCCGCATCGGGGTGTTCTGAGTGCAGGCCTGTTGGAGAGTGGGCGGTAGTGATGAGATGTTCGTTTAAAGTCCTTGCCTCTGCCCCGCCAAGTGAAGGTGGAGGTGGCATTTTGCCTGAGAGGGTGTTCTGGAGCAAAGCAAGGAAAGCATAGGTTTAAAAACAGCTGAACTGGGGCGCCTGGGTGGCTCAGATGGTTAGGCGTCTGCCTTCAGCTCAGGGCATGATCTCGGGGTCCTGGGATCGAGCCCCATATCAGGCTCCTGGCTCAGCGAGGAGTCTGCTTCTCCCTCTCCCCTGCTCATATTCCCTCTCTCTCTCTCTGTCACATGAATAAAAAAAAAAAAAATTAAAAACAAAAAACAGCTGAACTGAAAGCGCCTTACTTTCTCTAAGGACAAACTCAGTCAAAGCCCGGTGCCATGTTTATCTTGGGAATTGAGAAGTGAAATGTGGTCAGGGGAACACCTGTTAACACATTTGTTTGACGTGAAAAGGGAAAATTTTTCTCACCAAGGAAAGTCTAATTTGGTTAATTGGTTTGTCAAAGAGACTGGCGTTGCTAATTTGCATAATTATTATTTACAATAAATTGAGCTAAATCTGCAGCTGCAACTAAAATATATTTAAATTACAGTTAATATTGTAATGCTAAAGATGTGTTGAAATTAACATCTCCAACTTCCCAACTCTTTCTAAATGCCTCTAAGAGAAAGTAATCAGTATAATTAAAAATCACTTGAGAAAGTGAAGGACTGTAATGACAGGATAAATTCTTTTGCTAGACAGATTGTTTCCGTTTTATTTTTTGTTTTTTGCCTTCAACAGAATTAGTAGTAGACCTAATTGAACTGTCAGCTGAGGAAGGAACACTATTTGACTTCTGGCATATCACTCAGAAGGAAACCAAAGAATTGATTGACATTTTTTTAAAGATTTTATTTATTTATTTGACAGAGAGACACAGCGGGAAAGGGAACACAAGCAGGGCGAGTGGGAGAGGGAGAAGCAGGCTTCCCGAGGAGCAGGGAGCCGGATGCGGGACTCGATCCCAGGACCCTGGGATCATGACCTGAGCTGAAGGCAGACACTTAACTGAGCCACCCAGGCGCCCCACTGATATTTCTATAACAAAATTACCAGCATTCCCATCTATTTATGTGAGTAGTATTTCTTGGCACTGTATCTATGAAAAGAGAAAATTGAAACTGAACCCTGTTAATCTAGCAGTAAGAAATAGTCATTTAGAGGGGCGCCTGGGTGGCTCAGTTGGTTAAGCGACTGCCTTAGGCTCAGGTCATGATCCTGGAGTCCCAGGATTGAGTCCCACATCGGGCTCCCTGCTTGGCAGGGAGTCTGCTTCTCCCTCTGACCCTCCCCCCTCTCATGTGCTCTCTCTCTCTCTCTCTCATTCTCTCTGGCTCAAATAAATAAATAAAATCTTAAAAAAAAAAAAAAGAAATAGTCATTTAGATACATTCATTAATTGGTGGGGAAGCCCCATCCATCTCACTGAGAGATGCATTTCCAGTACAGTTTTACCTTTTATATTTATCTATTATCAAAATTTATAATCGTGCCATTTGAGCAGCTGTATATTAAAGATACTTGTAATGATTACTCAACTCAGAATTCTGATACAGAGAGCTATACAATTACAGGAATTTTTTAAAATTCCCTTAATACATACTTGTATCATGATTAAGTGATCAATAAAAGGTTTTTGAAACATAAAAATTATTTGGATAACATTTTATGGGAGAGTAGAACATAAATATAATGTAGAGATGATAAAAGAACAATATAGAATTACCAAATGTTAAAGAGCTCATTTGTGTGAAAACAGAGCTACCCTATGACCCAGCAATTGCACTACTGGGTATTTACCCCAAAGATACAAATGTAGTGATCTGAAGGCGCACGCGCACACCAAAGTTTATAGCAGAATGTCCACAATAGCCAAACTATGGAAAGAGCTGTTGATGTCCATCAACAGATGAATGGATAAACAAGATGTGGTATATATATACAATAGAATATTATGCAGCCATCAAAAAAATGAAATCTTGCTATTTGCAATGATGTGGATGGAACTAGAAGGTATTATGCTAAGTGAAATAAATCAAAGAGACAATTATCATATGATCTCACTGATATGAGGAATTTGAGAAACAAGACAGAGGGGCATAGGGGAAGGGAGGAAAAAATGAAACAAGATGAAACCAGAGAGGGAGACAGACCATAAGAGACTCTTAATCTCAGGAAATAAACTGAGGGTTGCTGGAGTGGAGAGGGGTGGGAGGGATGGGGTGGCTGGGTGATGGACATTGGGGAGGGTATGTGCTATGGTGAGCGCTGTGAATTGTGTAAGACTGATGAATCACAGACCTGTACCCCTGAAACAAATAATACATTATATGTTCATTTTTAAAAATTTAAAAAGAGCTCATTTGTGTAATTTTAAATGGATGATGATGGCCATTGTTACGTAGAATCTGTTGGATACACTATAAAAAGGGTTTAACAGCTTTATCTTCAAATGTCATTATTTATAGTTTGCCAGAGTTTATATTTATTGTAGCTATTTATATTTATGATGAAAACTTTTTTTGTATTTTTAGAGAGAGAAAGAGTGCACACACACACACACGAATGTGCAGGGGTTGGGCGAGAAGAGGGAGAGGGAGAGAGAGAATCCCAAGCAGGCTCCACAGCCAGCAGGGCTCCAACTCACAACCCTGAGGTCATGACCTGAGCTGAAATCAAGAGTTGGAGGCTTAACCGACTGAGCCACCCAGGTGCCCCTATGATGAAAACTTAGTTATCAACTTAAAAATATGAGGGGATAAACATTTTTTCAAAATTCTCTCTCCTTTGGGCTGTCATTGCCATGCCCTCTTCGGTTTTCTTGCTTCATCTGTCTGGGTTCATCCAGCTCCATCCTGCTGCAGTTTGTCCAAAAGCCTCACAGAAACTCCTGCCAACCAAACTTTGTGGCTAAGAGCACAGATTTAGAATCAGGCTGATTGAGTGCCAGTCACAGTTGCACCACATATTAGCAAGTTACTTAATATCTCTGTGCATCAGTTTCTCATCAGTAAAATGAGAGTAATAGTACTTACCACCTCCTATTGTGAGGAACAAATGAGAAAAATCATGTAAAGCTTTTAGCAATGTATCTGGCCCTATAAAGACTAGCTACTAGCTCTCCGTACTTGGGAGAACCTCATCATAGTGTTGATCTGTCACCATGTGTCTGAAGAGATAAGGGAACAGGAAGCTGGTAAGAGGTTTCTCAAGGGAAGACTGGAATTCACTCATTCATTCAATGAATATTGAATATCTGCTAAGTACCAGGCATTATTCTGGGTGCCTGGGATATAGCAGTGAACTAGACAGTGAACTTTCTCTCCTGAAGCTTATATTCTTAGTGGGCTAGGGTAGATGGAGGGGAAGATGGATAATATCCAAATACATAACAGTAAAAGTGGAGGAGGTGATAGGTGCTGTCAGAAAAGGCAGGGAAAGGGGGATACAGCATGTTGGTATGAGGGCACCTTCTTTATATGAAATAGTCAAAGAAGGAGCAAAATGGAGAAAGGGCTTGAGAGCTACTTTATCCTTCAGGTTAGATGGGGTGTCTCAGTCCGTTGGACGTCCAACTCTTTATTTCAGCTCGGGGTCGTGGTATTGAGCCCCATGTTGGGCTCCAGGCTCAGTGAGGAGTCTGCTTAGGATTCTCTCTCCCTCTGCCCTTCCCCCTTCTCTTGCTCTCTTGCTCGCTCTCTCAAATAAATAAATAAAATCTTTAAAAAAAAGTTTAAAGTAGTCAAGGAAGACCTCTCAGATTGACATTTGAGCATAAACCTAAAGAAAGTAAGAGAAGAAGCCACATGGGTATCTGGGGAAAGTGTGCCACAGTGAATAGCAAGTGCAAAGGCCCTACGACCAGACAATGGTTAGCATATTTGAGGAATAAGAGGGTGTGGAAAGAAGAGAGTAAGAAGGAGCGGGAGGGCAGATCATGTCAACATGCACAATCCTTTAGTTAAGAACTTGACCTTTACTCAGAGTGAAATGAGAAGCCATTGGAAGGTTTTGAGCAGAGAACTAACATCTCTTTGCCCACTGTGTGGAGAATAAATTGAACGGGAACACAGATGGAAGCAGGGAGTCCAGTTAGGAGGCCATTTTGAGAATCCAGGTGAGAAATGATGGGGGCTTAGACTAGGGTGGTATCAGCAGAGGGAAAATAAAGTATGGAAAGTGAATCATTTGTTCACTGCAGATAGTGTTTGTAAATAGAGGGGCTGGTGTGTGTAAAGACTGAAATGGGAGCCTCAAAACAGATTATTGTCAGCGTTTTGCCAAAGGAGACAGCCTGAATTTGGAGGATAAGGATTCTCCTCTCTAGAGTGGTGGACACTGGTGTAGAATAGTTCATCTACCCCATCTAACCTGAAGGATAAAGTAGCTCTCAAGCCCTTTCTCCATTTTGCCTTGATTCTCTGCTTACCACGCATCCAAGTTTCCTTAACTGATGCCCTGGACGTAAGTGCTCTGGTCTCAAGAATGACCGACTCCCCACACTGGGAATGAATATTTGGTGTCAATCTCTTGTGATTGTGGTGTGAATCACACACCCTTTCTGGGGAGCTGAGAGCCAGAAACAAGGTGGCTCCCTCAGTTTCTACAACACTGTGTATCCTCAAAGAAGCAGCCAGCCTGTTTTATCTTCTACATCTAGCTCATTCTATTCTATCTCCCACACAGACTACCATATCTATGTTACTCCCCTGTCTAAAAACCTACAATGATCCATTTCCAACAACATGGTATGACCTTTAAGTGCCTTCATTACCTGACATCAGTCTATTCTTCTAGGCCCTTCTTCTGACACTTCCCTTTGAAATACCCCAGAGATGTAACTAAGACAAGATGACTGGAACTATACAGGAAGACACTGAAATGTAGACAGTGCAAAAAATTGAGACATTGACTTCAATTTTTCCAAATTTCTTTTAATTAAATTTTTAAAAAGTAATCTCTCTACACCCAACGTTGGGCTCGAACTCATGACCCCGAGATCAAGAATCACATGTGCTACCAACTGAACCAGCCAGGTGCCCTGAGAAATTGACTTTAAAAGATTGCATGGCACACCTTCAGCAGCAGAGTTAACAAACTACTCACCCACACTGTCAGATAACGCACATTGTTGGTAACTTCCATCTGTTCTGTTCACCACATCATGAATTAAATCTGACCTGGGATGAGATTAGTGTCTTACCCTGAAGCCAAAATTCTTCACTGTAGCTTAGGAAATAGCCAGTGCTTCAGCCACCCTGAAATTCTCCTGTTCTCCAGCCAAGCCTCCCTCTTTTTTATATGGCTCCAAGGTAATTCGTGAAGCATGAATACCTTCCATTTCATCGTCTGCCCATGTAACCCTTTATGGGACTACTCAGTGTCACTTCCTTAGCAAAGCCTTTCCTGGACCTACTCTGTATTCACCGACCTGTTTTTACACTGACTACACTGTATTATACAGAGGTTGCATTTTAATGCCGTGCACCGGACAAAAATTATGATCAAAATTACCCTCATAATCCCTTAGGAAGATGCCACTAAGGAGATTGTTATATTGTCTCCTGTTGAATAGTACAGCCAGGTTTTTCTTCAGCATGGCAATAAATCACTGTGTCTTTCTTTGCACAAATGAAGTATTTCATTTGGGTGTCAGATACTTACAAAGTATTTCAATGGCTGTATAATCACATTTACTGTGGCAAAAATGCACACACTATAAGGCTTGTGGAATCTGAGAACCACCCGCTGAGGGGATGATCTGCTGCCACCCCCCCACCCCCGTCAGAGTACACACTCATCAAGTGAAATGACGGGTAGGTGCCTCCTTCCCTCCCTGCCAAGCTGGGATTCACAAAGGAGAATTCAGCTGAGTTCAAGATGATGTGATTCCACTGTGTTATATATAACTCCTTGTTCTGAAATTAGCTGCCCAACCAGCCAAACCGGGTGCTCCTGAAACACAAAGGACAGATTCCTAAGGATTATCATAATGCTTAGCCCAGAGTAAGTATCAATAAAAGTTGGATAAAAGTAAAGAGTCCTTTATGTCCACCCCATCCTTGTCCATCTCTGGGTAATTAATGCAGACAGACCTTTAGGCTGAAGGCCAGCACAAGAGCCAGCCTTCCTCTATAGGACAGCACACAGCACTACCCCTCAGCAGCACTTTTTTGCTGTGTTTATTCTATCTAACCCAGCCTCTTCAGCATGGAGCTCAAGGCCATATACCTGACCCACTTTCCCTTCTTTTCCCATGGATCCCAGTTTGGCTCTCCTTTTCTATATGGCTGTTTATGGCCTCCAGCCTACCCAGTGGCATCATCATCTCTGAGACATTTTTGACCACTAGTTCACGCCACATTATCCCACCACACACATAGAAGCCGGCCCCTACTGAATAGAGAGCCAGTCCTTGCAGGGTCATTTCAATATAATTCTCTATCTTTATTGATACACCACCACACACACGAGGGAAAGACAGTGCTTCTCTGGAAAAGATTGGAGTCTGTCACATTTCAGACGTGGACGTGAACCCTGATGTGGGCAAGGGGCTCTGGCAGTCAGAGCAGCTGCAGTAAGGCTCTGAGGAGCAATCCCTCTTCGTGGCAGGTTTGTGGGAAATGATCATCCCCTCCAGGTCCTTCACTTTGTTTTCCACTGCCTGAAGTTTTTTCAAAATTCTCTCTTGCAGACCCAAGGACAGAAAGAGATTATTGTCTTGAATTGGGAGATGATTCCCTTCTGGGCTGACCAGCAAAGCCTGAAAAAAATCTGAGCCCTTCTTGTAAAGTTTGTAGAGGGTGATTACAAACAACAATATTTTCTAAAATAAAACAACAGAAGTTGAACGTTACTTGTTTATTCATGGGAATGCCTCAGATTCAAAGCAAAAACCTAGTAGTAACAATAATCCCTCATTCCTATGCCAAGCCTTCTGTTTAGCAAAACATCTTCATATCTATTTTGTCTTTTGATCTTTATCACAAAATAGAGTGACAGGCAGGTCAGGGATTGTTATTTGCATTTAATTAATAAAGATGATAATAACAGATACCATTTGCTAAAAATTTGCCACACGCAGGGCTCTGTGCTAGGAGGTTGTTTTGCCTACAAATGACCTATTTATGTAGAAAAAGCCCAGAACTGGGTAACCATTTAAATACCTTCCCGTTTGGACCCTAACATTGTCCAAGCTCATATATTTGGAAATGACAGAACCAGGACTGAAATCCAGGAATTCTGACTTCCATGTAAGTTCCCTCAGGACACTGTGGTCTGAAAAACTGTATTTCCTGGTCATGGGGAAAAACATTTTTTAAAAACGACCTAGGACAGATTCCTGTCAGGAGAAAAATTAAAAACCAATCATCTTTTTTCCTTATTATGATAACTGGCACTGTTTATTGAGCATTCATTGTGTGCTGAGCTTTCTACACACAGTATCTCCTTTAACCCTCATAACCACCGTAAGGGAGGGACTGTTGACAAACCCATCTTACAGATAAGGAAAGTGGGGTTTTGGAGGCTGGCTGCTCTCAGTTCACACAGCAAGTGATGGGACCAAGAATTTTGTACCCCAGCAGTCCAACTCCAGAGCCCATGCTATTAATCACTTGTTATACTACCTCTTTCTTGGCTGAGGTGTCTGGAGGGCTGCAAATTCATCTAATTGAGCTGAACATTAACCAAACAAGAGCAGAACCGAGAATTACAGTAATAGCTCTGTTTTGTTTTGTTTTGACCTTATATTCTTCTATTAGCTAATTGAAATGTGTGTGTACCCACATATCCCTGTTGGGGATTTAGGTTAGTTGGATTATAGTAAATGAGATTTTGGAGAAGATTTGAATTTGGAATCCTAAAAATTAGGTTCAAATCTCAGATTTGCCAGTTTTTACAATCTATGTCAACTTGGTTCAATGATAACAAAGTTCCCTCACCCACAAGATGGATATGATACTCTCTGCCTTGCCTACCATGCAGGGTTTTGAAAGGTTAAGAGAATGCATGTGACCATAATTCCTTGACAATAGTGATATATGAAAAGTGAATGCTACAAAATGATCCATGCAGGGTTTTGAAAGGTTAAGAGAATGCATGTGACCATGATTCCTTGACAGTAGTGATATATGAAAAGTGAATGCTACAAAATGATCCAGTAATAACTTCTCTCAGCATTTACCAAGTAAACTTTAAGAAAGTCCTTTTAAAATCCTACCCCCTTAGATTTCCACTGAACCTCAATGCACCTGTTTCCTTGTCATATGAAAATAACCTCTATCCATTTCATGGAATTGTTGGGATTCTAAAAGCATTTTGACTATATTGTAAATATAGCTATTATTGCTGGTGATTAAACTATTAAGTTATTATTGGTGATTAGAAGTATGTAAAATCCTAAATGTTTCTTACAATCCCAACCAATTATACTCCTATTCCCAAAAAGAACCCCTGTATATTTACTGAGCCTGATATTGTTAAAACAAAGAAATAATGAAAATATTGTGATGCCTAAATGAATATACATGCCTTGCCATCGGTTACAGAACAATGTCACAGTAAGAACAGAAAGGCCAAACCCAAGATCCCAATTATATTTGTAATGCCTATTCTTTTAAAAGGTACCCCTCATGGTGTCTGGCACATAGTAGAAAATCAAAGATGAGTATGTGATCATATAAATTTGGGGTTAGGCTGCCTTCTCAGTTTATGAACTTGTTTGATCTATTTTATTCTAGAACAAGCCAAAGATTACTGTGAGAAAGAGCATTTTATGCTCAAAACCTAATTGGTAAAGTTTTTAAGGTTAACCTAGTTTCAACCAATTTCAGAGACTAGGGTTTATCTTTGCTCATCTGCATGGTTTTAAAACTGGGTAGCACAATGCAGGAGAGAGCTAACCAAATTTCAATTTAGAACTATTTAAATTCCTCTGTAACAAAAGAGTATAACCTGAATTGACTGAACACTTCGTTTCCATAAGGCATATACTCCTATTCCCAACAAAAGCAAAAAGGAAATCCCCAGGATAACTTGCACAGTTGGAGCAAAATTATCTAGTAGACCCAAATTTGTTTGCTGAGGTGGACTAGTCTCTCCCAGAAGACTTGCTTGTAGCCAATTCCATATCGAGCTCAGAGAAAGATAATCTATGATGTTGTCCCAGACAGATGAAGGAAAAGATGTTGACATTTTAATAAGACAGCAGCTCCAGGAACTACATGTAGAGAAGCTTCAGGAACCTAGATACGAGTTAGGGAGAGTGGCCTGGAGCCCAGGTGTTCTAGAGCCAGTGAACTGTGCATTGTGATGTCACTGTTCTAAAGGTCAGCTTGCTTCCCACTCACCCAGTGAACTTTCTCACTCCAAACCAACCAGACATGGCCTGGATTTTCAGTTCAGTCATATTGCTTTCCTTGATCTTTGGCAAGTTCTAGCTGTAGCACAGCACTGTCCAATAGAACTTTCTGCAATGATGGAAATATTCTCTATCTGCTCTGTCCAATATGGTAGCCACTAGTCACTTGGAATGTGAATAGTGTGGCCGAGGAATTGAATTTTACATTTAATTTTAATTACATTTAAGCAGCCAATGTGGCTAGTGGTTACCTTCTCAGGGAGTGTAGATATAGAACATTTCCAATGATACATGGAAGGGACAGCAATTATTTTCACATGGCAAATGAGAAAACTGAGGTTAAGTGGAGATTTGAGGAGAGAATTTAAAGAAATCTTTCCTAAAGAATGAATAGTTTACTTGGTAAATGTGTAGGGAGGTTATTACTGGATTATTTTGTAGCATTCCCTTTTTTCACATGTCACTATTGTTTAGAAATTGTGATCTTTGAGAAGACTAAACATATTTGAGCCTCATTTTGCTCATCTGGTTACAGATGGGGATTCCACATCCTTTGCAAGGTTTGTATCAGAAACAGATGGTGTAATTTTCTAAACACTTTGTGAACTGTAGTGTGCTGTATAATAACTTATATGACATGTTATCAAATCAATTATTTACTGACTAGTACCTATATACATTCAGCAAGGAGGTATGAAAATACAGTATCTACGGTCTGTACCCAAAAAACTTGTAAGAGTTCACTCAACGTGTATATTCTAAACTGAGATCAATTGTGAAGACAGCAAGAATCCAAAAGAGGGTTTGCACCAATAGGAGGGGAGAGGCAAAAAGGAAGAGGAGAAAAGGTTATGACAATTTTTAGAAAAACACTGTCTGATGCTATTCCAATTTGTTCATTCTGGTTGAAAGAACAGTAACAGGGAGGCTTGGAATAGGAGGAATGGTTGTTTTGTTCTTGTAGGAAGTGGTATGACAAGTTGCTTGGGGTGTCAGAGACACATCCAGAAAAAGGAGTCTAGAGTGCTGTTGGAAATGCAGTACTTATGTCAGGGTGAAATGACCTACTGATATATGACTGACTGCTATTGATGTTAGACCCACAGACTGCTAGTGAGTGACAATAGTCAGAATCCTTTCTAGCAAGGAATAAAAGTGACTCAGATAAGACTCTGGATTTGGCTATTACAGGTTATCATTAAAGAATGGTAACCAGAAACTTTTTGGAGAAAGATGGGGCTGTGACAACTAAATCATTACTTGAGACTCTCAATACTAGATTAGATCTCCCTGTTACATGGCACCTTACACTTTCCTTTCAAAGCATTTAACCCAGTTATAGTTATTTGTGCAATTTTTGATTTAACATGTCTTCCCTGACTGTTGTAAACTTAAGAAAGACAGGGACCATGTCCCTTTAATTGGCTACTGTATCCCTAGGGCTTGGCACATAGCGGGCATTAAATAAAATATTAGGTGAATGCAAAGTCCCCTGGAAGAATTCTAAATACCTTTATGGCCTAAACTGTTCATTCATCAAGTGCCTATTACCCTATTTGTGTACTTGTTCGGATAGAATCTTTACAGAGTAGCTGTTAAGAGCATAGGCCTTTGGGAGTACAATGGATCTGGGTTAAAATTTTTGACTTTCCTGCTCACTAACTTTGTTACCTTGAGCAAATTTACTTAACCTGAGCCCTAATATCTTCATTAGTGAAGTGGGAGTAATTCCTACCTTGTAGGCCTGTAACGAGAATTTGATAATTTGTATAAAAGAACAAGCTACCCGTATAGATAAGTGCAACTATTATTTGTAGTGACATCCATGACCAAATACAAGGTATTGTCAATCTCAATTGTGTATGGTGCCTTAAAAGAATCTAGTCCAAAAAGCCCATTTATAGTTTGACTCCCTTCTTAGATACCTGAAAACCTCCAGTGAAGAATTATCACTATGCAAGGCATCTCAGCCCACCTTTAGACAGAGTCATCTATCCATCTATCCAGCCAACCAGGCAGCAGTCAGTCACTTCCACCCAGTAGTCTTCCACATCAGACCGTATTAGGACTCTGGCATACATACTCTAACTTATGACTCCTGCAGTGCCTACTTTCATGGCTTCAGAAGGTTCTTCATGGCCTTTCAGACAAAATCCAAAATCTAGAAGCTGGTTACATGGCACTAAACTACCTGGTTGCTGTTTACCTACCCAGCCTTCTCTCCTTTCCCCTTCCCATTTTGACTCTCAGCACTAGCTATACCAGACTTGTCAATGTCATGAACACACCACAAAGCCTTTGCACATAATAGGATTATCCTCTGGCTAATTCCTACTGGTTCTTCAGGTTGCAGTTCTAACATCGCTTCCTCAAGGAAGCTTTTCCTGGACTTTTTTGAGGTCCCATCACCGCCATAGCTTCTTAGTAGCACTTCATTTGTAGTGTTTTGTTTACTGTCTCTTCTTTACTAGACTCTAACCTCCACAATGCAGGAAACCTACTGTGTCATGTTCAACACCCGGGAGCTAGCAGATGGTACGTGCTTAGTGAATATTTGGCTATCTTTCCTGTGCTTCCAGTCTTCTCTACTTTCCAGGCTAAACCTGTCAAATACAGGTTGACAGGTTTTTAAATCTCCTATCCTGGTTACCTTTCTCAAAGTGGTTCGGACCTCCAAATGCAGTCTGTCACAGAATCTATTCCTGCAGGTGTAGACCAAGCAGGTTAGATTAGAGTGGGGCACTCTTTCCAGACTCAGCTCTACCTAAGAGGAGGCTTTGCCCCGGAGTTAGGAGTATAAAGCCAGGAGGCATCACAGTCTATTGTGGGGGTGGGAAGTGGGGAGAAGGGACTGAGCAACTCTTCTTTTACAAGTTTCTCTCAGGAAGAAAAATGGACTCACAGAAACAGTATGAACCAGTTTTCCTTTCTTTCCTCAAATGAGAAAATGTCAATAATAGATGTGTGATTGGAATTGGATCTGCATGACCTGGCTTTTACTTATACTTCAAACTTTATTTCCCATTATTCACTTCCACAAACAATATACTCAATTACAGAACTATGGTTTTTTGGTACTTCTTTAAATGCCACTTGCAACTTCCAATGTTCTTCCTTCACATTAAGTTCCCCTCTCTGATATCAAGAAATTGGGAGACTAGGCTCTGCCTATTCCCAGCTTTTTTTTTTTTAATATTTGACAGAGAGAGACACAGCGAGAGAGGAAACACAAGAAGGGGGAGAAGTAGGGAGCAGGGAGCCCGATGTGGGGCTCGATCCCAGGACTCTGGGACCATGATCTGAGCTGCAGGCAGGCGCTTAATGACTGAGCCACCTAGGCGCCCCCTATTCCCAGCTTTTATCGGCAACTCAAAACACTTCACCCTTAAGTTTTTATCTGTCAAATGAGGGTAACAGTACCTACTTCATGAAGTTATGAAAATTCAACAAGATAATTTTATGTGAAGTGCTTTTAAAAAAGTATAATTATCCTGAATTCTCACAGTACTTTCCACTTTGTTCTAGTCATTGCTTCACAGATTTTTCTGTGCCTATGAATCATCTAGGAGATTTTACTAAAATGCAGATTTGGGGCGAGGTCTGGAATGGGGCCTGGCCTGACATTCATCTCTAACAAGCTCCGAGGTGATGCCCATGCTGCTGGTCCACTGCCACACTTTGATTAACAATGTTTAAGCTACCCCAGCCCTCACATGAAAGCTCCACACTGGCAGATGCCTTGATAAATTTACTTTGGTATTTTTATCTCCCAAAGCATCTGAAACGGTCTCTAAATAGGGGTGCACTTAAATATTTGGTTAATGACAAATTCCATCCTCCAGTGACTATGTTCTTGGCAATGCAGGTCAGAAGTAGGCAACCTGGGACAAAGAAGAGGATAGATTTGGGATGGAACCTCTAGGAATACTATCAAAAACTTTCTTCTCCATCATTCCCCACCCTCTCTCTTTCACAGGTGTTCATGAACATGGGGAAACCCTGAAACAAGAGAATCCTGGGCAAAATGATAGAATGAAAGTGTCTGGCACACCCAACTTATACCCACCATTTAGAGGGCATTCTTGAATTTAAAAAGGCTCCGAGGGGCACCTGGGTGGCTCAGTCAATTAAGCCTCCAACTCGATTTCAGCTCAGGTAGTGATCTCAGGGTCATGGGATAGAGCCCTGCATGGGGCTCCATGCTCAGTGCTGAGTTTGCTTGTTGCTCTCCCGCTGTTCCTCCCCCTGCTCTCTAATAAACAAAATCTTTAAAAGTAAAAATAAAAATAAAAAGGCTTTAAAAACGAAGTCAATGCTTCCAGGTTTGGACCAGCATTGGGACAAATCCCAAAGACATATCAAGTAAAAATGGTAGTACTAAAACCTACAAAAATAGCTCTGACCTTCTGTATTATCATAGAACTGCACATGCTGTGTTTGACATAAAACATTGTCTTTGATAAAAATCAAATGAAGCAAGATGCTCCAACTGGAACAGAAAGTAATCTTATGATGAACCATTTTGGCTTGTACTTGAAGCAAACTTTCAGTAGAGTTCTGAAAATTAGGATTTGGTTCCATTACAAATGACTCACTTGGTCCTTTCAGGGGTAGAAGTTAGGAGTAGTTGAATGGATGTAGTTCAGTCTTAAGCAATTAGCAACTTTCTCTTGTTCTGGGCTAAGAATCTCTAGTATAAGGAATTTTAAGAATGAAGCCACCAGATGTTTCTCATACTCACATCATAGAAAGTGATTTTTCAAGAGGATACCCCTTATCTCCTCACTTACAGGTGAGGAAACTGAAGCCCACAGAAATTAGCTAAAGGTCCTCAGGAGTCAGTAGTAGCCTTAGCCTCTAGGATGGTCCACGGTTTCTGCCACTTTTTGAACAGATTGAGAACCCCCTGTTACCTACTAGGATCTGAACTAAGAAACCACTTGGGCATGGGGCAGGGGTGTGCTTTAGACTTACGGTAAGGAGGTGGCAGAATGAAATTGCTTAAGAGCCAAAAAAACAAGGTTTAAGAGTCAGAATCACTTCGTTACTAGCTAATGAAAGTGACTTGAGAACCTCACAAGGAACAGAGAATAAAGCTGCTGTATTTGTAAGAACACATTGCTTTCCTTGTCATCAGACATACATGGCTCATAGTCCACTGAGGCTCAACACATCCAAAGACCAAGCTCATCTTGGCTTTCCATCCTCTTCCCCCAAATTCATTTCTTCCTTTTGTATTCCCTCCCCAATTGGATGCATCACTACTGAATCTTCCAGTTTTCCTCAAAATATTTTTTTCACCCTCCAAAGCCTAACAACCTTCTCTTTAAATTTCTCAATTTCATCTCCTCTTCCTTGTGCTGCAACCATCAGCATAAAATCTCATCACATTTGCCTCAGGTACTTCAACAGTCTTAGTATCTGTTTCCATTCTCAGCTCCTCAAATCATACTCAAGTGATCTACAAATTGTTATTAATTTAACATTATTACAATTAATATCATGTTATTTTGTTCAAATCCTTCAAAGGCTCTCAGCTGCCTGTGGACTCAAGTCCAAACTTCTTAGCATTCATGGTTGGGTTCCTGCCCATCTCTCTCTACAATAATCTCATCCACCTCAGTGCTCCCCTTTCATTGCAGCCTACCAAATTATTTGTAGTTCTCTGGAAACATGACTGCATCCATCTATGCTCTTCATGTCCTGCTTGGTATTCTCTTTCTACCCAGGTAAATCCTGGACATCCTCTTTTGGGAGCTACCTTGACTCTCAGAGCTAATTACTCAATTTCAGAATTTTCTTTGCACAAAAATTTTAAGACAATAGTCATTCAAAAAGAAGCTTCATCTAAATGGTTTGGTTAATAAGAAACAAAAAACTACTGGGGCAAAATGTAAGTGCACATTCCAGAAAATACAAGTGCAGTTTCAGTTTACGTATGGCATGAAAACTCATTATGAGTAAACAAGAAATGGGTGAAAAATTGTAATTTATTGAAACTCAACTCAAAAAATATAAGATGCTGTAGTGTACAATATATTACACAAAGCACCCTCAGGTGCACATTCAAGTCAAGTAAGAACTCCATATCCCTTTCCCTAGCCCTCCCACCCTGGGATCTTAGTATTTGTTCCATATACAATCATGCACACTTAATTTGAAAAAGGAAGCCCCAATATATTTTGATGTATTAATTAGCACCAAACAAGAGTACAGTTCCATTTTTTTAATAAACAAACAAACAAAAAAAACCCCAATCAATAAACCAACTGGAGAGCTAATGGACTCAGCCAATACTGCTGACATAGATATTATACATTCATGTAAATACACAGCCTATTCTACCCTAAACAACGGTGTGGCTGGTTCTCAGCCTTTGTTCAAGTTGGCAATTGTCCCCATGTTGCAGTGTTGGAGCCAGTCTGTTTCTAAAACAAAATTGCTATTTAGGAACTTCCTACACAAAGCTCATCTGTCTTTTTTGTTGGAAACAAGTCTAAAATTGGTGTGGAAAACTTAGATCTTTCAAGGACAACCACTGGCCGAAGATAATGAAGCTGTTTTAAGGCAAGCTCTCCACAGTCTGTTAATGCTTTGTCCAATACAACCCTCAGGTTTTCCAAGGAAGGAACTGTTGCTGTCTCAGCTACTATCAAAGGTGGGATTGCAGTCAGGTTCTCATGAATTGCAGAGTCACTGGAAGAATGAGGTATGTCAACTTCAGGGTCATTGTCATTCACCATATTATTTGCCATAACACTCCCTGTTAAGTCATTACTGGGTTGTGAAGAATTACTTAATGTTAAGTGCTCCGAAGGCTCCCAATCATCAAAATCATCTTCTTTCTCTTCACTTTCCTGAATAAATTTCAGAAATGAAGATTCAAATCCCATAGGTTTGTAAGTCTTCAAGTCAAATGACCTGGGCTGTGGATGCTTCCTAAAATTCTCTTTTGGGACATGGGTTGAATTTTTTACAGTGTTTTCTTGCCCTGAACTTTGCTGCCCAGTTTCGGAGTCTTTAATCCTTGGTAAAGGCAGCTGGAAACTTGTGAAGTAAGTCCCACTTTCAATCCCACTAGGATTAGGTATGGAATTTTCTATTTTACAAGGAGGAGGCTGAACTATATTACATTGTTCCAAAGAAGTGGTTTCTGAACTATGATTACATTTCAAAGTTCCTCTGTAGAGCAGATTATCTGCATCAAACACTGGTTTGCTTTCTGTACATCCTTTCTGACCTCCCTCCCTTTCCCCTGGATGAAGGGAATCCGTGTTCTGGGCAGTCACGCTACTGTCACCTGGGGAATGGCTGTGCTTTGTGTGCTCTGATTCACAGCTATTTTCTTCTTTCTTTATACAAGGCTCTGCTTCAGAAGGGGGCTCCTCCTTAATTTTGGTACCGTACTTAACACAGACGACAAGATTTTCCATCTGTTGCTCTAAATAGGCACTACTCATCTGATGGGTGCGTTTATAATGCCTCACTATGCTGCTCTCCAACTTCACCACAGATAAGCATCCTTGAACCATGCAGGGGTACTGTGTGTGCTCAGACTGCTCCACACACATATGAAGGGCTTCAGCTCTTGTTTTAAAACTAATCGGAGCCTTCTTTTCTTTGATTAAACTACATTTTTTAGCCTTAGCATTAAATGACCTCCTGGTAGTCTGATGTTCATGCCCTTGAGTGAGTGCCGTCGGACACACCTTTTCACTCCTTAGTAGCCTTTCATTTGCCACTTTTTGGCTTCTAAACAGATCATCGTAATAGTCCTTATGTCGGTAATATACATGTTGAGAGTAATTACTCCGATGGGTGAAAATCTGGCCACAGCCATTAAGATCACAATGAATTTCATAATCTGAATGTATTTCTCCTTCAATATTATGCTGTTCCATCAAGTGGTGCTTCAACTTGCTGAATGTATAAAAAACAGCAGGGCACTGAGGCTGGTTACAGGAAAACCTTGCTGCAGACTCCGCTTCAGAAAGCACTTTAGGCTCTTCAATATGGTCTAGGTTATGAGAGTCACTACAGTGCTTAGCAAGAGCTTTGGAACACAGGAAGCGTTTGTTACATTCCTTATATTTGCAAGCAAATATCTTTTTACATTTGACAAGTTCCCTTTTGGTTCTTGCTTTGTCTTTCTCTAAACATAATTGTTCTTTGTTGTACTGATGTACAGTTCTATAATGACGAATTAAGCCTTTTAGATTGGTGAATGAGGAGTTACAAGTTTTATGGATACAATGGAATGGTTTGTGATATTTATTCAAAATATAGCAGAGATTTCCTTTGGCAACAGTTCTCCTGCTACCTCGTCCCTCTCGTCCTTCACGTTCTTCTCTATGGCTACCTATTGGTGATGAAATATCAGAGGTTTTACTTTCCGTTTCTTCACAAGATGACTCCAAATCTGTTTCTGAACTGCATTCATCCTTTTTAGAGTGACAGTGTGGCTTCTCAGAGTTACTGTTGGGATCACCGCCAAGTTCTGCAGAGCAATCACCTTTCAATCTGTCTACTGAGCATGGGCCTTCATGATCACATTTTTCATTATCTAACAGTTTGTGAGTTACTCTGTCACTGCCAATTTGATGTTTATTTTTATAATGAATCCTAAGGTGTGTTTTTCTTGTAAATGACCTTTGGCAAATATGACACTGGAATGGGGAATACCGATGTTGAAACATGGTTAACTGAAGGACTTTTTCTTTTGAATAATTATGTTTTTTAAGATAATGCATTAACAAAGCCTCTCTGGTCACAAATTCATATTTGCATCCTTGAAGCTCACAGAAAAAAGGCTTAGCTGCCAACTGTGCAAGGTACTGACTTGGCATATTCTCATCTTGATTCTGAAAATTAAGGTCTGAGATAGTAGGTGAAACCGATTGAAGAGACTTAGCACCACTGGATGGGTACCCCTGCAATGACCCTGAGAAAGATCCGTGTGTTATTGAGTTTTTCAAGCTTAAATGTTTCAAGCGTAACAAAAGTTCCAACATGGTATCCTCTGTACATGGCCTTTTAGAAGCACAAATGGAAGCTTCTGAGGAATAACCTTGATATTC
Source organism: Mirounga leonina (assembly GCF_011800145.1). Lineage (NCBI taxonomy): Eukaryota > Metazoa > Chordata > Mammalia > Carnivora > Phocidae > Mirounga > Mirounga leonina. Next base: position 63,362,722 of record NW_023270447.1, read on the forward strand.
TCGTTTGCATTTAGTATGAATATTGTGATCTAGACCTTCATCCGGAGAGTCACTGTTTGTATCTGAGCTGGGTTTAGGTTCTGCATCAAACTTTTCAGTTGTTTGATTATGTTCATTACCCAAACAGGGAAAGAGATCTTTTGTCTTTATCTTTTTGGGTTTGAAATGGTATGGATGAACCTTCCGTAGATGTTTTTGCATCCCTCTTGCATTTTTGTACGTGGAACCACAGCCATCAAAACCACAGGTAAACTTAGTCCCATCAAAACAAACTGCCACATTGGAACATTTTTCTTTTAAACTGGAGGGCACGAAGACTTTCTCATGAGATAATAATATATCCTGCATGGTTTCAGAGTGATCCAGTGTATCAATTAACTCTTCATTCATGGAAGCTGAAGAGCTATGACTTAACTGATCACTAGAATTACTGTCACTGTTTTCTTTCAGATTTTCTGCAGTTTCTATTTGAGAACTAGCTGATCCTGCACAGAAAAGAAGATCTTCAGGTAAATGTGATTTATCAGTTTGGTCAAGTAGATGGGGCTGATCAATACAATCTTGCTTTTCACCTGGTGCAGCCTCCTCAAGTTTCACCGATTTCTTCATATCTCCATTCGAACTTTCAACATTATGCACTGAGAGGTGATCCTGGTATTCAATTTTGGAATAATAGAACTTTTTACAGCCAACAAAGTTGCAGGTGTAAGATGCATCCCTAAAGTGTTGTGCTTCATGGTGGTAAAGCTGTCCCAAGTCACTGAAAACAATATTACAGCCATTTAATTCACATTTATAACGCAGATCATCATGTTTTTGCTTATGGTTAAGTAGTTCATTCACTGATCCAAACCTTGCATAACAATCTATAGATACACACATATAAGGTTGAGGACCACAGTGCACTTGTTCATGTTCCCGCAGGTGAAAAGCAGACATGAAATGTCGTCGACAATAAGTACACTTCTCTCTTCTGTTTTTCATATCCAAGTAGTGCTTGGCATTTTCATCATTATTTTGGTGTTCAGCTTTAAGATGTACACTTAAGTATTTAAATTGCTTAAATACACGGGAACAGTCTGTGCCAGGACATGGGTACAAATCTCTGTCTTGCAGGTGGCAATCTTCTAATTTGCTGAATGTGACATATTCATGAGACTCTCCTTTGGCTTGTTCATCCAATGACTGGTTTTGCTCCAGGGTTGCAGAGGGGCTCTTGGGACAAATTCCCTTTTGAGAGCCTTTCAACAGTAATTTCTTTCTAGAGCGGTCCCTTCTGCTTGGCGGCATTTTAACATGTTCCATCACATGAGGAACAAATATTTCTTTTCTCTTGAATTTTTTAATACAAACTGGACAGGTATAAATTCCATCTTCCATATGCATCTTAGAATGATGAAGAATCCTGGCCTCTATACATTCCCGCTTACATAACAAACAGAAAAATTTATACTGAAGCCACCTCTGGTATCGTTCAGAAGAACCAATGGGTTTTTTGTCTCTTTTCTCCTTATGCTGATCTGTCAAATCTCTTCTTCTGTATTGTTTATCTTCTTTACCTTCCTCATAGTCACTGAGAAATGACTCTAAAACATCTGTGTCATTAATAGACATTTCATAGCCACTTAGATCATCATCAGAATCAGAGGCTTCTTGTCCTAGCAGTTGGTGGCAGTGTCGTTTTAAAGTTTTCCAGTCCCAAAATTCAGGATCAAAAGGCCAGTGGGCCTTTAAAGCTAGTAAGAGCTCACATCGGAGAGAATTTGGAACTGGTGCATTTTCTTCATCAAATTTTTGATCTGGTTGCAAATACAGTTCTTCCAACATATTAAATCCATCCAAACTGGGTTCAATTAAGAATTCTGTAAGCTGACAGGCTCGTCTGACTTCTAAATCTTCTGGTAAAAGACAAGCAATTGTTTTACAAACTGATGCCTTCATTTCTTCATCCTCACTTGATCTGAGTTGAAGAGCTCTGACACATAGTAAAATTGACACCCCAAGACCAGCATCTTGTGCCTATAAGAAAAACGGAGGGGGGGGGTTATTATTCTTTTTCATTATGGAAATATTATGTAACTTTCACTGGTAAGACATACACTTCTCAAAACGTTTAGAGTTCTTAAAATTATCTTTAATCTTTCTTCCTGCAAGTTACATTTAGATCCTTCTTGTCTCAACATGCAAAGGACTGGATTAGATGTTACAACCATGAACAATAACAATGTACATTTACAGAATGTCCAACTTCATAAGGCACTGCATACAAAGCAATCTCTAACCCTCAAGGAATTTGCTTATATTCCAAATGTATAAACAATAAAGGTACATGAATTCAAAGGAATTCAGGATAAATAAGGTCATTGAAGGATTCAAAAAAGAACTGTCTTAAGCTGGTTAGGAAGGACAGGGCTTAAATAAATGGGTATAAGAGGGAACACCTGTATAAAAGTGAGTCTAGGATTGAATTCAATTGAAGAAACACGTGTGTCATGAACAGCTGGGTGTTTTCAAAATCTCAAGGCTAAAATAAATGATTCTCCCCATTTCTTCCCCCGCCGTTTTTTAGAGAGAGAGAAGGGGCAGAGGAAGAGAGAGAATCTTAAGCAGGTTCCATGCCCAGCATCAAGCCCAGTGTGGGGCTGGGTCTCACAAACCCTGAGATCATAACCTGAGCTGAAATCAAGAGTCCAATGCTTAACTGACCGAGCCACCCAAGGGCCCCTCCCCATTTTCTCCTAAAAGAATTAGTACTTTAGTACTAATTAGCTAGAGGTGTACTGTATCTCAGCTTCCCATGGGGAAAACAAGAGAAATTTTAAAATCTCTCTATAGCAACAGGTTCTCAGAAACTAATCAAAAATCAGGAAAAAGATCTGGTCATATGTGATAAAAGGCTAGTGCATACAAGATGACTTATGTGAAAGGCTGAAATGGAATGTGAAAATACTATGAGCAAAGACAAGTGGAATTATATGGCAGAGTGGCTTAAAATACAGTACTTAAGAGCATAAAAGTTTTTTAAAAAAGTAATCTCAAACAAACAAACAAATAAGTAATCTCTATGCCCAATGTGGGGCTCAAATTCATAACCCTGAGATCAAGACATGCGTGCTCTACCAACTGAGCCAGCCAGGTGCCCCAAGAGCATAGAATTTTCAAATAGACTTTGATGGCCTTTGAACCCCAGCTTCACTGCAGTGACAAGTTCTTAACTCCTAAGCTGTTGCTGCCTCATCTATAAAATGGTAACAGTAGTGGTAATACTAGATTTCCCTCCTAACATTATTATAAAAATGAAGATAATATAAAGTGATTACTACATTGCTGGCATATTAAGTATTCTGATGAATACCATGTAAAATAACAGGATAAATTCTACTGTTCAAATTGGTAATCAATTTGTTAAGCAATTATTCTGTGTTGGGCACCATTCCAAATTCTAGGAACACAACGAAACAACTATCATCAATTTACAAAACCCTTACTACATTCTAGGCACTACTCCAAATACTCTTTTTATACATTATCCTCATTTTATAGATGAAGAAACCAAGGCTCATCACGTTAATTGCCCAATGTCACCAGGTAGTGAGCAGAGGAACAAGGATTTAAACTTAAAGCTATCTTTGTGCATAACCTCAGTTCTTAACCACTTTATAGCCTATAAGAATTCCAAAGGTTATCTGACATGGCTATAACCTATGTGCTCTGGATATAATATGCCACACCACTCTTGTTTTCAGCTACCTGGTTTAAAATCAATTTAGTCATGTCTATCAATGCCTTCAAAATTCAGCTCCACATTCCATAACCTAATTCTAATTTATTCACCACTGTTTTAACAAGTAACTTCTTGTTATACCTGTTCAGAATGTATTAACAGTGTTTTTAGACTGTTTTTTGAAAAGTGCTTAGTGATTTCATAGATTTTACCATTTCAACCAGATTTGGCTGTTTAGGAAAGATTGGACATTCTTTGCTGTTTATCTCAGTCTTCTAAAAAGGAGTTTTAACAAATTAATAATAATTTGTTGAGAACCTATGAGTTATTTTAAAACTTACTAGACCCTTCAAGTCCCCTGTGCTCTGATTTACAAATGATAATCTTCTATCATATTATGCAATGTCAAAAGACCCATGGTCTAGTCCTGACTCTGCTGCAAACTAGTTTTATGATCCTTACAAGTCACACACCTCTAATTTTCAGCTTCTTCATTACTAAAGAGAAGGAATTCAACTAGACAAAGTCTTATTTTGCAAACAGTAAGCACCATATGTTCCACCAAAAAGGGCCATATGGCCAAATAAACTGGATTCAAGATGATCCTTCTTACTACTTTCATTTCAAAATATAACCTCATCTACATCCATTCTGTCATACTATTTTTAAAGTCTAACAACTCTAAGCACCCGATTTTTTTTTAAAGTAGGCTCCATGCCCAACGTGGAGCCCAACTTGGAGCCTGAACTCATGACCCTGAGATTAAGACCTGAGCTGAGATCAAGAGTCGGATGCTCAACCGACTGAGCCACCCAGGTGCCCCTACTCTAAGCACCTTTATGTGATGATCTGGTTTAAGCTATTTATAGAAAATGGAAACCCAGAAAATAAAGAGGTACTATATAAAGCCCTCTCTATTACACACTCACTGTTGCCTTCTGCAAGAGGCCTAAACCCCACATAAGCTTTTCAGCATCATTAACCTGTTCCATCCCAAGGGCTATGTCACTGGTTATTAGTTGTCTCCCAATATCCTCTCCCCTCTTTTACTACAAAAACAGAATGACTGATTTCTATCTGGTTACAAAGTAATCTGAAATAATGAATATATCTCATCTCCCTTGAAGCTAGATATGGTGGTGTGTGTGTGTATTGGAGGGAGTGAGAAAAGATTTATCATAGTGTGGTTTGTGTAGTTTGCCCCTCTCTCCTCGCCCCCTGCCACCTTGCTATCTAGAATGGAGACATGATACCTAGGACTGGAATAGTTAGGTCTTAGAATATGAGATGGAAACTTGTGTTGATGGCAGACAGACAAAAGGAACCTGGGTTTCTGGTATGTGGAGCCACTAAAAGCAACTTTGGCCACTCTGCCTGGTTTATCTACCTATATGAGAGGGGGAGAAACTTCCATCTTCTTTAGACCACTACTATTGTGGGATATCTACTATTCATTGCAGAACTAGATCCTAATTGCAATAGGTTAGATCATCTCTCCTTAAAAACCTACAGGTGAGTCTCTCAATTTGTAAAGAATTCTACACTCACTCCCCTTCCACCTACCAGTCCACACCTTTTCTACCCTTCAGGCTAGTTATCACGAATGATTATAGTGGAAGTACCCTAGACTAGGCTTAAAGAGAAATGGGTTCTGGTTATGCAAGTGGACAGCAAATTCCTTAGTCTGTGTCAGAAACCCATTTTCCCTAGTTCTCTAGTAGCTTTCCCATTTTCTGTGGTTTCTCATCGTAAGTATAATTCTAAGATGAACTCCAAGTGACCCTCACCTTTGTATGATCTCCTCTCCTCAAGTTTAAGTGGATCCTGTAAATACAGTACCCATTCCTATGATTATGTAGATAGGTGCATTACCTAGGTGGGCCTGACCTAATCATTTAAGCCCTTTAAATCTAGGTCTGGAAGCAGATTCGAATTAGGAGAATTTCTTATACCTCTGCTGGCTTAAAAAAATGCAGGTATGGGATGAGGGAGGCTTTTAGCCACTGAAAACAGAATGTGGCTGACCGCCAGCAAGAAAACGAGGACCTCGGTCCTACAATCAAAAGGAACTGAATTCTTTCAGCAATAAGAATAAACTTAGAAGCGGATTTTCCACAAAGCTTCTAGATAAGAACGCAACCTGACCAACACCTTGATTTCACCTTTGTGATACTATGAGCAGCAAACCTTGCCTCGCTGTGCTACATTGTGTCCTACAAAACTGTAGCTAACAAATTGGGTGTTGTTTTAAGTGCTAAGTTTGTGGTACTTTCTTATGCAATAATAGAAAACTAATACTTTCCTTAAAGGTTACAAAACTTTTTAAAGGCCAGTTCTAAAACTAATTTTTTAAGTAAGTTCTATAATTACTTGCACATGTTGTTTCTGTGATAGAAGATACAACTGCATTCACAGTGATTAGAAATAATTATCACCTAACTTATCTGATCACAAATTTACTTTTAATAAAATATTTTACCTTTTCCAGTCTTCCCTGGAGAAGTCCAAACCAACAAACTTCAAATAAAATATAGGCTACAGACGCTTACAACATTAAAGGAGACTGGATTTATCAACGATAAAACTGTGCCTTGACTTCAGTATAAACAATCCTTGGATGTTGTCAAAGAAGTAACCCATAAAACATACCCATCAGCCATTACAGCTATGGGTATATTGAGAGCTCAGTCATGAGCAGATACTAAAAACAACATAAAAATAGAGCACAGTATAAGATTCATCCTGAATCTCTAGGCTGGTCTTAATATATATATAGGGCTGAACTCAAAACACAAGGCTTTATACATGGCACTTCATTTCTTTTTAAGAAATAAATATTTCTGCACAGAAGTTTACTATTTGTATAGAGTTGATTCTGGAACTGTTCTATTATTTCAAAACTTAGAAAATGTATCACTCCATTCTTAAGGAAAATACAAAAAATACATGTATTTTCTTCATTTATAATAATTATGTTAACATGTAAACAAACATGCCTGCATAAAAAACAGAAAATCGTCCTAGTAAAAGTAGATATAGAGTAGTTGAGGTGACAGCCCAAAAACATAATCTTCCTTTCCTCTAATGGTCTGTCACGTCAAATCATTATTTTCCATTAAGAAAAGCTGTGGATTCCAGAAGGTCAATCTGCAGAAACGGCTAGATATGTCCAATTCCATAATCTTATTAAAGTCCATTATTTCTCATTTTCCCTCATCTAAGAGGAGTTGCCTGAGAAGTTATCTTCCCACTCATTTCTTCATTTCAGGACAATCATCATAAAAAAGCAAAATTACTCACTTCAGTTTGTATAACTCTAATCAGGCAAAATAAATGCTGCTGTGTTTTAGCTATGACACCAAACTGACGACAGCGCTCCAAAAAAGTGTCTAAAGAAGGGTCAATTCTTCTTTGCAGTTTACTCCAAAAGAGAGTCAATTCCCTATAAAAAGAAAGATTAAGGTAAAACATTTAAAGCAACTGGTATTTGCTGTCCACCTCCCCATTCCATTTTGGTCTTTTGTTTATTTGTAAAAATAAGCAAAAACTAGGGAAAAAAAGCTATCTATATTCCCTATTGTGTCCTCTCAAACTGGTAAAATTGTTGAGAATCCTCCCTGATAATTCCACCACTTCTTTCTTCTTTGCGGTGGGGAAAAGTAAAAACAACAAAGACTACTTCCTTTATGTTGACTTTTTTAAGTGGGCTTCATGTTAGGCTAGGTGTGGAGCCCAACGAGGGGCCTGAACTTACAATCCTGAGGTCAAGACCTGAGCTGAGACCAAGAGTCAGACATTCAACCAACTGAGCCACCCAGGCGCCCCTTTATGTTGACATTTTAAAACACTAAGATCCCGTAGTGTTCCAAAAGGTTTTACCCCTTACACTGGTAATTATATTGACTGAATTAAAACCTTATCCTAGTGGGCAGGGATCATCAAACATCCCTACACCGCTAACAAAATATATACACCTAATAAATATCCTAATAGTATACTTCTCCACGCTAATCTCCTGCCCCTTTCCAGCTCTAAAATGTCATGATGCTACTTAGGCATGTATTTGGGGATGTTTAAATATTTACTAATACAATTAGTAAAATGGCACTCTTGGAAATGGCTAAAATACAAGAATCCTACAAATATTCATCATGGAAACAAAGAAAAGCTTGGAAAGATTAAGCTTTTTAATTTAATGGGTGCCTGAATGGGTTAAGAGAAAACTCTTAAGGAAAAACACTAGAAACTCAAAAATGCCTAGGATAAAAATGCTAATATGAACGTAAAATATGAATGCAAGGTAAGTTACTTGGTAAAACTAAAGAGAGAATGTTAGCATTTAAAAAAAGTGACTTTTTTTCTGTACACTCCAATATATACTGTAGTATTTGTTAAATAATTTTCATTAAAAAAGTATTATTTTCACAAGCCAGTTCTAGAACACTAATGTCTTACTGCTGTTAAAAGACTATTCTAGGAAGCTGGGCACAAATACAAAGCTTAACAAATGAACATATTTCTTTTTATAACAGAAAATAAACATATTTAACAGAACTTATACTTTTAAAGAGGTAACTGGGGTTCTCATATTGTGAAATTCTTACAAACATACAAAACTTGCCTCAAAGATTGAAATAGATAAACACCTTAAAAGATACGTGATGAAAGCTTATAATATTTTGTGATGGCAAATTTGAGTTATAATAAATAAAATTAACTTGAAATGACTTTAAATATTTGTCTTTGGGGACTAGTGTTGCTTTCCTAACCAGGAAAAATAAAAATTGAGACAGGTCAGCTTTGAAAAGAGCTACTGGCCAGGCAAGTAACTGGGATGACTGTTCATTTTTAAACTCACAAGATTGCTTCTTTTAGATGTTAAGTACCTTAGAAATAAAAAGTTTTGAGAATAGTGCAAAATTCAGAATAACAAAGGAAGTGGAGAATTATATATGCTCAGAGATAAAAAGGAGTTCTATCAAAATACGTGTATAAAATCTATCCTATTTGAAAAGAACAAAATTACCAAATCAGTAAAACCTGATTATGAAGAGAAAAGAAAAGGACAAGGAATATCTACGATCTAAAATTCATCAATTGGCTAGAAGTTTAAAGTTAGGCAAATCTGATAAAGTGATTAAGTAGAGTTTAAGACTTAAAAGTCTCTCAAATAACTTTTTTTAAAAGATTTTATTTATTTATTTATTTGTTTGTTTGTTTGTCAGAGAGAGAGCACGAGCACAAGCAGGGGGAGCAGGCAGAAGAAGCAGCAGTCTCCCCACGGAGCAAAGAGCCTGATGTAGGACTCAATTCCAGGACCCCGGGATAATGACCTGAGCCAAAGGCAGATGCGTAACCAACTGAGCCACCCAGGTCCCCCTCAAAAAATTTTTCCTAAGATTTATTTGTTTTAGGGGTGAGAAAAAGAGGGAGAGGAAGGGAGAGAATCTCAAGCAGACTCCCTGTTGAGCGAGGAGCCCACCACGGGGCTCGATCCCATGACTGAAAATGACTTGTGAGCTGAAATCACAAGTTGGCCGCTTAGCCAACTGAGCCACTCAGGCACCCATTAAATTAAAAAAATAAATCAGGGGCACCTGAGAGTGGCTCAGTCGGTCAAGTGTCTGCCTTCAGCTCAGGTCATGATCTCAAGGTGCTGGGAAACAAAACCCACATCAGGCTCCCTGCTTGGCAGGGGGCCTGCTTCTCCCTCTGCCTCTGCACCCCACCCCACCCCCGCTTGTGTGCACGCACGCTGTCTCTAAATAAAAAATAAATATTTAGGGGCGCCTGGGTGGTCCAGTCGTTAAGCATCTGCCTTCGGCTGAGGTCATGGTCCCAGGGTCCTGGGATCGAGCCCCGCATCGGGCTCCCTGCTCAGCGGGGAACCTGCTTCTCCCTCTCCCACTCCCCCTGCTTGTGTTCCCTCTCTCGCTGTCTCTCTCTCTGTGTCAAATAAATAAATAAATAAAATCTTTAAAAAAAAATAAAGAAAAAATAAATATTAAAAAAAACAAACAAATCAGAATGTCTAGGGCTTGATTTATTCCAAATTAAATATTTCAAGCTATAGTTATCTTAAATCCAAATACCCATGACCAGAAAAGGTCATTGTTATCATGTATTTTGTTTTTATACTTATTTACACAATTACACTTCAATAATTTAGAACTGCTATTACCTACCCAAACATATAAACTTGCCTGAATGAAACCAAAACAAACAGTATATTACTCTTGAAAATGCCATGATGCCATCCATTCACATCTGCACACTGGAAAACTGAAACCACCAATAAATAGTAACTCAGAGCCTGCTGGATCATACATGCAGCACTAGGAAGGACAAACACTTCTTCAGTTACTACAATGATACGATTTTTTAAAATGGATAGCCATGGGGCGCCTGGGTGGCTCAGTCGTTAAGCGTCTGCCTTCGGCTCAGGTCATGATCCCAGGGTCCTGGGATCGAGCCCCACATCGGGCTCCCTGCTCGGCGGGAAGCCTGCTTCTCCCTCTCCCACTCCCCCTGCTTGTGTTCCCTCTCTCGCTGTGTCTCTCTCTGTCAAATAAATAAATAAAATCTTTAAAAAATAAAATAAAATGGATAGCCATTAAAGAATATATATTGAAAATGATTCCACTGTATGGATGCTTCCAATGTTCAGATAATTTATTAACCCAATGCCTCAAATTAGCCCCCTGCCTACCTCAAGTCAACAAATTATACACAAATTCATAAAAACTGGAAAGGAAATTTAGTTCTATTAATAGTGGGAAACACATTTTGGCAGAGATCTAGCTACCAAGCAAGAACTTTAAACTACACTGTGTTACAGCATAGCAGGAAGCCCGTGGAGTCCAGCTAATACGTCACACTGATATCCAGAACTTAGGCACTTTGGGAATGAGGCAAAGAAAACTGTGGAATTAAGGAGTGACCATCCCTAAAGGCAGGTCCTGCAAATACAGTAGTTGACTCTCATGATTTTTTTTTTTAACTTTTTATTTCCAACAAAATTAGGTTAAATAAAACATACATGGTGGTCTTTGACAGGCACTGAGGGCAACATACATGTTGACCCTGGTATATCAAAGTCTAGACTCAAGGCTAGGAAAGAATAGGCATGAAATTATATCTGAAAAACACAAATGTACAACATACAAGATTTAAACTAAGTTCTAAGAAAGCAAAGATCAACCTATCAAACTTGCTGAAAGCTTTCTGTAGAGGTTTAAGGTTCACCTGTATGAACTTTATTTTAAAAGTAGCAGTAGTAAAAATAAAATAAGATAAAAACAGGGAGGCAAACCATAAGAGACTCTTAACTATAGGGAACAAACTGAGGGTTGCTGGGGGGGCGGGCTGGGGTAATTAAGGAGGGCACTTTATGTAAGTAAGCACTGGATGTTATATGCAACTGATGAATCACTAAATTCTATTTCGGAAACTAATAATATACTATATGTTAACTAACTTGAATTTAAATAAAATAAAAATAAAAAATAAAAGTAGCAATAGTAATTACACATCTATATGTATACTGTCCCATTCAAAAATGGTTATCTTTATAATTTTTGTGGTTACTCTAATATTACCACTGCAGACATCTATAGGAAACTCATTCCTCCAGCACATCTTTGATTTTTGCAGAGAGCCAAAACTCATTTGGGGCCAGGGTTAATGAAGAAGCTAAGCAATATACCTTCTGAGATCAATAATATGGTGACTGATATGAAGTAATATATTTTATTGTGGTTTATAAATATCTCTGAAGAAAATTTCTCTTTTTTTTAAGATTTTATTTATTTGAGAGAGAGAGAGAAAGAGAATGAGCAGGGGAAGGAGAGGGAGAAGCAGACTCCCCACTAAGGAGGGAGCCCGACTTGGGGCTCGATCCCAGGACCCTGAGATCATGACCTGAGCCGAAGGCAAATGCTTAACAACTGAGCCACCCAGGCACCCCTAGTATATTTTTTAAAAAATAAGTGACTGCTTTTGTCAGATTCCAAATATTCCATATAACCCACTATCTTCAACACAGGAAATTTCTAGCATTTCTAGCACAACAAAAGAATCTATCCTATCTGAACAGAATCCCTGAGTTTCATTTTCTTTAGTAAAATTCACTGTTTTGTTGTAGTTATTCTAATTCCAATGTCCAATATCCCAAAGCAAAACAAACAACTATGAAAACAACACAAGGGTAAAAAAAAAAAAAAATGTTTCCAAATTTGAAAACTTTAGATCCTATTCTCTTTGAATTGCTTGGAAGAAGCTTAGTTTTAACAAAGTGTGAAGTGACTTAATATTTTCTTTACTCATTATAGCTCCTCAGGAGGCCAAGAGGGAAATCCCTGTTAATCCCTTCCTGCTGCAGGGGAGCAGCATTAATCCTAGAGCCACTAACATTCTTGGAAGGGCTAATGTGGCTGAGTGAAGAAAGGAAGAAAAAAAAAGTTAGGGTCACTCTAAAAGGGAAGCTCTATCAGGAATATTAAAAGAACTGTATGACTATAGTTTTAAAATTACTTTGTAATCAAGAAAAATCTCAAATAAACAACCTAAACTTACACCTAAAGGAGCTAGAAAAAGAACAGAGACCAAAGCCAGTAGAGGGAAGGAAATAAAAAAGGTTAGAGAAGAAATAAATGAAATAGAAACTAAAGAAAATAGAACAGATCAATGAAACCGGGAGCTGGTTCTTTAAAAAGATCAACAAAATTGATAAACCTTCAGCCAGACTCATTTAAAAGAAAAAAAGGGGGGGGCTCAAATAAATAAATCAGAAATGAAAGAGGAATAATAACTGACACCACAGAAATACAAAGGATTACAAAAGAATATTATGAAAAATTATATGCCATTAAATTTGACAACCTAGAAGAAATGGATAAATTCCTAGAAACATATAACCTTCTAAAACCAAATCAGAAGAGACAGAGAATGTGGACAGATCAACTACTAGCAGTGAAGCTGAATCGGTAATCAAAACACTCTCAAGAAACAAAAGTCCAACACCAGATGGCTTCATATGTCCAAACATTTAAAGAACAGTTAATACTTATTCTTCTCAAACTATTCTAAAAAACAGAAGAGGATGGAAAGATTACAAATCCATTCTACGAGGCAGGCCAGCATTACCCCAATACCCCAATACCCAAACCAGGTAAAGCCTACACAAAAAGAAAAATACCGGATGATATCTCTGATGAACACAGATGCAAATATCCTCAACAAAATATTAGCAACCAAATCTAACAATAAATTTAAAAAAATTACTCATCATGATCAAGTGGTATTTATTCCAGGGATGCAAGGTGATTCAATATTCACAAATCAATCAACATGATATGTCTCATTAATAAGAGGAAGGATAAAAACTATATAATTGTCTCAACAGAAGCAGAAAAAGCATGTGATAAAGTACAATGTCCATTCATGATAAACACTCTCAACGAAGTGGGTTTAGCAGGAACATACCTCAACATAATAAAGGCCATATATGAAAAACCCACAGCAAACATACTCGGTGAAAAACAGAGCTTTTCCTCTAAGATCAGGAACAAGACAAGGATGTCCATTCTCACCACTTTTATTCAACACAGTACTGGGAGTTCTAGCCACAGCAATCAGACAACAAAAGGAAATAAAAGGCATCTAAATTGGTAAGGAAGAAGTAAAACTTTACTATTTACAAATGACATGACACTATATACAGAAAACCCTAAAGACTCCACTAAAAAACTATTAGAACTGATAAAAATTGAGTAAAGTCGCAGGATACAAAATTAATATACAGAAATCTGCTGCATTTCTATACATTAATAAAGTAGTGGAAAGAAAAATTAAGAAAACAATCCCATTTAACAGCTGCACCAAAAAGAATAAAATACCTAGGAATAAACATAACCAAGGAAGTAAAAGACCTGTACTAAAAACTATAAAACACTGATGAAAGAAATTGAAGATGAAACAAACAAATGGAAAGATTCCATGCTTATGAGTTGGGAAAACCAATTATTGTTAAAATGTCCACACTACCTGGGGCAGCTTGGTGGCTCAGTTAGTTAAGCGTCTGACTTGATTTCAGCTCAGGTTACGATCTCAGGGTTCTGAGATTGAGCCCTGTGTCGGGTTCCGTGCTAGGCATGGAGCCTGCTTGGGATTCTCTCTCTCCCCCTCTCCCTCTGCCCCTCCCCAACCCCTCTCCCACTCTGTTAAATAAAAAGTCCACACTACCCAAAGCAATTTACACATTCAGTGCAATCCCTATTAAAATACTGATAGCATTTTTCACAGAACTAGAACAAATAATCCCAAAATTTGCATGGAACCACAAAAGACCCCAAACAGCTAAAGCAGTCTTGAAAAAGAGGAACATGGAGGTATCACAACCCCAGATTTCAAGATCATACTACAAAGCTATAGTAATCAAAACTGTATGATATTGGCACAAAAACCAATACATTATTCAATGGAACAGAATAAAGAACACAGAAATAAACCCACACTTTTATGGTCAATTAATCTACAACAAAGGAGGCAAGAATATACACTAGGAAAAAGACAATCTCTTCAACAAATGGTGTTGGGAAAACCAACACAGCTACATGCAAAAGAATGAAACAGGACCACTTTCTTATAGACCATACACAAAAATAAACTCAAAATGGATTAAAGACCTCAATGTGAGACCTGAAACCATAAAATTCCTAGAAGGAAACACAGGCAGTAATCTCTTTGATATCAGCCATAGAAACATTTTTCTAGATATGTCTCTTATGGCAAGGGAAACAAAAACAAAATTAAACTATTGAAGACTATACCAAAATAAAAAGCTTTCACAGTAAAGGAAACCATCAACAAAATGAAAAGACAAGCTACTGAATGGGAGAAGATATTTAAAGAAATTATACAACGGAACACACACAAAAACAAATAACCCAATTAAAAAATGAGCAGAGGGGACGCCTGGGTGGCTCAGTTGGTTAGGTGTCTGCCTTCCGCTCAGCTCATGATCCCAGAGTGCTGGGACTGAGTCCTGCATCAGGCTCCTTGCTCAGTGGGGAGCCTGCTTCTCCCTCTGCCTGACACTCCCCCTGCTTTTGCTCTCTTGCTCTCTATCTCTGACACATAAATAAATAAAATCTTTAAAAAAAAATGGGCACACAAAAATACACTTTTCCAAAGACATATAGATGACCAACAGACACACTGAAAAGATGTTCAACATCACTAATCATCAGGGAAATGCAAATCAAAACTACAATGAGGGGCGCCTGGGTGGCTCAGTCAATTCAGTGTCCAACTTTCGGCTCAGGTCATGATCTTAGGGTCATGAGCTGGAGCCCAGCAGTTGACACCACACTGGGCCTGGAGCCTGCATAAGGTTCTCTCTCTCTCTCTCTCCCTTTCCCTCTGCCCACCCTCCTCCTTGAGAGTTCTCTCTTTAAAAAATAAAAAATAAAACCAAACAAACAAAAAAACCCCACAATGAGATATCACCTCACACCTGTCAGAATGGTCAAAATAAAAAACACAAGAAATAACGAGTACTGGCCAGGATGTAGAGAAAAAGGAAACTTTGTGCTCTGTTGGTAGGAATGTAGGCTGGTGCGATCACTCTGGAAAGCGGTATGGAGGTTCCTCAAAAAATTAAAAATAGAATTACCATATGATCCAGTAGTTCCACTCCTAGGTATTTACAAAAAACCCCACAAAAACACTAATTCAAAAAGATATGTGCACCCCTATGTTTATTACAACATTATTTACCATAGCCAAGATATGGAGGCAGCTCAAGTGTCTATCAACAGACGAATGTATAAAAAAGATGTGATATATATATGTGTGTGAGTGTGTATACATACAATATATATACATATCCCATAAAAAAGAATGAGATTTTGCCATTTTTAACAACATTGATGGATCCAGAGAGTACAATGTTAAGTGAAATCAATCAGGCAGAAAAAGACAAATACCATGACTAAACTCATAGGTGGAATTTAAGAAACAAAACAAATGAACAGAGGGGAAAAAAAGAGGCAAATAAAACAACATTTTTAAACACAGAGGACAAACTGGTGGTTATCAGAGGGGAAGTGTGTGTGGGGGGGAATGGGTAAAACAGATCAAAGGGATTAAGAGTATACTTGCTAAGATCTCTAATCTGTAATGTATGGAAAAAAAACCTCCTCTACTTAATTTAATGATCAAAATCCTTACTGCTACCTAACTTTTTATTTGTATCACCTCTTTTTTAGTATCTTGACAAAATGCCCACAATGATTATTACAAAATATATTTAACTCCCTATTCCACTATCTCCTTTCTCATAGGAGATATAACTCTGGCATTGTGGACTGAGTGGTAGAAGACTACAATCTGAATTCTGGCCCTGTGCCAAGAAAAAAACCAAAGGAGAAGAAAAGCACTGGATTAGCAGTCAAAAATCCTGGATGTGAATCTTAGCTCTAACACTTTAGCCTTAAGATCCTGGGCAATCACAAGACTTCTCAGATTCCTCTGTCCTCCACTGCCTCATCTGCACAATGCTAATTATGAGGATTGGGTAGGATAATTTACAGTACACAAATAATATTTATTTTTTTTTTAAAGATTTTATTTATTTATTTATTTGACAAGAGAGAGACACAGTGAGAGAGGGAACACAAGCAGGGGGAGTGGGAGAGGGAGAAGCAGACCTCCTGCCGAGCAGGGAGCCTGATGCAGGGCTCGATCCTAGGATCCTGAGATCATGACCTGAGCCGAAGGCAGATGCTCAACGACTGAGCCACCCAGGAGCCCCCACAAATAATATTTCTATGCAAAATAGTACATAAAAAGAAATAAAGTAGCATAAAATGCTAATAATAATAAAATTGTACAAATACACACAGATGCTCCAAAAGGAGACCAATGAAGGTTAAAGTACACCAAGGGCTTTCCTATAATCAAAATGCTCATTTTCAACTTTAAGCCATCCTTAGGTTCTAAAATGCTCAAGGTTTCTCCCATCAAGATCATGCAAATACAACCCATTCTTTGAATTAAAGCTGGTAATACCTCCTCCTTGACACCTTTCTTAAACATACAGTGAGAGCACCTTTCTCTAGTATCCTATAGCATTATCCATACTACTAATATGATACTTATTGACAGTCTTACATTCTAGAGGTTTCCTGTGTACCAGTCTGTCCCTTTGGCCTAAATAGATTCCATACAGTTAGAATGAAAGATCCGTGGGTTACACTCACTGTTTCCTTCTTAGCAACTAAGTACTCTGTAGGCAAACAAGATATAAATTGAATTAAAACTAAAATAGTGCAATTCTGCTAATATAGTACCAAAATTGCAAGAGATTACTATTCAAATTGATTTCCTTCTCTAGTGCAAGGTTGACCTAGAAACCTACATAATTAGTGGGTTTCTAAATAAGAGGGGGAAAATGACTACCAGAAGATATTCTAAGTGTAAAGGAAAACGACCTAACACCAATTTGTTTCATGTTGCCATAATTTTGTCTTCAAAGACAATGTATCTTAAAGTTAAC
Source organism: Mirounga leonina (assembly GCF_011800145.1). Classification (NCBI taxonomy): domain Eukaryota; kingdom Metazoa; phylum Chordata; class Mammalia; order Carnivora; family Phocidae; genus Mirounga; species Mirounga leonina. Next base: position 63,380,004 of record NW_023270447.1, read on the forward strand.
AGAATGATCAAGAGGAGCTCAAACTTCACCTTCACTTTATTTCTGGACTCTTCTGGAAAAAAACAATAATATTTTTAATTAAATGGTTTAGCTTCTAAACAAGATTTAATTCACATCAGTTAGGCTTTAAATTTGAAACAAGCCAATGTTTTACATAAACTCTAAATGCCCTACTCTGTGCTAAACAAATAAAGACAATGAAAAGTAAATATACTTACCAAGAACAATATACACTTGCAGTTTGGAGCTGCTGGGTAAGGTAAGTCGTACAAAGAACAAATGCTGTGTTATCCTGACCCTCGGATTCCAGATTACATATGATGTCTAGTATTTCCTTGCAGTCGACCTTTGCAATCTATCAAAAATGAGAAGATGGAGTCAAAAAGAAAATGGTGACTTTCCTGTAAATTTTGTTACGAGATATGAAGTTTCTTTTAATGTTTTCTATCTTTAATAATTGATGAGGCAATTAGAGGGATATAATTTTCTTCTATTAACTCATGGCTGAGTCTTCTGGAATATTTCATAAAGAAAATATTAAAGAGAACACAGTAGACACTATAAGGAGGTTCCACTGTAGTCCCAATGCAGATAAAAACATTTTTGTACAGTTAAAAAAAATTATTCATGGGGCGCCTGACTGGCTCAGTTGGTACAGCATCCAACTCTTGATCTCGGGTCTGTGACTTCAAGCCCCACAATGGGCGTGGAGCCTACTTTAAAAAAAAGAATTATTCATGAACACTGCTACCATATAAATAAGTCAAATTATACATAATAACTTCAGATGATTTTCACCTGAAGTACTATCATTTTTTTTTTAAGATTTTTAAATAATCTCCGCACCTAATGTGGGCCTTGAACTCACGATCCCAAGATCAAGAGTTGCATACTCCTACAACTAAGCCAGCCAGGCACCCCTATTTCTCTTTCACTTTTATTCAAGTCACTCTAGTTACAGATAGAAAAATACAAGGCTTATCCTTATTGCCAGTAAGCCTAAAGGAGGCCGGTTGAGAAACTGTTTTAAATTCAAAGGCTTTCTCATACAGTTAAGGAAAAAAAAAATCTTTGGTATAAGTGGATTTTCAAACAACTAAGACACTTAGAAATACATTTTTTCATTTATGCTATATATAGAAATCTTACCACCTCTGGGCAAATCAGAGTTTTCTGGGGCTCTTTTTACATACTAATAAAACAGGAGAATAAGGCCTCTAAAGACCCTTTCTCAACTCTTTTTATCACTTCCCTATCTTAATAAAGAAGATGAAGGATAATCTCTCTGTCATTTGTCTATGTGTCAGCACTATAAATGTTAATTATACCAGACACCAAATGTACAAAACAATGTTAAATTTCAGGATAAATGAAGCATATATCAGGGTAAATGAGGTATGTAAGAGTTAGTTCATCTCTTCCAAAGTGCTATGCAGTTCCAATAGGTGGTTCTAAGTCTCTAACTTTAGTCATACCCTCAGGTAGGCACAGAAAGGCTTCTTTCAAAGTTTAGCTCAAATGCCATTTTCTCAGAGAATCATCTCATTTCTAAGACCATGTCAGAATCCCCATCAAAAACTCTATTCTCATCAATTAAAAAAAACAAAAAACAACTCTAAAAGTCAACTATACTTCAATTAAAAAAAGACAAACCCACATTTTTGTAACATTTATCACAACTGCAATTCAATCATTAGATGAAGAACTTACTAGCATTTGTCTTCTCTGCTAGAATGTAAAATTAATGAGGTCATGGGCTATGTATACCTTGCTCAAAACTCAGCACCTAATAGTGTCTGAAACACATAAAAGAAAAAGTAGGTGCTGATGAATGGAGTAAATGAATCAACTTTAATCAGGGTAAAATGTTCATGTTTACAAAGTGAACCTCATACAATTCTGTGTTTTCTCATGTTTTCAAAGACAATGCAATGACACAGTAAGCAGTATAGTACAGTGGTTAAAAGCAATTATTCTAGGGGCGCCTGGGTGGCTCAGTTGGTTAAGCGACTGCCTTCGGCTCAGGTCATGATCCTGGAGTCCTGGGATCGAGTCCCGCATCGGGCTCCCTGCTCAGCGGGGAGTCTGCTTCTCCCTCTGACCCTCCTCCCTCTCATGCTCTCTGTCTCTCATATAAATAAATAAAATCTTTAAAAAAAAAATAAATAAATAAAAATAAAAGCAATTATTCTAAAACCAGACTGTGTATATTCTCTTCTCAGCTCTATAGCTGCTAGCTGTGTGACCCTGGATAAGTCACATAACTTATTAACTCTATGTATCAGTTTCCTCATCTAGAAAATGGAAACAAGGGATGCCTGGGTGGCTCAGTCATTAAGTGTCTGCCTTCGGCTCAGGTCATGGTCCCAGGGTCCTGGGATTGAGTCCCACATCGGGCTCCCTGCTCCACGGGAAGCCTGCTTCTCCCTCTCCTACTCCTACCCTGCTTGTGTTCCCTCTCTCGCTGTCTCTCTCTAATAAATACAATCTTAAAAAAAAAAAAAATGGAAATAATAGGACCTCCCTCATGGAGTTATTGTAAGAATTTAATATGTTTTAGTACAGTATGGTGACTATCGTTAATACTGTATTGCATATCTGAAAGTTGTTATAGGGAGCATGTTAGAAGAGCTGTTAAAAACTGTTTTCATGAAACATATAAGAAAAAGAAAAAAAGAAAGTCAACCTTAATACTTTAGAAAGCATTTCAAAAGATCACTCTCAGATGCAAGATCACACTTGATGCAAATCTGTATCAAAGGAGTACTGAGAGGTAAAGTTAAGTTGTTAAAGCCTAAAACATAAAGTTAAATTCAGTTTTCAGGTAAGGGAAAAAAAAAAAAAAGACCTCACCATACTTAATGAAGATGGAATTTTACTGATGCCCTAAACAACCATAACCTCATTCACAGCTAAATATATCAGAAGGGTCATCCAGAGACAAAAGGCCCACGATAGGGTGTTTAAAATTGAAGTGACTGAGGGACCAAAATGAGAATTCCACAGCAAGAGAAAACAACAGCTGTTCCACAGCAACCATCTACCATCCAGGCCATGTTCAAGCTCCTGTCCAAAACCAAGAATCCTAAAATTTGATTTTGCAGTGTAACAGCAATATCACATCTCTACACTGAGAAATAGCATGAAAAACTCTCTAAGTCAGACATATAAATCAGAATGGGAAGAACATACAACTTGCATTTCTAGAACATTTCTTATCCTTTTCAAATAACTTGAATGAGATAATTGTATTATCTCATTTTATCAGCATGATAAATATGTAAAATTGGCAAGGGAGGCAATATTATTTCTACTTCACAAGTAAAAGATGAGCCTAAGAAGAGACTATTTCTCATCTCCAGTCAACTGTGGCTAATAATCAGAAGAGTAAACAAAATGAAAAATGAATCTCATGTTGTTTTATTCCCACAGGGAAGCTCTTACATTTTAAAGGGGTACAATTCAGAGAGGAGCTTTCACCTTGGAACCAAAGTGTTAAGAAAAACAGGACAAAAGTGAAGGAAGCTAGAAATACAGATTTCAAGTCAAAATTCACTAACCTAAAACAATGGGGGAGGAGATGATATGAAAAACCCAGACTAGTAGTTCATAAGGCATATATAGTTCTATTATTTCCAGTTATTACAAATACTCTATGGATGAACACTACCTGTTAGTATATAGTAAGCCTAAACAAACAGCTCTCCTCCTCTCGCACAAGCTGATCCTCCCCATCCTTCAACATTCAGTGGAAACGTTCTTCATCATGAAGTCTTCCTTATAGACTACTCTACTGTCCAAGATCTCTTGCCCTGCTGTGAATTCACAGCATCTTATCAACATTTTTAATTGGGATATTTTTTATTCTACTTTGGGTCAACTTTAGAACTAATGACTCATACTGGCCTTTTTATTACTTTCCTGTTTTGAGCTTTTAACTTAAGCTCTCCAACTAGACTTCCTTGGAGCTTTTAACTTAAGCTCTCCAACTAGAATTCCTTGGAGACAAGACCATAGTCTTCCAAATGATATCCAAAATCCTCTGTGCACAAAATCCACAGGAAAAAAACAGCCATGTTAAAATTAAAATATACACGTCTTTCAAAGCAGTGGTATTTACTAAGTACTGGGGATACAAACTAGCCTGATTTCTGCCTTCATGAACTCACAGCTGAGTCACAGATAATAAATGAGGAAGCAGGCAATTGCTGAGAATTACAGTGCATGTTAACTGCTACAATGGGGATGTACAAAGTATTTTAAAACTACCTTTGCGGGTGCCTGGGTGGCTCAGTTAATTAAGCGCCTGCCTTTGGCTCAGGTCATGATCCCAGGGTCCTGGGATCGAGCCCTATGTGGGGCTCCCTGCTCAGCTGGGAGCCTGCTTCTCCCTCTCCTCCTGCCCCTCCCCCCTGCTTGAGTGCAGGTGCTCTCTCTCTCTCAATAAATAAAATCTTTAAAGAAAAAAAAAAAGAAAATAGGACTAGTTTATAGTAGGGTTTTGTACAACCTTCCAATTCAAGAACTCATTTGCCTCACACATACTTATCAATGGCTACTAACATAGGGGCATCCTTCTAGACTTTTTTCACTTTCGTTTAAGTAATGAAAAAAATCTGATCGTTCTTACAAATGAAGAAATTGAATCCTTCAATCTGTTACCTACTCTCCCTGATTCTAAATCCTTTGAAAGCTGGTACTGTATCTTATCTCATGCTTTTATCCCACTTAGTGCCTGCTTTAGAATCTTTATGTGACAAGTAAGCATTCAGTTAACATTTTTAGTTAATTAAAAAGAATATCAGTATTTTCCCCCAAACCCCGTATTTTCTTGAATATAGAAGAAAAAGAGTTACGATAAAGAAACAAAAGTAACAGGAAAATAAAAAATAGAAAAATCCAGTAAATTAAAATGACACACTTTTAACACTTCAATAGTAAGTATGATTATACTACTGGTCCCCAACCTTTTCTAATAAATACCTTAAGACCACACACTAAAAACCAAATTTATGCCATAAAATACTTTTCAGTTACTGTAAATTGAGGTCACTGACAAGCTTCTGAGAATTTCAATGAGTACCAAGGAAATACCTGCATAGGTACTGAAAGATTTTTTTGTCTTAAGTATGATTCATATCCCTGTGGTTTACATTCTATAGCTATTAAGACAAGTAGGACACATGCATCAAATAATTAAGTCTTTGTTTACTGTCTTGCCTAGTAGAATATACGTTCTGTCAGGGCAAAAATTTGTTTTTATTCACCAATGTATCTTCAGTGCCTACAATGGTACTAGACACCTTATATATGGTTTTAAAAGTCAAACTTCCTTCTTTTGCAAGTGGATATCCAGTTGTCAAAGACTCATTCATTGAAAAGATTATTCTTTCCCCCATTGAACTGTCTTGGTATTCATATAAATAATCATTTGTCCGTAAGCGTGAAGGCTTATTTCTAGATTCTAGTTCATTGATCTTTCTGCCTATTTTTTGCCAGTACCACAGACTTTATTACTCTAACTTTTTAGTGAAGTGTGAGTTTAAGAGAGAGAAGGGGCATGAGTTGGGGGGGGGGAGGGAGAGAATCTTAAGCAGCCTCTAGAGTGGAGCCTGATGCCAGGCTTATCTCAAGACCCTGAGATCATGACCTGAGCCAAAATCAAGATGCTTAACTGACTGAGACATCCAGATGCCCCTCCAACTTGTTCTTTTACAAGATTGTTTTGGCCATCCTGGGTCCCCTGAATTTCCACATGAATTTTAGGATCAGCCTCTCAATTTCTGCGAAAGAGGAAGGTGGGGTACCTCCATCTTTACAATATCAAGTCTTTTGATCCATGAACACAGACTGTTGTCCCATTTATTTTCTTTCAACATTTTATAAGTCCAGTGGCTACTACGTCTTCTACTTCCTTTTAAAAATTTGTTCCTAAATGTTTTATTTTTTAATGTTATTGTCCATGAAATTGTTTCCTTAACTTCATTTTCATGTTGTTCACTGTTAAGATGTATATAAAGAAAAGTAATTTTTGTATATTGATCTTACTAGGATTATTTTTATACAAGATAATACATGCAAACAGAGACAGTTCCAATTTGGATGCCCACCTCCCCTTTTCTTGCCTAACTGTCTTGGCTAAAACTTCTAGTACAATAGTGAATAAAAGTGGCAAAAGCACCCATTCTTGTCCCTGATCTTAAGGGAAAACCACTGAATTTTTTATTTTAAATACATTACTCACAGGTTTTCATAGCTACCCTTTATCAGGCTAAGGAAGTTTCCCGCTATTCCTAATTTGTTGAGTGTTTTTAACACGAAAGGTGTAGGACCTTTAAATGCTTTTTCTGCCTCTCTTGCGATGACCATGTGGCTTTTGTCCTTTATTCCATTAATGTAGTGTATTACACTGACTGACTTAAACCAACTTTGCATTCCTGTGATAAATTCCACTTGATCAAAGTATAAGTTCCTGGATTTGGCTTGCTGTTTTATTTTGCTTATTAATCAGAGAGAGAGCGTGCACAAGCAGGGGGAGCGGTAGGGAGAGGGAGAAGCAGGCTCCCCACTGAGCAAGGAGCCCAAAGCAGGACTCAATCCCAGGACCCCAGGATCATGACCTGAGCCAAAGGCAGATGCTGAACCAACTGAGCCACCCAGGCGTCCCTGTTTTGTTTTTAAGATTTTATTTATTACTGAGAGAGAGAGAGCGCATGAGCAGGGGGGAGGGGCAGAGAGAGAGGGTGAAGCAGATTCTCCATTGAGCAGGGAGCCTGACATGGGGTTCGATCCCAGGACCCTGGGATCATGACCTGAGGCCAAGGCAGACCCTTAGCCAACTGAGCCACCCAGGCATCTTGCTGTTTTTTGTTGAGGATTTTTGCATCACTATTCTTTAGGGATTTTGGTCTGTAGCTTGCTTTCTTGTAATGTCTTTGGTTTTGGTTATCAGGATAATGACGGCTTCACAGCAGGAGTTGGAAACATTCCTTTCTCTTCTATTATTTGCAAGACTTTATGATCTATATATATTTTGTACAATTCACTACTGAAGCCATGTGGATGTGGGTTTTTCTTTGTGGGAAATTTAAATTACCAATCTCTTTACTAGTTATAGGTATATTCAGATTTTCTATTTCTTTGTGAGTCAATTTTAATAGTTTCTATCAATTCTAAGGATTTGTCCAGGGTATTCTCTGTCAAATAAATAAAATCTTTTAAAAAAAAATTCTAAGGATTTGTCCATTTCATCTAAGTAAATCTAATTTTTTGGTATTTAATTCTTCATAGCATTCCTGTATAATCTTTTTTATTCCTGTAGGGTCAGTAGTAATGTCCTCTTTCATTTCTAATTTTAGTGATTTGAGTATTCTTTCCTCTTTTCAGTCCAACTAAAAGTTTATCAATTTTATTGATCTTTACATAGAACCAACTTTACTACTTTTCTCTACTAATTTTATGTCCTCTATTTCAGTTACTTACATGTTAATCTTTAATAATCTCCTTCCTTCTGTTTGCTTTGGGCTTACTTTGCTTTTCCTTTTCTAGTTTTTAAGGTAGATGGTAGGGTTTTTAACTTGAGACCTTCTTTTTCAAGATTGACATTTTACAACTATAAATTTCTCTCTAAGCACTGCTTTAGCTGCACCCCATAAATTCTGGGTACGTTGTGCTTTCATCATTCATCTCAATATATTTTCTAATTTCTCTTGTTTTTTTCCTTTGATCCAATCCTTATTTGGGAAGATGTTGTTTAATTTTTATGTTTGTGAATTTCCCAAATTTCCTCCTGTTACTCATTTCTGATTTCATTCCACTGTGGCTGAAGAACATACTCTGTATTATTTCAATCAAATTTTAAAATTTTCAAGGTTTCTTTTGTGGCCTAGTAATGTGGTCTCTCCTGGAGAATGATCCCTGTGCATTTGAGACTAATGTATATTCTGCTGCTGCTGGGTATTCTATAGATGTCTGCTAGGTCTAGTTGGTTTACAGTGTTGCTCAACCCTTCACATTTCTTTGTTGTCTAGTGGTTTATCCATTATTGAAAGTGGGGTATTGAAGTCTCCAAATATTGTATTTGAATTATTATTTCCCCCTTCAATTCTGTCAACACATATATTTTGGGGCTCAGGTGTTCCTCAGATTGGATAATCTCAATTGACCTCTTTCATTCAAAGTTTGCGGATTCTTTTTTCTGCTAATTCAAATCTGATGTTGAGTCTCTCTAGCAAAATAATTTCAATTATTATACTTTTTCACTCTAGACCTTTCTTTGGTTCCTTTTTGTAATTTGTATTTATTTCTCTATTCTATACTTGCTGAGACACTGTTCTCATATTTTCCCTTCATTCTTTACACTCGGTTCCTTTGGTTCTCTGAATACAGAGTTGATCTTCATTATTCACAGATTCTGTAATCACAAATTTGACTACTTGCTAAAATGTATTTTTGATTTCCAAAGTCCACTCATGATGCTTTCAGAGTCATTCATGAGCATGCACAGAGTGGTGAAAAATGTGAGTCCTCTGGTGTGCACGTTCCCAGGTAAGGCCAAAGTGACATTATGCCTTCTAGTTTCAGTTCTCATACTCTAACAAGTGTCTTTTTCATGTTCTATTTAGTGGCGCTTTTTTTTTTTTTGCATTTTTATGCTTTTCATTGGTGATTTCGCTGTTTAAAATAGCCCCCCAGAGTAGCGAAATGCTGTCTAAGTGCAAGAAGCTTTGATGTGCCTCACAGAAAAAAATGCATGTGTTAGATAAGCTTCATTCAGGCTTGAGTTACCATGCTATTGCCTTTGAGTTCAATGTTAATGAATCAACAATATATATTAAATAAGGTGTCTTTTAACAAAAGCACACCTAGAACAAAATTATGTACTCTTCAGTTGACAAAAATGTCACGACCAGAGCCTTGCAGGAACCTAACCACATATTTCCCCTAGGAGCAATGGTTTCGGTATTTGGTAAGTTAGTGTTTGCAGTCAGTATATAGAACATAACTACCACAAATGACAAGAATTGACTATATCTGTAATAGCTGATTTATAATTCTTTGTCTAGTAAGTCCAATATCTGGGTGTTCTTTTTTTTTTTAAGATTTTATTTATTTATTTTGAGAGAGAGAGAGAGAGACAGCGAGAGAGGGAACACAAGCAGGGGGGAATGGAAGAGGGAGAAGCAGGCTTCCCGCCAAGCAGAGAGCCCAATGCGGGGCTCGATCCCAGGACCCTGGGATCATGAGCTGAGCCGAAGGCAGACGCTTAACAACTGAGCCACCCAGGCGCCCCAATATCTGGGTGTTCTTAGGAAAAGTTTCTACTGGCTGTTTTTTTCCCTGTGTATGGACTATCATGTTTCTTTACATGGTAAGTGGATATTTTAAGTAATATATTGTGGCAACTGTGGAAATCAGATTCCCCCACCTCTTTAGGGCTTGTGATTATTACTATTTGTTTGTTTAATGACTTTCTTAGAATAATTCTGTAAAGTCTGAATTCTTTGTCAGATGTGTGGCCACTCGAGTCTCTGTCTGGTTAGCTTAATGGGCGGCTACATGTTCAACATATTCAAGAAATTTACTTAAATACCTGAATAAGTAAGTCCCTGCTTTTGCCAAGTGGCTCTGTGTGTTGGGGCATACTTTCAATATTTCAGTAGGCAGGTTAAAATTCTGCCTTGCCTTTCTTTTCCTACTTGTGCAGAGAGCCTCAGGGTACACAGGAGGTGAGGGATTAAGACCATCTTGGCCCATTCCTCACCAGACACATAGCCCTGTACATGCATGTTACCTTACAGAATTCTAGGAATATATCAGAGGTTTTCAAAATCCCCTATGGACAACCCATATCCCAGTTTTTCTTTTTAATCTTTTTGGCCAGTCTCTTGTTGGCCTGACTGGTAACGCCTCCTCAGACAATTGTCTGAGGAAAATTGTCATGTTAAACAATTACCACTGATTGTTTCTGGCAAATACACTGAAGACAGAGCTTTTGGCATGGTGAGCTGTGAGCCAAATAAAGACAAGTCTTGAGAATGGAGCTTTTCAGAAAGATGCCAGAAAGATCAAATACTGACAATTCTCTGGGGATGAGCTTTTGCCGAGTTCCAAAATCCATTCTGCTTCCTCAGCTGGCTGCTAGGCTGCTGGTTTTCATAGCTACTGTAGTTTCGAGGGTGTTTGTTTTCAAGATTACTGTGAAACTGGGGAGGACATGAGAAGTAGGGCAAGTTAAAATGCCACCAACTTCACTGTTCTTAGTGAGATTCATGTGTTCTCCTTGAATAAAACCTCCATGGACTGCAGTAAGCCTTTAGCTAATTTCTGGGGTTCTGAAAAGTTAATCTTATTTGCTCTCTGGTTTCAAATGCTGATAACTTGGATCTCTTAATTTCCCATCAGACCTCTCCCTCTCAGTCTCACAGTATGTGAATACTGTCTCCTTTCTTCTCCTTTTTGTCTTGTTCATCGTTGTGTCTCTAGTGCCTAACAAGAGTCCTCCAATGAATATATGTTAAATGCCTGGAAAGCAGGTCTACACTATTTCTTACAATAATATGTGAATCTAAAATTATCTCAAAACAAAGTATCTTTTATTTATTTATTTTTTGAAGATTTATTTATTTAAGAGAGAGAGCATGCAAGAGCATGGGGGTGGGGGAGAAAGGGAGAGAGAATCTTAAGCAGACTCTCTGCTGAGGGCAGAGCCCGTCACAAGTCTCAATCTCACGACCCTGAGATCACCACCTAAGCCAAGACCAAGAGTTGGATGCTTAACCAACTGTGCCACCCAGGTGTCCCAATGTCTACTTTTATTTTTATTTTTTTTTTAAGATTATTTATTTATTTATTTGACAGAGAGAGACACAGCGAGAGAGGGGACACAAGCAGGGGGAGTGGGAGAGGGAGAAGCAGGCTTCTTGCGGAGCAGGGAGCCCGATGCGGGGCTCGATCCCAAGACCCTGGGATCACGACCTGAGCCGAAGGCAGACGCTTAACAACTGAGCCACCCAGGCGCCCTGTCTACTTTTATTTTAAAAAGAAAAGAAAAAAGACAACTTTGGATATTGTAGGAAATGAACTGTGGGGACAAGTACAGATACAATTAGAAGACTTTCATAATAATCAGTCAATTAAACACCAATGCTACAACAGGTAGCCAAGTGGCATAAGAGGAGGTCAGCAGAGGCAGCATATCTGCCTACTTATTTTCATGATTAGGCTACCAAGGTAAACTAGTATTCTGGTCAGTGCCATTACTGAAATAGTTTATCATTTATCTTTCTCTAGATTAGCAGTTTTCAATCTAGTATTTTCCTGATCAGTTCTAAGGCATAATGCAAATAATTTGTTCCTCATAACGTTTTAAAACTGGGGCACCTGGGAAGATACCTCTTCAAAGCTATTTAAAAGAACTCTGCCTTAGGAAAGAAATTATTTAAATAGGCAAATCCTCAATTTCTTCATATAGCCGTTTTACCTTTAATGTATTTTTTGAATGTACCATTCATTTCCCATATAATAAAGTAAAATTATTTAGATTTTAATTTTAAATTTAATTATACACTTTGTTATTATTCCTTGCTCAGGATCCATCTTAATCTTGATTCTTATTTAAGCTACACCCCAAATTTCTATGCTCCTGTTTACTTTTTCTTCTACTCCCAAACTGAATTCTCAATGGGTCCTATTTAAATATATTTGCTCTGTTTATCATCTATACCTAGTGACTGTGTCAATTCCCAACAGTGTTAGACTAGTGAGTAAATTAAGTCCTGTTTGTCTTTTCATTTCCCCATCAAGAGAAGAAACAAACCTCTCCTGCTGTGTCTATTAACATTAGACACTGAAGATACAGTTCATTCAGGGATTAAAACTGAAATGGACTCCTATTTTAACTATGCCTAGAGTTCTACTGACCAGTTCCTTGGCTCTTCATAATAACAGAAGTGTTTCATGTTTAAAACATCATTATTCTTATATTATACATGGAAAACTTGATCTTTGCAAAGATTTCCTCTTTCAGTAATGAAAAAAATATAGGAAATATCCACGTGGGACACTAGGCCATGGCCAAATCTGTAACTTTAATTAAAAACCTTTCATATGGGGGCGCCTGGGTGGCTCAGTCGTTGGGCGTCTGCCTTCGGCTCAGGTCATGATCCCAGGGTCCTGGGATCGAGCCCTGCATTGGGCTCCCTGCTCTGCGGAAAGCGTGCTTCTCCCTCTCCCATTCCCCCTGCTTGTGTTCCCTCTCTCACTGTGTCTCTCTCTGTCAAATAAATAAATAAAATCTTAAAAAAAATAAAATAAAATAAAAACCTTTTATATGTAAAATTAATAGCAATACCATCTCATTCAACTCTAAATGAAACTAGAACTTGAGGATTCCACTGACTTCTGAATTCAGGGTTCTGAATTTTGGCTTTCAAGCTGATCCCCTCAATTAATCTTAACTGTTATGTGTTTGGCTAAATCTTCCCCATCAGAGGTTTCCTATTACACACACCATTATAGTGATACCCACAGGAGCCAACATACAAGTACTTTTATTCCCAGCTGTTGCTCAAGTTAATTTGACTCTTCTCCTGAACTCAGTTGAAGTAGATGGCAAATGTGTATAGAACTCGTTACCTTAGAACATATGCTGATTTTAAACTCCAATTAATGAACATCTAGTGATTCATTAGTACTTTTCCAAAGCAAATATTAAAAATTCTCTTTAATTCTGTTGTCAGTTGCAAAAGAAAACATCACTGGAGAAGAGACTAATTATGATGGTAGCAGTGTTCCTTTTAAAATAATTTTATGATGTGTGCTAAATGTTTTTACATTGATATATTTAACTAATTAATCCGAATCATTATAAAACTGTTTTAAATCACACCTGTATATAAATGTATAAATCTGAACAGAATGATGTACCACTAAGATGTTTCCTATTTTAACATGGCTCATCATGTTTACCAACTGGAAATAAGTTGTACTGTACTGCCAGGAAGCAAGGAGATCTGTGTTACAACCTGGGTTTGAACTCTCTAGTTTAATGCAGGTAGGGCCTTGGAAACATTATCATCTTGGCCTCAGTTTCATCACTGGTAAAACACAGAGGGTTACACTAAATGATATTTAATGTTTCTATACACTGGAAAATCTGATTCTTGTAGAGTAGAGGCCAGCCAACATTTTTTATAAAGTATCAGATATAAAATATTTTCAGCTTCGTGGGCCTGGTAGTTTCTGTTACAGCTACTCAACTCTGCCACTGTAGAGTAAAAACAGCCACAAACCATAAACAAATGGGCATGACTGTGTTCCAATAAAACTTTATTTACAAAAACATGCAGTTGGGTGGATCTGGCCCACAGGCCATAGTTTGCCAACCTCTGTTGTACAGAATCAAATCACATTTCCTCTAACTCCATTCCTTACAAACTCAACAAATTTGTTGAAAGGAATTAATTATGTAACTTCAGGAAAAAAATCCTGTTTTGTTGTCTTGTTATTAAACCAGGACAGGTCATGAATAAAACAAAGCCGATTATTCTCCCAAGTCCTCCCTGTTGTCCACACCTCTGCCATTCTAGTCGGTTAGCAGAACACTACCATTCTTCTGGTCTTCCAGGCCTTATGAGGCTCTTGACAGCGTCTCTGCACATTATCCTCTTATTTCTGTCCTATCAGCAAGTCCTGTTCTTTCTCCTCTTGCTAAATGCAACTTTTTTTTTTTAAGATTTTATTTATTTGAGAGAGAGAGACACAGCGAGAGAGGGAACACAAGCAGGGGGAGTGGGAGAGGGAGAGGGAGAAGCAGGCTTCCCGCAGAGCAGGAAGCCCGATGCGTGGCTCGATCCCAGGACGCTGGGATCATGACCTGAGCTGAAGGCAGATGCTTAACGACTGAGCCACCCAGGTGCCCCTAAATGCAACTGCTTCTAAACCTAATACATCCTCTTTCTGTCTAAGCTTTCGAAAACACTATTTCAGTCATTTTACTTCCTACCTTCAAAACCGTCCTACTTTCTACTGCATCAAATCTTTCTTTTTTAAAAAATATTTAATTATTATTATTACTATTTTTAAGACTTTGAGAGAGAGAGCACTGGCGGGGGGGAGGAGTAGAAGGAGAGGGAGAAGCAGACTACCCACTGAACAGGGAGCCTGATGCTGGGCTCGATCCCAGGACCCCAGGATCATGACCTAAGTGGAAGGCATACACTTAACCGACAGCCACCCAGGCGCCCCAATATTTATTTAAGAGAGAGAGAGCATGCGTAAGCGAGGGGAGGGGTAGAAGGGAGGGAGAGAGAATCTCAAGCAGACTCCATGCTGAGCACAGAGCCTGATGTGGGGCTTGATCCCATGACCAAGATCATGACCTGAGCTGAAACCAAGAGTTGGATGCTAAACCGACTGAGCCACCAAGCGCCCCTCAAACCTAAGTTCTAATGCACTAGAGTCCGCAAGGACTTCCCCTTCTCCCCACCCAAGAGGTCTTATTTCTCCTAAGACCTCAACCCGTACTCTGCCGTGGCAAGGCGTGCTCTAGTGGCCCCTGGTAATTTATACGTTCATTTCTCTGCCTTTACTATCACAGGCAGTTATCCCAAAAACATTCTTTCTACCCGTCCAAACCCTACCATCATTTCAAGGTCCAGCTAAAGGATCAATTTTTATAAAGCCTTATATGCCAGTCCACAAAGATTCTACACTTCTACTGAATTTAGGGGCAATAGCATACAGCTTAGTATTTATCTTCCTAGAATTGTTTCTGGCAACCAAACTAGGCAATACATATTCTTCTGTTTTTATCAATGTCTCATACAATGCTACAAACAAAATAAAACAAGTTTTAAATAAACAAAGGCTGAGACATTAAAGGAAAAGTTGTTACTGTTATAGAATGAAGAGGAATCAACCCATGGTCTAGTATTTTTTGCTTCTTCTGAATTCTTCTGGTGTATATCAGGTGTTGAATATAACAATTACTGTAACTTAATTATGATTAAGTTTCCCAAACACAAAATATTGCAGGTGTTATTTGAGGTAAGCAGCCTCCTATCCCCTTACCCTTCTCAACAATGCAAACAAATAAATTAGCAAACAGGCTTATAGTTAGTCTCTCATGAATGCCTATTACGCTGCTAAGTATTCTTCTAGAGTGTAGAGATACAGCAGTGAACAAACCTATGTCCCTATCCTTAACAGTTTTCAATCTAGTGGAAGGAAAAGCAGCAGCAAATATGATGTCTAGCAGTAGTAGTAATATAAACATAAAGAAGAAACAGGCAGGTAAGGGGACAGAGAATGAAGGGCCATTTTAGATGTATCTGTATATATTTATAATAATGACAACAGGTATTACTTGAAGAAAAAGAGTGCGAAGTTGGGGGATAGGATACTATTTTTTTTTTTTAAGATTTTATTTATTTATTTGACAGAGAGAGACACAGCGAGGGAGGGAACACAAGCAGGGGGAGTGGGAGCAGGAGAGGGAGACGCAGGCTTCCCGCGGAGCAGGGAGCCCAATGTGGGGCTCGATCCCAGGATCCTGGGATCATGACCTGAGCTGAAGGCAGACGCTTAATGACTGAGCCACCCAGGCGCCCCTAGGATACTATTTTAGATGGGACAGTGAGGAAGGTCTCCCTGATATGGCAATATTGAAGAGGAATGTGAATGATGTTAAGGGCACAAGCCATCCAAATGATCTTGTGGAAGGGCATTCCAGGCAGGGGAAATGGCAATTACAAAGCTCTAAGTCAGGAATATGCTTGGTTTGTTCAAACAGCAGCAAAGACAAGGTGGCTAGAGAGCAGTGAGTATTAAGTTGTACAAGATACTGTCAGAGATACTTATAGAAGTAGCCAGAGACCATGACACACACAATAAAGACTTCTGGATTTATTCTGAAGAAGATGGAAAGCTGTTGAGTGGTTCTGATCAAGGGAGTGACATGGCCCCACTTAAGTTTTAAAGAGATTATTCTAATTACTTTTGGGAAGAATAAAATGTAGAGGGCAAGAGTGTAAACAAGTAGGCCAGTTCAGAGGCTTGTGGATTCCCCAATGCCTAAGACACCATTTGGCATATAAACCCTTAGGTATGTATCACCTAGGATAATATTTATTATCCTGTATCTTTAATATAATATTAGTGATAGTATACCAAACTCAGGTTTGAATCTCAGCATAACCACTTTCATGTAAACATAAACCTATTACTTGATCTGAGCGTCTTTCCTCACCAATAAAATGGAGCTACCTCTGAGTTGTGAGAACTGAATGTGACAATCTTTTTTTTTTTTTTTTTAAGATTTTACTTATTTATTTGACAGACAGAAAGACACAGCGAGAGAAGGAACACAAGCAGGGGGAGTGGGAGAGGGAGAAGCAGGCTTCCCGTGGAGCTCGATCCCAGAACCCCAGGATCATGACCTGAGCCAAAGGCAGACACTTAATGACTGAGCCACCCAGGCGCCCCTGAATGTGACAATCTATATAAAGCATTTAGCATAGTGCTTAACATATAGTAAGGACTCAAAAAAATGGCAGCTAGTTACTCACTACCTGCCCACCTCCACTTCCAACACTGAGACTGGACGGCTACAGACTTCATTCAGAAGAAAGCCCATAAAAACAAAGCCCTAATATCAGGAAGATCAGTAGCTTAATTACGGACATGTGAAGTCTGGAGATGTTATTAGCCATGCCAGTAGAGATAGTGATTAGGCAGCTGGATATGAGTCTGGAGTTCAGAGGAGAGGGCTGGGCTGGAGATTTCAGATACTGACCATAGTTGGTATTTAAAGCCATGAGTCTAAAAGAGATCACCGAGGGAGTATGTATAGGTAGAAAACAGAGGATGCACAAGGAGAGTCCTAGAGTACTGCAACTTTTACTCATCAGAGAGATGAGGAGGAAGAGCAAGGTAGAAGTGAGAAAGACTGACCAGTCAAGTGCACAGAAAACCAAGAGAGTAAGTTATATCCTAGAATCCAAGCGGGAAAACTGTTAAAAGTTTAAAAGACAAACAAGTCAGACTAAGATGAAAACTGAGAAATCATCATTAGATTTAGTGATGTGGTGGACTGGCAGGGGCGAATGCTGTATTACAATGTCTTCAAGGGTGCTTGGGTGGCTCTGTCAGTTAAGATCCGAGTCTTGATTTTGGCTCAGGTCATGATCTCAGGGTCATGGGGCTTGATCCCCATGTCAGGCTCTGCACTCGGCACAGAGTCTGCTTAAGATTCTCTCTCTCTCTCTCTCCCTCTCTCCCTCTGCCCCCCACATCTGGAGCTCTAAATAAAGAAATAAAATCTTATAAAACAAACAATGTGTTCAAAGAGAAAAACGTCAGAACAGTAAATTCACACAATTCAATCAAGAAATTATGCTGAAAGGCCAGGAGAAAAATGGGGCGGTCTCTGAAAGGGGAAGTGGAATCTAAAGATTTCCTTTTTAAAGATGAAAGAAAGAACACCATAAATGCTGACAGGATGGTTATAGCAGAGGGGTAACTGATGATGCAGTAGAGAAAAGAAGTAGTGTAGCATTATTCTTGAGGGGGTGAGGGCAGATGCGATGTGATACTGAAGTCAAGGGGATTGCCTTAGGTAGGAGAACAGATAAGAGTTATCTTTAGTAATGGAAGCAAAGGTATGCATGCATAGATAAAGGTAGGTGAACAGACGTCATGGAAGCAGCTTTGGAAATTCTCTTCCAAATGCCTCAATTTCCTCAGAGAAATAGGGAGAAAGTTCATCAATGGAAAGTGCAATGGGGCAGAAGGCATTACAATATAGGTCTGAAGAAAAATAACAAAGTATGAAATAGTAATCTATGAAGTGGAAAGAGAATGGCCTAAAAAAATTTAGTGTGACTGATTTCAAGTAAAATCAATAGGCTGGTTTTCTCCACCCAAGTGTGACCCCACTGGTGCAGGTAAAGATTTAGTGATAATCAGGATGCTAGTTAGTCAAATAAGCACAATTAAGGGAGAAACCAGTGGAGGAGCTGAGGGAGTGATAATTTTGACTGACTATGGAAAAGGAGAGTAAGGAGGGAAATGAGTACATGAGAAGGATGAGGGACAGTGAACAGGTGAAAGGATTAACAGATTTTTGGTCTTGGAGTGAGGGAGGCAGAAAGAGAGAGTTGCATTTGGAACAGGAAATTATATATAAAACTGTAAGTTGAAATTGTCATTAAAGTTTAAGAATTACTTTATGTCATAAACCAGCCCTTGGAATTCTTACCTTTAATAAGAAAAGTTCAGTGTAGAGGTAAAGTGAGAATCCATCTATCAGATCTAAGAGAATTATAGGTAGATGATGGAATATAGCTAGGAATTCCTCATCTTTCTCTGTAGAATTTATCAAAAACTACTAGAGAAAGCAAATTCCACTTTTTTAAAGAAAATGATTCAGGTTAAAAAAATGTAATCTGACTGATAAAATAGTTTTTAAAAAAGACTCAACTGCTTTATTATTTTCCATGGTATCCAGTTTGTCCACTTAATAGTTCAAAATGTATTCATGGGTTCTAGAGTCCTACACTTCTCTGCTTACACTTTTATGTATGAAGTAACTTAAACTAAA
Organism: Mirounga leonina; assembly: GCF_011800145.1. Lineage (NCBI taxonomy): Eukaryota > Metazoa > Chordata > Mammalia > Carnivora > Phocidae > Mirounga > Mirounga leonina. Next base: position 63,398,605 of record NW_023270447.1, read on the forward strand.
GCTAAGTGCCATTCTGTTTAGTTTATCCCTTGATGTCAGTATTAATAATTTCGGCATTCCCCAAACACAGAGAAATCAATTAAAATAACTTTCACATTTGAAGATTTCAAAGCAAACCATTGCCCAAACACATAAATACCCATCTGCATATTCTTTAATTATCCACTTTTCAAATCCACCTACAAGACAACTATATATTCAATCTGTTGAACAGTTATATGCAAGTAAAATGGCACTTTTCAGTAGTCAGGGGAAAAAAAATAAGTCTTGGTTTTCATCCTACCATGCAACATTTACCAAAATCTATTAAATTCGTAAGTGTGAATGACAAGAGCAGTTATTTGCTTCACTCACCTCCTTAATTGCATCTTCATTAGGGAGAATGGAACATAAGCATGTGATATAGGCTTGCTGAAAAGATGACACATTTGAAATTTCTTTTGATTCTGCACACAGTTTTGATAAAGCAGTGGCCTGAGGGATGCAGTTAGATTTCAACAAATGTTTTATTCGCATCTGCAGAAAGGAAGGTCCTTCTTGTGCAATCAATTTATTGACTAGAAAAAAGGAAAAATAAAAGTTTGATAACATACCTCATAACACATCAAGGTTAAGATGAAAGTTTGATATCTTTTGTTGTTGGCTTGTTGTATCAACTGAATAAAAATTCAGTTGATATACTTAGGAAGTTTATTCTGACCTCAATACTCATCTAATGGAGCAGAGAGCAAAATAAATTTGCTAATGATTCCCACATTACTTAGTAGTTTTATTCTGAACACCAAACCTCTTAATAAAACTACTAACATTTTATCAAAATTAATTATTTGACTTTCTCCTCCCTCACTTTCTGATAAGGATATTAAGGAATATGGAATTGAACTGTAAGCATAAGTGCAAGAAAAAGAAGTAACCTATGTAATATTAACAACTACCACTTGAACACTTTTAGGAGGTACCAAGCTTTAGGCTGAATGTTTCTATATACCTTTCATTTATTCTTCACACCACCACCAAGGCAAGTATTATTATCCCCACTTTAAGGTTAGGAAAATTAATATTCAGAGAAATTAGGTAACTTGCCAAGGATTCCAAAGCCAGTGGTGTTCTTTCCTCTAAACCAGGAATTTCTCAAAGTGTGTTCCACCGACCAAAAGACCTGAGAGATAGTCCTAGAAAAAAAAAGGATTCCTTGGTCAAATCTCTGAACAGTCCTGCAATAAAGAAAACTGTTCACTTTTATTTAACCCAATGTCTCCCAAACTGATTTGACCAGAGAACCCTTTTACACATATTATTAGTACAATGTAAAATATATGTTCCTGGTTCAGTACACACTTTGGAAAACGCTGCTCTGAGCAGTATTAAATATTACACATCTGACCACTGACTTTTACAGTGTTCCAGACAATCCCTCAATTTATGAACAGCAGATACTCAAAAGTATGTGACATCATTATATACCATTATTTAAAGAATGGATAATATTGTATGTCAATACAAGTCATGAGCAAACAAACTGTTTAGGTGTTTCATCTAAAATAGTGTTTCTCAAACTTGAAAGTGCCTCCTGAATAACTAGGGGTATCTTATTAAAATGCAGATTCTAATTCACTAGGTCTGGAATAGGACCTGAGATTCTGCTTTTCTAACAAGCCTCTCAGATGGTGCCCATGCTACTATGTCTACAGGCCATCTATGGAGTAGAAATCATTAATATTAATGATAACCACTGCAGGGAGAGGGATAAACCACTGGCCCAGTCTTAACTACATCAAAACTGTACAGTTTTTTATTTTTTCAAATTTTCATTTAAATTCTAGCTAATTAACATACAGTGCAATTATTGGTTTCAGGAGAACTCAGTGGTTCATCAATTACATGCAACACCCAGTGTTCAACACAACAAATGCCCTCCATAAAACCCATCACCCATCTAGCCCACCCCCCACCCACATCCCTCCATCAACCCTCATTTTGTTCTCTATCATTAAGTCTCTTATGGTTTGTTTCCCTCTCTTTTTCCCCCTCCCCTAGATTCATATGTTTTGTTTCTTCAGTTCCACACATGAATGAAATCATATGGTATTTGTCTTTCTCTGACTTATTTCGGTTAGCATAATACACTCTAGGTCCATTCACGTTGTTGCGTTGTTGCAAATAGCAAGATTTCAATCTTTTTGATGGCTGAGTAATATTCCATTGTGTGTGTGTGTGCGCGCACGCGCGCGATGTGTGTGTATACACCACATCTTTATCCATTCATCAGCTGGCTATTGTTTATAGTTTTTAAAATTCTTTACAAAAACAGGTAATAACCGTATATGCACATGACACAAAATTCAAAAAGCACAAAAAATGCTGTAAAGTTAAAGTTGTCTCCTTTCTGCCCTAACTCCAGTACTCTAGTCTCCTTCCCCAAAAAACAATTGTTTCCAATTTCTTGTTTATCATTCCAGAAATATTCTGAGTACAGAGGACCTATTTATTTTCCCACTAAAATATATCATACAGTTCATTCTATATAGGTGGAAAGTGCCCATTTCCTGTGGTACTTCAAAAAGGTCTAGATTCTAGAGCTCCAACTCTGATTTAGCAGGTAAAGCCTGGTCCCGGGGTGGGAGGAGGGAGAGAGGGAAGAAGAGAAGGAGAGGGAGGAAGGGAGGAAGAGGAAGGAGGAGAGGGAGAAGGGAGGGAGAGTATGTGTGTTGGTTTTAAATTCCATAGATACTCTAATATGTAGTCAAGGTCAAAAAGTATGGATGGAAAACAGATCACTTCCACTTGGATTTTTCCATTTTGGTCTCACAAGCACTAAATTCCACAAAATGAACTCATAATCATATCTCCCAAATAGCTCCTCATTCCTTCTATTTTCAGTAATGGTATTCTCTCAATCATACAGAAATGAAATTTTGGCATTATCCTTCCTTACCAACTCTGTCCTTCAATTATTACTATATCCTTATTGTATCCTAGCAATTCTTTTTTAAACTCTCCAATTTAATTCTTCCATATACTGCCTGCCACATCTGCCACCCCAATATCCTATTCTGCCTAACATCAGATTCTGCTGTTTATTTGTCCTACCAGGTTGTAAGCATATTCACAAATCCCACCATGAATACAGGCATGTCATCTATACATCCTACCCTCTTCTAAATTTTCACAGCATTTTACTTCTTTCACTACACTTACTTTTCTCTTTAAGTACAGGAATAAAGGATTACAGTGTAAAGAGGTTAAGAGCTCAGGTTCTGGAACCACCAATGTGAGGCTGAATCATGACTCTGGCACATACTAAGCTGTGAGACCCTTGGACAAATTAACTGACTTCTCTGAGCCTCAAGTTTCTTCATCTGTAAAAAAGTTAGTAATAGCTACCTCACAGACCAATCATAAATGAAATACCAGTAATGCAGATCAGATAGTTAACACAGGGCCAGGCACAGGGTAAATGCTCAATACTAGCTGCTATTATGTTTGTCATCTCCCTTCCTACACCATCAGCAATCTGTAAACAAATACTATGTCTTGTTAACTTTTGTATTCCCTACAGCACTAAGCACGATGCCTTACATTATTAAAGGAGTTTAATAAAACCATGTATTTTGCAACTGAGTGGTTATCACTCTTCAATCAAAAACTTTTAATATCTCCTCACCTGGGTTCAAATTCTGCCCTCCAATTTTAACTATGTGGACTTGGGCATGTATAATCTTACCTGGTTTATGGACTAAATGAGATATGGAAAGCATTAACATGGTGCTTACCACATAACAAACACTCTAAATTGTAGCTATTATTTCTATGAGGTAAAACTACTTTACTCAATATACTACAACCAATTACACCACTGTATCAACTTTTAACACACAAACCAATGTTACATTTTATTTTTTTAAGATTTATTTATTTATTTCAGAGACAGCAAGAGAGTACAGATGGGGGAGGGGCAGAGAAAGAGTCTCAAGCGACTCCACACTGAGCACAGAGACCAGCACGGGGCTTGATCTCATGACCCTGAGATCACTACCTGAGCTGAAACCAAGAGTCAGTCACTCAACCAACTGTGCCACCAGGCATCCCTAATCTTGCATTTTAAAATTCATTTCAAGTTATACATCTTAACTTTTTTATTTATTTATTTTTAAACATTTATTTATTTTAGAGAGCAAGAAACAGCACAAGCGGAAGGGGCGGAGGAAGAGGGAGAGAAAATCTCAAGCAGACTCCACACTGAGCACGAAGCCCGATGTGGGGCTCATCTCACAACCCTGGGATCACAACCTGAAGAAAAACCAAGAGTCAGACACTTAACTTGACTATGCCACCCAGGCGCCCCTTAACTTTGTTTTTTAAAAAGGAAATCCACCCATACATTTCAATATTTAAAATGAAAATAAAGCGTACAATGACAAGTCTCATTCCCAGTTGTATTCTTTCTGTATTTTTGTCATTTTAGTACAAAATAATTTTTTTTTTAATTTTCACTTATTTATTTAAGAGAGTCCAAGTGAGAGGGGCAGAGGGAGAGGGAGAGAGAGAAGCCCAAGCAGACTCTCCGCTGAGTACACAGCCCTGTGCAGGGCTCAATCCCAGGACCCCAAGATCATGACCTGAGCCAAAACCAAGAGTTGGATGCTCAACCAACTGTGCCACCCAGGCACCCCAGTACAAAATAATTTTTTTTAGAAGATTTTATTTATTTATTTGACAGAGACACAGAGAGAGAGGGAACACAAGCAAGGGGAGCGGCAGGCAGAGAGAGAGGGAGAAGCAGGCTCCCCGCTGAGCAGGGAGCCCGATGCGGGGCTGGATCCCAGGACCCTGGGATCATGACCTGACCGAAGGCAGCTGCTTAACCAACTGAGCCACCCAGGTGCCCTTACAAAATAATTTTTAATCATATATCCTTTCTTTCATCTATATTCAACAATTGAACTGTTTTATTTCTTTACTTAGCTTTTCTTTTCCTGAACCATTTAAAAATAAATCGCAAAGATCATAAGAGTTTACCTTGTGTATACTTCATCATGTAAAAAAATGGTAACATTTAAGATCGTTAAAAACAGCCTTTTTTTTCCCCCTTTTTTAACAGGAAAGCCCATTTTTGTTTTTACTGGAGGCTGAAGTGGCACATGACAATTCATAAAATGGCTTCAGAGGTAGGGGGTAGAAGGGACACAAAAAATAAACTGGGGTGGGACTAAAACAACCAGGAGGAGGTACAGGAGCTGGTTCCTTGTCAGCCTGATTTAGGGAAAGGAGTTGGTGACTCTGAACAAGGACAGAACCCTTCCTTCAACCCTTAGTAGGGGACAGAGGAAAAAAACCAAAAGACTGTAGCTTTGGCCCTCCTGAGCCTCAAGGAAAAAGGGGAAAAGCCATTGTTTTGATGTCATAAGTTATGGGAAAGTAGGGGGAAAGAGGGTGCTGGGTAGGGTAGAAGTTAATTGGAAAAACTAGCAGATACCAGATGGTAGCTCTGGGTGTCCTTTGAGTTGGAGTTGGAATGACTCCCTTATGGTGGTGGGGTCCCCACTGTTGATGGTGGGCTGAGGTCTCCTGGTCTGTGGGCTGCCTGGATGCAGGCAGCTGTTGCCATCACCGCTGCAAGGAGGGGCAGTTCCGTGAGTCCTGGGGCTCAGGATGGGAACCATCAGTGCAGCCTTAGCTGGGCAATGGTCTTGCCATCCCCACCTTCTGTGATAGGCCGCTGGGGATGGAAAGGCCTTCAGTACCTGGGCTAACATCTGGGTGGAAGAACCTATTATTTCCCTGCCGACTATGCCAGGCAGAAGTGCCAACAACTGGTACTTATTACATACTTCAGTAATAAACTGTTTTTTTAGGGGATGGGGAGGACACAAAATTCAAGAATTCAAAGCAGGAAAAATAAAAATCTTTTGTTTGTTTATTTATTTATTCCAGAGAGGGAGGGAGGGAGGGAAGGAGAGAGAGAGAATGTGGGGGAGGGGGAGCAGGGGGAGAAGGAGAGAGAATCTCAAGCAGACTCCACTCTGAGCATGAAGCCCAATGCAGGGCTTGATCCGAGCACCCTGAGATCACACTGAGCCAAAACCAAGAGTCAGATGTTTAACCAACTGTGCCACCCAGGCACCCCAGGAAAAATAAAAATCTTTTTTTATCCAAAAAATAAACAAAAGCATTCACTGAGTTCCTTGGAGGCTAAAAAAAATGTGTACTTTTATGCTTCTGATTAGTACATCATTGAACAGAGGACAATCAATGAGATGACAGTCACTGCTTTTAGTTTCAAATATATGTTAATACCTGGGCGACAAGGGCAGTGGAGCCATAAAAGAATCTTCCTAATCTCCTGACCTGAAATTAAGTTAAGGGCCAACTGAGAAAGTAGGCAGACTATATAGGCTTATATGAACTGCCACTTATATGGCAGTTCACAGAATAATTCCTTAGATATGTAGGTGTTCTGTACCCACACAGAGTCTTATAGATAGTGGGTACTTAATTTTTATTGAATAGATATGATACCATGAGACGTTAGGAGAACAGTGCTTCTCCCCATTTCTTGATTTTTTTCTATATGAAAAGAAATTAAGTACTGTTAATTCCTGAGGTGGGGTGATGTATTTGATTAGTACATCAAGAGAAAATAAAGTGGGGACATTTAACACCACTCCACCCTTCCTCCTCTTGGGCTTAGGCTTACCTATAGAGAACAAGACAGTAAGCGTTCTTCTCGGCCCTAGTCAAGCCTCGTCTGGACTGGGATCTGCCTAATTCTGGGATTCTTCTGAAACTATTTGGCTCTGTCCTCTAAGCAACTTAAATTAATAAGAAAAGTGATATTTTAGCCTCCATCTGTCTATGTATGAAAAGGGATGACATTTACTGGGAACCTCAACAGAAAACAGTAAAACCAACCTTTTTCTATTTAACAGCTCTTTCTCTTATTCTTTTTTCCCTCATCAGTGTGACTAATAAGCAGTAGAATTAGCAGAGAAAAGGAACCAAGAGAAAACTCTTAAGTACCCTTACTGCCAATCTTCTCACTATACAGAAAAACCAAACAGCATGTATATAGTAGGTTGTCAAACTTGATGAATGAATAAGATAACTGGGATATTTTAAGGCATCAATATTCAAATTGTCTGTTCAAGACCTAAATTAAAGACATGCCAAAAGTATAAAAACTCTTCTGAACTTCATTTTTATTCCAGAAACATACTTAACAGAATGTGATCCTTTTAATTTTCTACTAACTTAAAACAAATGAAATCACAATTGGTGGTATTAAATGAGATAATTTTGTGTGCCTAAAATGCAAATATCAGTTCAAATCCACAAATCTTCTGGTCTTTAATAATTTTGTAAATAAAAATGTTCATTCTTTGCATTTCTCTACAAAATGCTAAATTCCAATATTTCATACGTTTAAAATAAAAAAGTAATTTTTTTCATGGTCTTAGTTGTAGTAACCAGTGAACAATATATGAGCAAAGCTCTACTATATACCAAAGACTAGAAACAGATTATTCATTTGTATCTCAGGAACTTCATATGAACACTGTTACTCAATGCAACATTTTAAAGTAAGTACAAGGAATATTTAAAACACTACTAAAAATGCAAGAATATTTAGGCAAAACATTAAATGCTAACGGTTAGTTTTTACTATTCAAAGGAGAACAGACTGGGTATAGATACACAGGTGATACTCACAAAATTTTAACCCATTAATGAATTCTAATTCTCTTAGATCTAAATCTTCCTTCAATATAGTCAGTGAAGTTTTAAGGCTTACCTTCTTCTGTTTCTACTGGCTGTTGAGACAGAATTTTAAGAAGAACTGGGTTTTTCCACACCCCTTCCTTGGTAACATGAACCAATATTTGTAGGTTATTATTCCCAAATTCCAATAATGCATCATGTGACTCCTAAAACAAAAACAGCACATCCAGAAAACAGGCTAATAAGCAACATAAAAAAGAGTTTTGCCTTTTCAATGTATCTGAACATCTATAAAAGGAACTATTATCTTGCATTTCCTAAAAAGAAATAAGCAAGAAAAAAAACCTATCCTCAAAGCTTTGTGAATTGTTACTATTTTCTTTTCTTTTTCTTCTTTTAAGATTTTATCTATTTATTTGACAGAGAGGGAACACAAGCAGGTGGAGCTGGAGAGGGAGAAGCAGGCTCCCCGCTGAGCAGGGAACCCGATGCGGGGCTCAATCCCAGGACGCTGGGATCATGACCTGAGCTGAAGGCAGATGCTTAATGACTGAACCACCCAGGCGCCCCTATTACTATTTTCTTTAAAAAATGAAACCAGGGTGTTTTCACTAAATTAAAGGGCACCTTTAAAATGTTTTCTTAAATTCTCCTTAGGTAAAATTTTCACCACAATTCAATTTACAACCTCACATTACTAAATTATTTTAAGGCCACTGTTCAGCTTTCTTTTAAAGGATTCTAGAGTACTCACAAAGACAACCTATTCCTTCTAATAGAAATATTACTTAATGAGGCCAATTGATACATTTTTTCATTGTTTAAATTCTTCTATCAAATGACTTTTTAAATGAACAGTGGCTCTATATAAAATGTCATGGTAAGTCTAAGTTATTGGCTATCATTCTATGTCCTCAGAAAACAAAATATAATTGTCAATAGTTTGTTCTTTAAAATATTTATGTACACAAAGGGTCAGGAGAAAGGGGTCAGAAATCTAACTTGACATAAAAGATTAAGTATATGTCTCCACTGTCCTCTATTACTAGTGAGGATTATTGGTTGTTCCCATCTTTTAAAATTTTAATGTGTTTTCTCTTACTTTAGAATGCTGAAATTCTCAAGAAACATAAGCTCCCATTTACAGCAATATTCTCTGGAAAATATAAGTTAATGATGTCCACAGACCTAAGAATATAATCTTATAGCCACTTAAGTGAAATATAAGAAATAAAATTCATTTTTTCCCTTAACTTTAATGTCAAAATTATAGGTTTTTAACACACGCACTCCCAATGTGCTGAGTTACCTTCTGCAGAGAAAGGGTTTAAAATTGAGAATTGACACAGAAAGTGCTATTTCCAATTAACAGTTTACTAACAGCAGTATTTAACCGACGCTGCAATTTTTCCTTTAAGGGCTTGAACTGTCCTCAGGCTTCTTTCTCCTTAACTTAGGCTGACAGGCATTTATTCTACAGTGAAGATGAAGATTCCATGTAAAAATTTCAGAATTTGCAGTGTCTGATTACCTTATATGTAATATTTGACCTGTGTCATCACACTTTGGCAGAAAATAGTACTATCCACCATGATCACAGAAACTAAAATAAAAGACCACAGTCTGGGTTAAAAATAAAAGCAGCTTTCTATTTTTCATCTGTTCAAAATACAGTATATTCTGCATAAGAATGATGTGTATAATCCTTTGTTACCAACAGGTATATATTATAGCAATGTTACTTTTAAAGGGTAATACTTAAGTCTTTAAAAACTATGGTAGAGGGTGCCTGCGTGGCTCAGTCGGTTAAGTGTCTGCCTTTGGCTCAGGTCATGATCCCAGAGTCCTGGGATCGAGGCCCACATCCGGCTCTCTGCTCAGCGGGGAGTCTGCTTCTCCCTCTCACTCTCCCTTTCTCAAATAAATAAAAAAATAAAATCTTAAAAAAAAAAAAAAAACTATGGTAGAATTTTAAAAATCATTTCAAAACTTAAATTTGTTTTTTTTTTTAAGGTAAAAAAATATACGAGTCCACATCTTGAAATCTACGATACAGAAATACCAGCACAAGAAGTTCACTTTAGCACTATTTACAATAAATAACAAATATTTGGCAAAATAATTTACGGTGCGACCACATAACAGAAGCACAGGCATTCCAAATAAGGGAGAACTATACATACAAACTTACTCATCTGTGATAAAATTAGGTTTAAAAAAGTTGCAAAAAATAGGATCTCATTTTTGTTTATTAGAAAATCCATTTCAGGATATATTTTCATATCCATAGGTAAAAGACCCGGAAGGGTTACACAAGCTGAGAACAGTGAATGAGAGGTTTCTCTCTGTGGCCTGCTGTGATAAAACTATTCTCTGACCAAAACTTTCCTCAAAACTATCTGCTGCCTTGTCCATCCATCACTAAAATAACGAAACTTCAGGGTTTTAACCTTTTAGATTTCAAGAGGGACCATGTCTTACATTTATCTGTACCTCTACTGCATTTATTTTATTGAACACATATTCAAAAATATATCCTGTATGATAAATAGTAGGAAAAGACACACAGGTAGAGGGAAAAGGCAAATATTTTATGCAGGCATACAATCTTAAGAAAATAATAAAGAAATATGACAGTATTCTCTCTGCAAATAATACTATTATAAATAATAGTAACAACCCAAACAAGAATAATGAGATTTGCCCTTCTAGACTGTTGTATGACAGGACAAAACTGGCAGGCCTCAAAACATGGTGTGACAAAATCAGTGTGTTATGTATGAAAGATGATTTTAGCAGTTTTATGAATATGTGAGGAATTAGGATAACATCACAGGGATTAAAATAGGCCAAGGAATTTCTCGGGGCACCTGGGTGGCTCAGATGGTTGAGCGTCTGCCTTCGGCTCAGGGCATGATCCCAGGGTTCTGGGATCGAGTCCCGCCATCGAGCTCCCTGCTAGGCGGGGAGCCTGCTTCTCCCTCTGCCTCTGCCTCTCTCTCTGACTCTCATGAACAGAATTAAAAAAAAAAAATTTAAAATAGGCCAAGGACACAACCAGAAACAATCCTCTTTTCCCCAAAAAGAAAAAGATTAACATTATTATCATTTCATTTTGGGTTATATATCCCAGAGGAAAGAAGTTTCCAGATAATGAAGTATGTCTGTTAATATTCAAATCCTTACTTGTGCCTACACGACACAGGTCCAGACTACTACACAGTCTGTGTCCTCGAGGAGCAGCTGGCAAAAAGCAAGCTCTGGCTATAAATCTGAGTGTAACTCTGGGCAAGCTCATCAACACTCTCTCCTGTTTCCCTGTTTGTAATGGAGATTCAAATGATCCCTACATTATAAGGTTTGTAATTTGATTACAAGACACAAAACACATAAAACAGTAGAGCAGTATTTAGTACACAGTGATAATGAATGACCGCTATTACCATTGTGTCTATTTTTTAGAATAGTTTTTCTGTCTCTATCAGTAACACGCAAATTTGCCTCCTGTTGTATTTTCCTCCTATCCTACTCTATCCTCCATAAACTTTCTGATGTGCTCACCTATTCAGAAAGCTGATAATCAAGCCAATATAAGAGCCAATGCAGCTCTTCTGTAAGTAAAATGCATGAATAGAATCTATGATGACTATTTTGGCTGTTTGAGAGACTTACAATGCTAGACATAATCCCTGAAGTGTTAGGGGGAAATTACTAGATAAGTGTACTTAGAATGATCCAAATACTGCTACCTTATAACCACATACAATTTTACATTTTTAATAGCTTTATTCTGTCTAAAACTTTGCTTTTGCTTTTAAACTTTGTTTCTGAGTAATGAAAACTTGTGTTGATTCCTAAGCTATATAAAGACTAACAAAACCAAATGAAAGACAAAAGCAATTTTTAACACACCCCTTCATTTGGAAGACCTCTTTCTCAAAATTTCATGAACTTAATATCAATATACAATATACTTGTTTTTCTTCCAAATTTTCCATTTCAGTTTGCTGGGAGAAATTAATTAGGTGTCTTGGATACCTAAACAGTCATCTTTTTTCAGCCCAAATCAACTCACCTGTAGAGACTGAAGGAAGAGTACCCAGACTTCACATGGCAGTTCACTTTCAGACACTGAAAGCAGTAATTCAAAACAACTCCTATAATGTAAAATAATGAAGTCAGGATATAAATGTGGTTATAAGCATAATCAAATACAGTATGACAATGATACTGAATATACATTTTACATTTGTTTAGACTATTTGAAATTTGTTTCTTACTCTTTAAAATTTTCTTCAACATAGTTATATTGGCTTTTCAACTTTAAAAAAGAGAAAAAAAGAAAAACCAGGAGGCTTTATAGTTACATTGTGGCTTTAAAACATTTGGTAATAATATATTCCTTTTAGAAAAAATATTCCAAGCAGTTTAGTTTATTAGGGTATAGGAGGGTACTTGAATAGAACCGTTCTGATTCCAGAAGACAAAAACAGGAGCTCATGCTACTGTCAATTCAGCTGATAAAGAGATAAATATATGTAACTGTCATCTACGTAGGTTCTTGTCACTTGAGAGGAAAAGAAGGATTGGGAAGGCCATTTCTTTACCTCTCAAGATTAGAAGTTATCCTTCCAAACAACTTGTAAACTAAACCAATCTAAAAACTGAATAGCTGTTGTACCTTTTCAATTTGCAGATGAAAATTACGTTAAAGGTGTAATTTTATCTGGTACTAGGCAGCCAAATATTAAAACAGCAGCTAAATTATCATGGACTCAGGGTGGTAATCTTATATATATCCTGATATTTTCTGCTAGTAAAATTATTCTTAGTTCAAATAATGTAATTGAACTGAAAAATTTCATAGTTATTTCCCCTCAAAGACCACTACAGTTTCCAGATACTCTGTTACTTATATTGATCTATACCTAAGGACAGAAAGAAAATGTATCATTCTTGGATGCTAAGCCTGAGTAAAAAGAGCCTCTGAAGGCAATTAAAGATTATGCTGATTATGTTTGGCTGGAGCTTCACTTACACTTTATCTCCTGGGAACCAGAGTATGAAGACTCAGAGCAAAGGAAATTTCATTCAAAGGTATGACTTTCGGTGCTCTGAATAACGTGATGTCACAGTAAAGAGAAGTCAGGCAAACATTACAATCTAAAGTACTCAATTTTAACAGTGACTTAAGTACTTAAACTTACAGTACTAATCTGCCAAGAACTAAGAGGACATCTTCACATTCAGTAGTTAAATATGGGCGTGCACTGGCAAAGCTTTGGATGGCAAGTCGATATACCTCCAGAAGATACACCATATGTTCTGAGGCATTCTTGTTGCTTGCATATTGCAATAAGGTCTAAAAAAATAAAATTAAAGTATTAATTAAACAATAAAAACAATAAAACAGACTGTCTTTGTTCTCAAATACACGGTCCCTCCCCTTTTTCTAATAAATGCATACACCTTTTATTTGCCTTTTTAGGCTCTGATTTGTTTAGAGGATTCTATTTTCATCACTTAATGAACTGATTCTGCTGAGTTAAAGAAAAGCCAAAACTGCTCTTTTGACATGAGAATAAATCTAAGAGTAAAGCCATAAAATGTCTATAGCTGTTCTCAATAGAGGTCTGGAGTTTCAATCTCTGAAATTCAGTAATGATGAGTTTCATTAATACATTAAATTGAGCCCCAACCATGTGCCAAGCACTGGGTATCCGAGAATAAGACTACGATCCCTACCTTCTACAAAAAGAGACTTATTCCTGAGTATGATCCTCAGCTCTATAACTTCCTAAAATCCATTTTTCCCTGCATACACAGAACTAATTAGGCCTGATTTACACTAACCAATTTATGAAAGAATGATGTTATATTTGTATTTTTAACTAAGTTTATTTTTAAAAATTAACATGTAGGCCAAATGCCAATTTGTTTATAATAAGGGATAGTCATATTACCACACAGAGTACCCCATTATCCATACTGTGGTTATCTAAGACGGTACCTGGTAGTATGAAATCTAAAACAAAGGAAAATGGAATACAATCAAGCCTGATAAACTACATCTGTCCAACACAAGGAATTTGTTCAAATGATGGTGGAAAGCTGGCTTATGTTCTCTCTGGACAATGCTAGAAAATCACTACTGAATTCTTGTTTGGGGATTCTCTAGGTTCCACAGAGTTGTACTCTCTTAATATATATCTTCCTCCTAACAACTGATTAGGTTTTGCTTATGGCCAGTTGATATATCTAGTTAGGTTACCACTTGAATTACGCATAGGCAGGATACAAGTTTTTTCCTCTACTTTCTGACTGGGTTAGTCCTAACTCTTTGATTGGGGCTACTTCTATAGGAAAGACTTATTTTCAGAGGGTAACTTTATCTTGAGTGAATTACATGTGACTTGAATTCATTACCCCCTGCCCCTGCCCCAAAATAATGTCTTCAAAAAGTCCTAACTTCTTGTCTTTAATTTTTCTGCCTGAAGCACTACAAATAGCTGTGGTAGCATTGCAGGATTCCACTGGATTTTCTGCAGCTTTAGTTTCCAAACTAACAGTCTCCATATCAGTTCCGATAATTAAGAACAGTCTTGATTACTTAAAAAAAAAAAAAAAAGAACCTTAAAGGAAATATATAATAAACAATTACACCATATATAGTAAAAACTGTTAGCTAACACACTGGATTATCTGGTCTTTGCACATCTGAATGATCAAGCCATTTATTTTAGTATATCAATTCAATTAAGTATCTTGCTGCCGTACCACACTTTAGAGATGTGAGCTCCTTCTATATTTTCAGAACAGCATTATGTCCTCATTTAATCAAATTCCAAATTTTAATAAAAAAACTTAATAACACAGGATCATAAAACTCACCCCATAGCAATTCTTTTTGCAGCTAAATGAGTACAGAGAAGGAACACAGAATATGTGCTTATCTGTTATATAAAAATAAGAGTTCACACAATCTCTCAAGAAATTTATTAAAATCTTTGATAGAAACAAAGTCTGTTTCAGGTCAGCGAACTACTTATTGTCTGCACTGGTTAATCTAAAACCAGAGAACTTGACAAATTTATACTCAATACCAGATTTTATGCTCCCTGAGGTCAGATACTATGTGTTATCAATCTTTACAGGCCTAACAATTCTCCACCCACTTCCACCACCACAGAATATTCTCTCAAGTCTGACTAAATGTTTTCTGATCCATTCACCATTTTCTTCACTGGACAAATATTTACGGAGAGCCTACTCTAACCTATGCTAGGTGTTGGGGAGAAAGACATGGGGGGGCCTATCCTCATGGAGCTTTCTGAATGAGTCAATACAGTGTGACAGTTGAAACCACACATGCAAATTAACCAACTGCTGCCTGAAGTATACAAAGAGAAGGGCACAGTGCATACAGATGAGGTGGGTCTTGCCAAGTCCACCTTCCCACTCAGAATGCTCCTGACACCAACCTAGGATCTTCTGACACAGTCATTCCATTAAGACTTCTTCAAGTTACACAATTTCAAAGATTCAATACCTCATGGGTATTTATGTTTACAGCTTGCCCTATACTGATTTATATATTCTTATATTCCTGAATCTTTTCACCCTCATGTGTTAGTCCAAATAAATAGGTCCCCTTTAACATATCCATTATGACATACTTTGAGCATGTGAAGAATCACTGGAACAATCTTCCTCACTATCACCTTTTTTAAAAAAAATTCAAGATTAAGTTAAATGAATTACAGACATCCAAATAACATTCCATCAGAAGCAGTAAAGAAAAACAGAGGTCTCATTTATCTTTAGAAATTTAAATTTTAGGGGCGCCTGGGTGGCTCAGTCGTTAAGCGTCTGCCTTTGGCTCTGGTCATCGTCCCAGGGTCCTGGGATCGAGCCCTGCATCAGGCTCCCTGCTCAGTGGAAAGCCTGCTTCTCCCTCTTCCACTCCCCCTGCTTGTGTTCCCCCTCTCACTGTCTCTCTCTCTGTTAAATAAATAAATAAAATCTTAAAAAAAAAAAAGAAAGAAATTTAAATTTTAGACACCAACAAAACTGAAAGGAAAGATAAGTAATAAATAGGACTCTGGGGCGCCTGGGTGGCTCAGTCAATTAAGTGTCTGCCTTTGGCTCAGGTCATGATCTCAGGGTCCCAGGATCAAGCCCCATGTCAGGCTCCCTGTTAGCGGTGAGTCTGCTTCTCCCTCTCCCTCTGCCCCTCCCCCCTGGCTCCTGTACGCTCAAATAAATAAAATCTTTAATTTTTTTTAAAGATTTTATTTATTTATTTGACAGAGAGATAGAGAGCACAAGTAGGCAGAGTGGCAGGCAGAGGGAGAGGGAGAAGCAGGCTCCCCACTGAGCAGGGAGCCGGACGTGGGGCTCAATCCCAGGACTCCAGGATCATGACCTGAGCTGAAGGCAGCCGCTTAACCGACTGAGCCACCCAGGTGCCCCAAAATCTTTATTTTTTTAAGACTTTATTTATTTATTTGAGAGAGAGAGTATGAGAGGGGAGAGAGTCAGAGGGAGAAGCAGGCTCCCCACCGAGCTGGGAGCCCAATGTGGGGCTCGATCCTGGGACTCCAAGATCATGACCTGAGCTGAAGGCAGATGCTTAACCAACTGAGCCATCCAGGTGCCCCGTCAAATAAATAAAATCTTTAAAAAAAAATTAAAATAAGTATGACTCCCACAAGTTCATTAGGATTCTACAAAGACCAAATTAATGGCTCCTCTCTTTCAGTTAACTCATTTATTCCACAAAAGCCTTCTATGTAGCAATACTATGCTGAGTACCTGCCCTTTTAGAGCAAGGTATACTGGAAGGTCAAATACATTTATATCTTTATAGATACCATCTTTGTTAATTTTAAACATTTTTACTGGGGTGCTCTCATTCATATCCCAGGCAGATTACCTCTCAAGTCTTTGTTATATACCTCAACTGCCTATTAGACATTTCCATCTGAATGTCCTCAATTCTCAAACTCAATATGTACAAAACAAACATCTTCCCCAGCAAATATGCTCTTCCTCCTATGTTCTATCTGCCTTTTTTCATGAGTGACAGCTAAAAAAAAGTATCTTTGACATCACTGCCCCAAAAGTTTGTTGATTCAACCTCAGAAATACCTTTTTCCTGCCCCTATACTTTATTTCTATAGCCAGTAACCCTGACCAGGCCCCCAACATAGTACTATGGACTCACCTTGACTTATACAATAATTTACTTCTCTAAGCTAAATACCCTCCAGTTCTGTATATGGTTTTTTTTTTCAAGATTTTATTTATTTGAGAGAATGAGCAAGCGAGAGAGCACAAGCAGCAGGGGAGGAGCAGAGGGAGAGGGAGAAGCAGACTCCCCGCTGAGCAGGGAGCCCAACATAGGGTTGTGGGGCTCGGTCCCAGGACTCCAGGATCATGACCAAGCCGAAGGCAGACACTCAACCGACTGAGCCACCCAGGCACCCCTCTGTATATGTGTTATAATCAGAACATATTTGTACATTAAAAAAAAAAGTAATGCACAAGAAAAAACCTAGAAGGAACTCAACTAAAATGCTAATATGGCTAGCACTGGGATAGTAGTAGCATTATGAACAATTTTGTGTCTTTATATTTTTCTGAACTTCCCAAAGTTTAATGAACATTACTAGGTTTACGATTAGGAGGGAAAAAAAAATCTCCCCTCATCCGAATTTTTTTTCCTAAGAGATTTTATTTACTTATTTGAGAGGCAGAGTGAGCACAAGTGGGTGAGGAGCAGAGGGAGAGGGAGAAGCAGACTCCCTGCTGAGCAGGGAGCCTGGTGTAGGGCTCATCCCAGGACTCTGGGATCATGACTTGAGCCAAAGGCAGATGTTTAACCAACTGAGCCACCCAGGCGCCCCTCCCCTCATCTGAATTCTTTCTATATTCCTCACTGCATGGATTCAAAGAGATTGGTGGCATCCTATTTTCTAAAACTATCAAAGAGGGAACATTTCTTTTTTATTTATTTAAAGTAACCTCTACACACAACTTCCTCAAACTCATGACCCCAAGATCAAGAGTTGCAAGCTCTTCCAACTGAACCAGCCAGGAGCCCCAAAGAGGGAGTATTTTATAGAATGGTCATATTTTATGTAGAGATGTATCGCAATTTAAAACTCAAAAGGTGAGGCACCTCGGTGACTCAGTCAGTTAAGCGAAGTATCCAACTCTTGATTTCAGTTCAGGTTGTAATCTCAGGGTCTTGGGATTGAGCTATGGGTAGGGCTCCACACTCAGCAGGAAGTCTGAGATTCTCTCCCTCTCCCTCTGCTCCTCCCTCTGCTCTCACTCATGTGTGTGCATGCTCTCTCTCAAATAAATAAATCTTTTAAAAAATGCCATTAAAAAATAATAATAATAAGTAAAACTCAAATGGTTCAAGACTAATATTCCCAATGGAATACTCATAGTATTTTTAAGCACATGGTATAAGCTAGGCATTCTCCTAGGAGCTTTACATGCTACTAACACAATTTACAACAACCCTGTGAACTAGGTGACTTATTACCAGCCCATTTTAAAAATGAGGAAACAAAGGGGCACCTGGCTGGCTCAGTTGGTAGAGCATGCAAGTCTTGATCTCAGGGTTGTAAGTTCAAGCTCCACGTTGGGTGCAGACATTACTTAAAAATAAAATCTTTTTAAATTTTTTTTTTTTTTAAGATTTTATTTATTTGACAGAGAGAGCGGCAGGCAGAGGGAGAGGGAGAAGTAGGCTCTTGCTGAGCAGGGAGCCCGACACGGGGCTCAATCCCAGGACCCCGGGATCATGAGCTGAGCCGAAGGCAGCTGCTTAACCGACTGAGCCACCCCAGGCACCCCTAAAATCTTTTTTTTTTTTTTAATGAAAAAACAAAGACACAGAGAGATTAAGTTATTTGCCCAGTCATCCAGTGCTGGATTCAGGATTTAAATTTGAATTCAGGGTCATTTGGCTCCAGAGCCCACACTTCATTGTTTTGCTTCAGGTCTGAGATTCTCAGAATGTACAATTCTACAACTATTTTAAGTGTGCTTTTAAATTCTGCTTTTTTCCCCTTCGCACTATCTTTAATATTTTGCAGCAAGCAGAATCATTAAAGTGACTGCTTCTGGGAAGGTTTTGCGGCAATGGTGCTGATTGACACCCCACATGCTGGTGGTTCACAAAGAAATGAAAAAAGGTATCTGGTATTTATCATTAAAGCTACATGTCCTATGGCAAAAGGAAATTATGTCACTTTTAATAATAGAAGAGGATTTGCATTTTTCAAATTTTGCACATAAAGCGAGAAACCTTACTGATTTTAATTTCTCAACACATCAAAAGTCCCAGAATTAAATATATTTGAGTAAAATGTGACCGCACCATGACAAACAGGCTTCCAGCAAGACTAAGTTCGGTTTCTGAAATATGGGTCAAGTTTGAATAAGCAAAAGTAAGAGGAACAGGACTCTAAATAGCAAAGTTGAACAAAGTCAGAAATGACTAAAACAAATGGGGTCTAATGGTGACAAGACTTAACATCATTCAGTGAGGTTTCCCATAAAGAGACTAAGCCTGGTGTGAGATGAAAAAGAAGGGGAGGAAAATGGCTGGCTGCTCACACACAGAAGGTGGCTAAAGTCAACTAAAACCTTTAAGTCTTTCACATATGTTGCTATTGGGCCCCACCTCACACTTTCCATACTGGTTATAGTTGGTTTTTTAAACCCAGAAATATGACTTATTACTCTATCGTACTTACCTAATTCATCCATCCTGATTAAATTTCATTGGATTCAGTCCATCATCTCAGCCTACCAAGATTATTTTTAGATACTGATTCTGCCATAAGATTTAACTATACTTTCTTTTTTTTTTTTTAAAGGTTTTATTTGACAGAGAGAGAGAGATAGCGAGAGAGGGAACACAAGCAGGGGGAGTGGGAGAGTGAGAAGCAGGCTTCCTGCAGAGTAGGGAGCCTGATGTGGGGCTCAATCCCAGGACCCTGGGATCATGACCTGAGCCGAAGGCAGACGCTTAACGACTGAGCCACCCAGGTGCCCCTAACTATACTTTCTTAAATCATTTCATTTTGAATTCTAACAGAATTTTATTGTTCTGTCATAAAACTAGTATCACTTACTGTTTAAAAAATAGAGAGATGGAGAAGTAGAAATAAAAATATCAAGAATCCATACTACCATCCAGGTAATAGACCACTGTTAACAGATAATATTAAGTTTGAGAGGTTTTTATAATGCCTAAATAGAAGCATTTTAGTGGAGTTATACTACACATTATTTTGTAAAATTTTCTCCAACCTCAGTATGTTATAGCTGCACAGCCTTGTATGTGCACCACAATTTATTACCGAATTCTCTGTTTCTGGACATTATGGTTTTAACTTTGCATTATTATAATGTTGAAAGCACTGCTCTAACTTCTTCCATGTATCCATGACAATTTTCTCAGAATAATATCCTATGAATGGAATTGCTGGGTCAAAGGATGCATTATTTTTAAGGCTTCACATAGTGCCAAATTCTGCTCCAGAAAATGTTCCAATTTACATTCCTATTATTAGTATTAAGACAGTGACAGATTGGAAGCTGTCAAAATTATTGTATATTACAATCTAAATACAATTTCTTGAGCATCAACTGGATAGGGGAAATACAATTATTGTGTTTATTCAACTTACAATCCTTACTGGTGAAGTTGAGTAAAATTTTCATATATTTCTTTTATGAGATCATCTTAAAAATTACCATAGCATCTATAAGGTATCTTCATCTGAGTTATCAATAACAGTAAGGAAGAGAGCTTGGATGAGGACAGCTCCAAAAGTTAACTTTAATCTTCCAAAAAAAAATCAAAGAGGAAGAAACACTCTCTAATTCATTCTATGAAGCCAGCATTATTCTGATACCAAAGCCAGAAAAAGACTACAAGAAAACTACATAGCAATATCCCTTAGAAGCACTGATTTTAAAAAAAATCAACAAAATACTAGTAAACTAATATCAATGGCATATTAAAATAGATTAGATACCATGACAAAGTGGGATTTATTCCTAGAATGCAGGGATGGTTCAGTGCATGAAAATCAATCAATGTAAACTACATTAACAGAATAAAGGGAAAAACCCACACAAGATCACTTCAATTAATGCAGAAAGGGCATTTGAAAAATTCAACAACTTTTCAAGATAAAAAACAGTCAACAAACAAGGAATAGAAGAAAACTATCTCAACATAATATAGATCCTTAGATGAAAAACCCACAGCTATCATTTTACTCAATGGTGAGACTGAAAGCTTTTCCTTTAAGATCGGGGAAAAAAGGGATGGCCTGGATGGCTCAGTCGGTTAAGCATCTGCGTTTGGCTCAGGTCATGATCCCAGGGTCCTGGGACTGAGTCCCACATTGGGCTCCTTGCTCAGTGGGGAGCCTACTTCTCCCTCTGCCTGCCGCTCCCCCTGCTTGTGCTCTCTGACAAATAAACAAAATCTTTAAAAAAAAAATGCCCACTTTCATCACTTCTATTCAACGCAGTACTGGAAGTCCTAGTGAGAGCAATTAGGCAAGAAAAAGAAATAAAAGGCACCCAAATTTGAGAGAAAGTAGAAGTACCACTGCTTGCAAATAACATGATTGTATATGCAGAAAATGATAAAGATTCCACATTAAAAATAAAAAATGAGAATAAACAAATTCAGCAAACTTGCAGGATACAAAATCAACACACAAAAATCAGCTGATTTTTATACACTAACAATGAATAATCTGAAAAGGAAGTACCATTCCATTTATAGTAACATCAAAAATACACTTAGGAATAAACTTAACCAAAGAGACTCGCACACTGAAAACTACAAAACTGCTGAAAGAAATGAAAGAAGACACAAATAAATGGAAAGACATGACACGGAAATGTTCACAGACTGGAAGACTTACTACTGTTAAGATGCCAATACTACCCAAAGCAATCTACAGATTCAATGCAATCCCTATCAAAATCTCAATCACTTTTTTTTGCAGAAATAGAAAAATCCATCCCAAAATTGTTATGGAATCTCAAGGAACCCTGAATTGCCAAAACAATCTTGAAAAGAAGAACAAAGTTATAGATCTCACATTTCCTGATTTCAAAATTTACTATAAAGCCACATTAATCAAAGCAGTGTATACTGGCATGAAGACAGACATACAGACCAATGGAATAGAGAGCCCAGAAATAAATCCTTACATGTACGGTGAGTTTCCACAAGGGTGTCAATACCACTCAATGAGAGAAAGGACAGTCTTCTCAATAAACAGTGTTGAGAAAACTAGGTACCCATATACAAAAGAATTAATTAGACTCTTACCCTAGACCATATACAAAAATTAACTCAATACAGATGTAAGAGCTAAAAACTCTTAGAAGAAAACAGGGGAAAAGCTTCATGACATTGGATTTGACAATGATTTCTTTTTTTTTTTTTTGGTAAGATTTTATTTATTTATTTGAGAGAGAGAATGAGATAGAGAGAGCATGAGAGGGGGGAGGGTCAGAGGGAGAAGCAGACTCCCCGCCGAGCAGGGAGCCCGATGCGGGACTCGATCCCGGGACTCCAGGATCATGACCTGAGCTGAAGGCAGTTGCTTAACCAACTGAGCCACCCAGGCGCCCCTGACAATGATTTCTTGAGTAAGATATCAAAGTATGGATGACAAAAGTAAAAAACAAATTGGACTATATCAAAATTTAAAACTTTTATACACCAAAGGACACTATCAACATGCTAAAAAGGCAATCCAAAGAACAGGAGAAAATATTTGCACATCATATATTTGCTAAGGGATTGATATCCAAGATATATAAAGAAGCCTTAAAATTCAACAATAAAAAATCAAACAACCCAACTAAAAATGGGCAAAGGATTTGAAAAGGCATTTCTCCAAAGAAGATACACAAATGGCCAAAAAGCACATAAAAACATGTTGAACATCACTAATTAAGAAATGCAAATCGGGGGTGGCACACCTGGGTGGCTCAGTCAGCTGAGTGCCTGACTCATGATTTCAGCTCAGGTCATGATCTCATGGGTCATGAGATCAAGCCCTGCATTGGGCTTCACACTCAGCGGGGCAGTCTGCTTCAGATTCTCTCTCTCTCTCTCTCCCCCTGCCCCTCCTCCTGCTCCTGCTCACTCACACTCTCTCTTGCTAAAATAAAAAAAAAAAAATCTTTAAAAACAAATTAGAAGAAGAAATGCAAATCAGGGACACCTGGGCAGCTCAGTCGGTTAAGCGTCCCAACTCTCGGTTTTGGCGCAGGTCATGATCTCAGGGTCATGAGATCGAGCCCTGAATCGGCTCCATGCTCTCAGTGCTGAGTCTCCTTGAGATGCTCTTTCTCCCTCTCCCTCTGTCCTTCCCCCACACTTGTGCTCTCTCTCTGAATAAATAAATAAAATCTTTAAAAAAATGCAAATCAAAATCACAATGAGATAACCACTTCATACCCATTAGGATGCCTATTATCAAACAACAAAACAAACCAAAAACAGAAAATAACAAGCACTGGCAAGGAAATGGAGAACGTGGAACGCCTGTGTGTTGCTGGTGGGAATGTCAAATGGTGCAGCCACTGTGGAAAATGTCATGGTTGTTCCTCCAAAAATTAAAACAACTACCATATGATCCAGTATCCACTTTTGGATATATATCCAAAACAATCAAAAGCAGGCACATGATGAGGTATTCGTACCCATGTTCATCGCAGCACTATTTACAATAGCCAAAAGGTGGAAGCAACCCAAGAATCCATCAACAAATCGTAGTATGAACATACAATGGAATATTATTCAGCCTTAAAAATGAAAGGAAACTTGGGACACCTGGGTGGCTCAGTCGGTTAAGTTTCTGACTCTTGGTTTCGGCTCAGGTTATGATCTCAGGGTTGTGAGACTGAGCCCCGCGTTGGGCTCTGTTGGCACTCAGGGCAGAATCTGCTTGAGTTTCTCTCTACCTCTGCTTCTGTTCCTACCCCCACTCTCTCTCTC
The DNA here is from genome assembly GCF_011800145.1 of Mirounga leonina. Classification (NCBI taxonomy): domain Eukaryota; kingdom Metazoa; phylum Chordata; class Mammalia; order Carnivora; family Phocidae; genus Mirounga; species Mirounga leonina. The sequence goes on from NW_023270447.1 coordinate 63,422,390, forward strand.
TAAGATAAATCTTCTTTAAAAAAGGAAATTTGAGGGACGCCTGCGTGGCTCAGTTGCTTAAGCGTCTGCCTTGGGCTCAAGCCATGATCCCAGGGTCCTGGGATCAAGTCCCACATTGGGCTCTTTGCCTAGCGGGGAGCCTGCTTCTCCCTCTGCCTGCTCTGCCTGCCACTCCCCCTGCTTGTGCTCTCTCTCTCTGACAAATAAATAAATAAATAAATAAATAAATAAATAAATAAATAAATAAAATCTTAAAAAGAAAAAAAAAAGGAAATTTGACACATGCTACAACATGGATGAATCTTGAAGACATTATGCTAAGTAAAATTAGCAAATCACAAAGAGACAAATAATGTATGTTTCCACTCATATGTGGTATCACAGTCAAATTCTTAGAGACAGAAAGAAGTATGGTTGTTAGAGGCTGGATAGAGGGAGGAATGGGGAATTAGCGTCTAACGGTTCAGAGTTGTGGTTTGGGAAGATGAAAATGTTCTGGATATGAATGGTGGTGATGGTGTCATATCAATGGAATGTACTTAACACCAGTGAATGTATACTTAAAAAAGCTTAAAATGGTAAATTTTATATTATGCCCACTTCACTACAATTTAAAAAGCACCCCAAAAAAGAGTCAACTTTATGTCTTGAGATTTTCGATTAGCAACTTTCAAGAAACATAAGTGGGTGAGCATGCAACAGGAAGATGGTGAGAAGGAGAGGATAAATTCAAACATCTCCCATTTCTGCTTTAGTGCATTATCATTAATAAAAGGATTGATCTAGAATACTTTTTAAGTTTGGAGATTTTAAAATCCAAGCTTTATCACACTGGTGAAAAGTATTACAATTCAGACGTAGCTGTATAAAATAGTGAAATAATATGCCCTGTGGCTGTGCATTCAAACCTCTTACCCTCATCATTTGCCAGCTAACCTCTCTGGGTCTTGATTACTTTAAAATCAGTCAACTGAAACTGAGTATTCATTTTGCCCCAGACATTGTACAATACAGCTTTTAATAAAAGATTACAGTAAAAAAAGAAAAAGACGTAACAAAATTTATCATCTTAACATTTTTAAAAGTACAGCTCTGTGGCATGATGTGTATTTATGTTGTTGTGCTACCATTACCAACATCCATCCATAGAATTCTTTTCACCTTGCAAAACTGAAACTGAACCTATTAAACAATAACTCCCTATTACTCCCTCCCTTCAGTCCCCTGGCAACCACCATCCTACTTCCTATCTCTATGTGCAATATTGCTTTCATGTTATATTTTCTGTTCAAAAAAGCAACACAAGAGTAGGAAAATGGCATCAGGGTAGACAAATAGATCAGTGAACAGAAGAGAATCCAGAAATACACCTACATACATATGGCTAATTGATTTTCAACAAGGTGCAAAGGCAATTTCTTAATTCAATGAGAAAGCAGTCTTTTCAACAAAAGATATGGAACATTTAGCTATTCATTTTAAAAACACAAAAAACTTCCATCCACGCCTCATACAATACACAAAAATTAGCTCCAAATGGATCATAGATCTAAATGTAAAACCTCAAACAAAGTTCTGGAAAAGAACAGAAGAAAATCTTTGTAGTCTTGAGAGAGGCAGATTTCTTATATATAACATGAAAAACATAATTCATGAAAGAGAAAGTTGATAGACAGAACTTCATCAAAATTAAGAACTTGTGTTCTCCAAGAGATACTGTTAAGAGAATAAAAAGAAAAGCCACAGCCTAGGAGAGTATTTTTGCAAAGAATATATTCAATTCCATTTTTTCCCCTGACCCATCAACTCTGTGTTATAGAAGGGATCAACTTAATAGAAATTAACCATGGCTTGGCTGCTCGTGTGCCCACCTAGTTATGTAGGACTTTTCTTTCCTGTCTTACCCAGTATTTCCTAGTAGTTCTTGACAGTATCTCACATGAGTTCACCAACACTTCTGTCCAGAATGTGTGACACCCACCTCAGTTTATCCTTGTGATTCGCTCCCTATAAGCAGGTACACAGCACCTCAGGCTTTCCCTGTTGGCCACATCACCACAATGAAATCTGTGTCATGGCCAAGGGTGTTCCCTCCAGAGTCCCAAGTGAACCAGAGTCAGAATGTATATAACTTAGAAGTGATACAAATCACCATCCCCATTCTGCCCACTCTTTGCCATCTAAAACAAACAAAAAAAAACCAACACACACACACATACACACATCTGATGAAGGGTTTATGTCCAGAAACAGACCCCACACACACCTCTCTCAAACCTCAACAATAAGAAAACAAACAATCCATTTTTTTTTTAAGATTTTATTTATTTATCTGAGAGAGAGAGAATGAGAGAGCACATGAGAGGGGGGAGGGTCAGAGGGAGAAGCAGACCCCCCACTGAGCAGGGAGCCCGATGCGGGACTCGATCCAGGGACTCCAGGATCATGACCTGAGCTGAAGGCAGTCGCCCAACCAACTGAGCCACCCAGGCGCCCAAACAATCCATTTTTTTAATGGGCAAAGATATTTCACCAAAAAAGATATAAGGATGGCAAATAAGCACATGAAAAAGTACTCAACATAGAAAGTCATTAGTGGGGCACCTGGGTGGCCCAATCAGTTAAGCATCCAACTCTTGACTTCAGCTCAGGTCATGATCTCAAGGTCGCGAGATCAAGCCATGTTAGGCTCCACAATGGGGAGTCTGCTGAAGATTCTCTCTCTCCCATTGCCTCTCGCTCTGCCCCTCTCCCCACTCACACATCCACGCATGGGTTATCTCTCTCTCTCTCTCTCTCTCTCAAAAATAAATAAATAAATCTTAAAAAAAAAAAAAACGAGGGCCTGGATGGTTAGTTAAGCATCTCCCTCTCTCTCTGCCCGGCCCCTGCCCCATGCTCTCTCAAATGAATAAATCTTTAAATAAAATAAAAATGTCATTAGGGAAATGTAAATTAGAACCACAAAGAGCTACCACTAATTCTAGAATGGCTAAAATGAAAAAGAGTGGCCACACCAAGTGTTGATCAGGAGGTGGAAAACTAGAACTCTCACACATTGTTGGTGGGAATGTAAAATGATACAACTACTCTGAAAAACCTGTCATGTGATCCAGCCATTCCACCTAGGTATTTACCCAAGAGAAAGCATTTGTCCACACAAAGACTCATACATAAATGTTCACAGCTACTTTACTTGTAATAGCCAAAAACTAGAAATAAGCCAAATGTCTATCAACAGGTGAATGAGCAAATCATGACAGAACCATACAATACCCAGCAAGAAAACATATTAACTAGTAATATAAACCTGAATTTCAAAATAATTATACTAAGTGAAAGAAGCCAAAGACACTGCAGAGTTTTATTTATATAAAATTCTTAAAAATGCAATCTAACCTATAGAGACAGAAAGCAGATCAATAGTTGAGTGATGGTGGCAAGATGGTAGGGAAAGAGGAAATGCAATGGAGTGAGAAGGAACTTCTAGGGGTGATGGATATACTCATTATCTTGATTATGGTGATGATTTCATGGATGTTTGGATATGCCAAAGCTTATCAAATTGAACATTTTAACTACGAGCAGTTTATTGTATGTCAATTATAATTCAACAACGCTGGGTTTTTTTTAAGATTTTATTTATTTATTTCACAGAGAGACAGCGAGAGAGGGAACACAAGCAGGGGGAGGGGGGGAGGGAGAAGCAGGCTTCCCGCCAAGCAGAGAGCCCAATGTGGGGCTTGATCCCAGGACCCTGGGATCATGACCTGAGCCGAAGGCAGACGCTTAATGACTGAACCACCCAGGTACCCCGAACAACACTGTTTTTAAAAAACATAAGGGCCACAGGGCGCCTGGCTGGCTCAGTCAGTGGAATGTGTGACTCTTGATCTCAGGGTTGTAAGTTCGAGCCCCACATTGGGCATAGAGATCCGCACCCAACGTGGGGCTTGAACTCACGACCCTGAGATCAAGACCTAAGCTGAGATCAAGAGTGGGACATTTAATTGACTAAACCAACTAGGTGCACCAAAAATAAAATGAAGACATATGGGCCAAAAGTACACAAAATCATAAAAAGGAATTTAAATAAATTTTATTTTTCAACTGTCAGATTTATAATTTTTACTGCAAAAAATAGAAAACTTCGGTGCATAAATATAAAAAATGAAACAATAAACTGGAGAGAAGATAACCCTAAGGTATATGACCAGCCAAACATTTATGTCTAACATACATAATTTCATAAAAACTGTAAAGAAGAAGTTGGGGTAAAAAAAAAAAAAAAAAAAAAGAAAGAAAAAGGGAGCCTCGGTGGCTCAGGTGGTTAAGTGGCCAACTCTTGATTTCGGCTTAGGTCATGATTCTTAGAGTCGTGAAACTAAGCCCTACATTGGTCTCCGCGCTCTGCTTGTCCCTCTCCCTCCCTGCACTTGTGTGCGCTCTCTGTCTCTCTCACAAAAAAATAAATAAAATCTTAAAAAAAAAAAAAAGGTAAAGAAAAAGACAAATAAGGGGCGCCTGGTTGGCTCAGTCAGTAGAGCATGCAAATCTTGATCTTGGGGTTCTGAGTTCAAGCCCCATGTTGGGTGTGGAGATTACTTAAAAATAAAATCTTAGATAAAATACAATGGCAAATAACCCAACTAAAAAATAATCAAAAGCAATTCACAGAAGAGGAAATATGAATAGCAATAAATATAACTAAACGGGTAACTCCTTACAAGTAAACAGGAAAAAAAATTAAAACCACAATGAAATACCGCAGTCCACCCACACGAATGGCTAAAATTTAACTACACTGAGTATTGGCAAGAATGTGGGGCAATGTTAACTTTCATACACTGGTAACTGGCATAAACTGCTACAGATACTTCGGAGAATAACTTGGCAGTATTTATTACAGTTGAAGGCAGGCCTATATATGAACCCAGAAACTCCACTTTAAGCATATATCCTGAAGAGATTTTTGTACCCATGTATCAAGATATATTGGAAAGATGTCCACCCCAACAGTTAATGTAAATAAATGCCTCTAAATCCATTAATAAAAGAATGGACAAATGAATTATAATATATTTACATAATAAGACACTACACGCCACTGAACAACAAATGTGCCAAAGCTACACATACCAATACAGATAAATCTTAGAAACATTATGTTGAATTTATTTTTCCATTATGTTGAACTTAAAAAGCTTCTGAAGAATACATATAGTACAGCATTTAAGTAAAGCTGAAAAATACATAAAATACTACAGACTGTATTAAAATGCACAAATGCTAAGTAAAGAGATGCAGGAGAATGATTAAATACCAAAATCAGGATGGTGGTGGGAGATAAAAGAATCTGTGAAAGGGTAGGTACATAGGTAGCTTCATCATTTAATTTCTTAGGTCATGTTCATTTTATACACTCTTTACTGCTTTGTATGTTGGAGGTATTTGACTTTTAATATGCTTCAAAGTTCTGAGCAAAACTGGTTTTCAACCTAGATTCTTACACCAAGCCTAACACAAACAAGAGACAGGAGAGATCTCAGAAAGCTATCAGAGGGTATTCCTTCAGACCCAAAGTAAAGGAGTAAAAGGAGAAAAAGACTCAAGGGCTAGGGAAACAGAGAGGAGGGAGAGAAGCAAAGACAAGTACTGAAACAACAGCTGATAAAATGAAAATTAAGGGCGCCTGGGTGGCTCAGTTGGTTGAGCGACTGCCTTCGGCTCAGGTCATGATCCTGGAGTCCCTGGATCGAGTCCCGCATCGGGCTCCCTGCTGGCAGGGAGCCCGCTTCTCCCTCTGACCTTCCCCCCTCTCATGTGCTCTCTCTCTCTCTCATTCTCTCTGCCTCAAATAAATAAAATCTTTAAAAAAAATTTTTTAATTAAAAAAAAAAAAAAGAAAATTAAAAGGGTTAACAGGTGGGGCACCTGGCTGGCTCAGTCAGTTGAGAATACAACTCCTGATCTTGGGGTTGTAAGTTTGAGCCCCATGCTGGGTGTAGAGATTACTTAAAAATAAAATATTTTTTTATTTTATTTTATTTTTTAAAAATATTTTATTTATTTGACAGAGAGAGAGACAGCGAGAGAGGGAACACAAGCGAGGGGAGTGGGAGAGGGAGAAGTAGGCTTCCTGCAGAGCAGGGAGCCCAATGCGGGGCTCGATCCCAGGACCCTGAGACCATGACCTGAGCCGAAGGCAGACGCTTAACGACTGAGCCACCCAGGCGCCCCAATAAAATATTTTTTTAAATAAAATAAAAATAAAAGGGTAACAGGATAAGTACAAACCATATAAAAATACAAGAAACAAAGTGAATCTCCTACTAATTCATGCAACACATAACACTTTAGTAATTCTTTCAAAACTTTTTCTATACATCACTGCTTTATATCTTGGATATCCTTTCATACTAATACATATAGCACTACCTTATCATCTGTTTAAATTTTATTTGAAAAAATACTGAAATACAACAAAAGAGTAAAATCCACCTGCAATCCTACCACTTTAAAATTTCGTATGCAATAAAGAGGTGAAAAATCACACTTGTATTCCACCTAATTCCACTCCCAATTCCCCACCTCCAAATAACCCCTATAAATAATTTGGTACAAATGCCTTAGGTACATAAACAAAAGCTTTCCAATTCTTTGTAATAATCTCCTGGACTCAAATGTCTTATGGTTTGGGAACGTTCAAAGGGTACTTATTTTTTGGCATTTCCAAACCTAAAATATGAAAGGTTTCTGGCATTCCTACTCTCCCTTAAATTAGTAAGGCTTCCCTTCTTAACTGTATACTTGCTTCCAATTTTTTAGTTTGGCAACCAAGACCAATGAAGCTGACTATAGAAAAGTGGCATGGAAAATCATTTCTTTATAATCTATACCAACTGGAAAAGAACAATAATGCTTAATCAAAACCATTTATGTTAGATCTCAAAATTATTACACAATCATTAAGCATGGAATTGTTTCACTTACGCTCCTCTTACCTAAGGACAAACTAATTTGAAGGTGGATAAATAATCAAACACTGACTACGGCTCTATTGTATCAATAAGCAAAGATAACATAAAAATTGTTTAATGTTTATCTTCTCCACTAGACAATAAACTAGGAAGGCAAGAACCACACACATCTGTTTTTTTCATCATTGTAGACCAGAACCCAGCATACTGAGTAGTATATAGCAGGTATTCTGTAATTACTTGCTTTTGATGCTTTGTACTATTATTAAAGGATTTGCTAACTTATTTTTGAAGTTTGATTAAGACAGTTTTTCAGATACGTATCTTTGATGAGAGTAAAATACAACTGTATACTAAAATTCGGGGGTGCCTGAGTGGCTCCGTGTAGGTGAAGTGTCTGCCTTTAGCTCAGGTCATGATCCTGGGGTCCTGGGATTGAGCCCCATGTCAGGTTCCCTGCTCCACAGGGAGTCTGCTTCTCCTTCTCCCTCTGCCCCTCCCCCGTTTATGCATTCTCTCTCTCTCAAATAAATATCTTTTTAAAAAGTTCTAAATAAATAAATAAATAAAACAAATTCAACTTATTTGGTTCCAGATTCTCACTGCTTCATTCAAATCCTATAAAGGAGAGCAGCATAATGTTGACCAAACTGCACTTCTGGGAATTTTTAAAAGGAAATGGTTAGATCCTATTTTTTAGGTGGGTGTTCACATCAGATTAATGATGCACTAGCCATGAATTTTGTTTGGTGGTAAATAAATATGTCAATATTCAGAATTTTACTGATATTATATTTTGATCCTCAGCCTACATCTTTTCCCCCTTAAAAGTTTTAAGCTGCAAAGGGAGTGAACAAGGTAACTTCTAAAGTTCTTCCCTCAAACATATGATTATGAAAACATGACCACCTTTTACCCAGGGACTCAAACCCAATGTGTTACAAATTCAAATCACTTTTGATATGTATGGATTTCAATTAAATGAAATACATAATTTAAATGCCAAACAATAAACCAAGTTAAAACCAATAATCAAATGAATCAAAAAAATTGTATATAGAATGATCTGTTAGTTACAACAGGTCAAACTCATTATATCCACTATATATGGATCCATATTGTTTCAACATTAAAAAAAATTTACTGTAAATTACACTTCTAGTCTACAAAGCTCATCACAGGCTCTCTTAATCTAAACCCATACTGCAAACGCTCTATAAACATCTAGGAAACTTTTTTTTTTTCAATGAGCTGTACATTAACAGGAAAATGGTGGAAAGCTGCCCTCCATGAAAAATTTTTTTTTTTAATTTTTTTAAAGATTTTATTTATTTGCGAGAGAGAGAATGAGAGACAGAGAGCAGGAGAGGGAGGAGGGTCAGAGGGAGAAGCAGACTCCCTGCTGAGCAGGGAGCGAGGTGCGGGACTCAATCCCGGGACTCCAGGATCATGACCTGAGCTGAAGGCAGTCGCTTAACCAACTGAGCCACCCAGGCGCCCCATGAAATACTTCTTTAAAACATTATTCAGGATGGGCGCCTGGGTGGCTCAGTTGGTTGGGCGACTGCCTTCAGCTCGGGTCATGATCCTGGAGTCCCAGGATCAAGTCCCGCATCGGGCTCCCTGCTCAGCAGGGAGTCTGCTTCTCCCTCTCCCGCTCCCCCCTCTCGTGCTCACTCTTTCTCACTCTCTCTCTCAAATAAATAAATAAAATCTTAAAAAAAAAAAAAACCATTATTCAGGATGGAAAGGAAATAAAGAAATTGACACACTGGGTACCTATCTGCTACCAAAACCTATGCTAACGGTAGTGTTATACTGTCCCACTTGATATTCACAACCACCTATCGGGGAACTTTCCATTACCCCCAAATTTTATAACAAGAAAAAGATCCAAGGCAATGTTTAAGGTCACAAGAATGTTAGAATGAGGATTTATTTTTTTAGTATTTTATTTATTTATTTGACAGAGAGAGAGCACAAACAGGGAGAGCAGCAAGCAGAGGGAGAGGGAGAAGCAGGTCCCCCCACAGAGGAGGGAGCTCAATCCCAGGACGCTGGGATCATGACCTGAGCCGAAGGCAGACGCTCAACGGACTGAGCCACCCAGGCGCCCCTAGAATGAGGATTTAGAGTGAAATCGCCTAACTTCAAATCTACTTTCTACTGAATAGGCTATCCATTTCATAAGACAATAAAACATAAGACTGACCAAATCTGATGTATCCACACTTACTGTTAGATCTTTATGGGATAATTTTGTTCTAGATTTAATATTTTCATTTAGCAAGTCCCTTAAACACTGAAATAAAGATTTCACTCTGAAGGAAAAAGCCAAATAAGGATAATGAACATAACTAATGTAAACAAATAACTTCAGTTCAAATTAGTAGAGTGGTTTCCACTGTGTGGGCATTTATACTAGAGGGATAAGTAATAACCCACTGGGGGCAGAAATATAGTATTAACACTTTAAATGATTTTCAAAAACTTCATCACTTTTTTTTTTTTTTTAAAGATTTGAGAGAGAGCAGGAGAGGGGTGAGGGGCTGGGTGAGAAGCAGACTCCCCGCTGAGCATGAAGTCTGATGCAGGGCTCAGTCCCAGGACCCTGGTATCATGACCTGAGCCGAAGGCACACGCTTAACCGAATGAGCCACCCAAGCGCCCCCAAAATTTCATCACTTTTATATTTTTCTGTGATTGCTTATAACATAGGTACTGCATAAATAAAACATTTATTATTCATTTATTTCAATAAGGATACACAAATGTTTGGAGACGACTTAGAAAATAGTCCTTAGCGAATGTTTTTCAACAGAATTATATAATTTTGAAGGAGAATCAAACCTTAAAGATTATCTCATTTTTTTTCCTTTTTTTAAAAATTTTATTTTATTATGTTATGTTAGTCACCATACAATACATCATTAGTTTTTGACGTAGTGAGATTATCTCATTTAAGCAGCAATTTGAAACCCCCAAAACAAACTGATTTGGCCCAAGGTCATACATCCACTCAGTGGCACATTATTTGAAAACTTATCAAAATAACAATACAAGAAAAAGTTAGCTAATGGAAAGCATTAGGGTCTTTCCAGTTATTCAGCTATGACTTAGTCTTTCTAGAGTCTAGTAGCACTGGTATATAAAACATCAATATATGTTTGCTGGAAATGAGTATACGGACATTTCTCACAGCAACAATCAATCACTAATTTGTATCATATATTTCAATGGCTTCAGGTTAGGCTGCAACTAAACTATGTGTCTTGAGAACCTCAAAGCAGCATGGAATCTTAAGATTACATGATCATACTCAATGATTAGACAATCACATTTTAATGACTTTCAACTAGTAACATTTTAAAATACAGGTATGTAAAAAAAAAAAGTAAAGACAAACCTCAAAAGGAAAAAAATTCAAATATCTAATACATGTGAAAAAGCATGCAAATGCTGTTAAAATGAAAATTAGTAAAATGGTATAAGAGCAATTATTTGCCACTATCAGACTGGCCAATATTAAAAAGTTTAGTAACACCAGAGTTAGCAAGGATATAGTCAAACAGGGACTCCCAAACACTACTGATAGGAGTACATATGCAACTTCTTGTAGGCCAGTATCCAGCAAAATTTAAAATAAACATTCTCTTTAATACAGTAATTTCAATTCCAAGACTTTATGCTATAGGTATTAATGCTTAATGTTTAAGGATGTTCAATGCAACCTTATTTATGATAACAATAAAGAACACAATGGCTTAATTATGATACATGCTCAACATGTGTTGATATAGAAAACTGTTCTCAATATATTAAATTAAAACCTAAACTGCAGATTTGAGCTTTTAAGAATACACAAGAGATTTAACTCTTCTGGGGAATGACTGGAGGGACTGAGGGGGCAGAAGAGGGCTTTTACTTTTTTCCTTAAGCCTTCCTGTAACATTATATATTTTGAGCATGCTTTTATAGTTGATTTTTTTTTTTTTTTTTCAGTTAAAAGAGTGTTGAGGGGCACCTGGGTGGCTCAGTCCTTAAGCATCTGGCTTAGGCTGGGGTCGTGATCCCGGGGTCCTAGGATCTAGCCCCACATGGGGCTCTCTGCTCAGCGGGAAGCCTGCTTCTCCCTCTCCCACTCCCCCTGCTTGTGTTCCCTCCCTCTCTGTCAAAAAAAAAAAGAGTGTTAAAGGGGGTTCTTGGGTGGCTCAGTCAGTTAATCGGCTGCCTTTGGGTCAGGTCATGATCCCAGGGTCCTGGGATTGAGCCCCCACATCAGGCTCCCTCTGCTCAGCAGGGTGCCTGCTTCTCCCTCTGCCCCTCCCCCCACTTGTGTTCTGTCTCTCAAATAAATAAAAATCTTTAAAAAATAAATAATTTTATTCTTAAAAAAGTGTTGAAGGCTTTGCTACCTGCAGAATTTAAAATCAAGGTAGTTTTCAATGGAATACTATGCAGTTTTTTCTAAAATAGTAAATGTGTGTATTCCACAAGAAAGATGTCTGTAATATATTGTTAATATACAAGCTCGACACTATTTTTCTAAAAATATGTACATATATAGAAAAATTCTGTAAGTATACATTCCCAAACTGTTAACCTAAGAAAACTATTAACCTAGAAAAACATAGTACTGAAGTATAAGGGTGTGACAGTTTTCAACCTTTACTCTCTTCTTTTACATTGTTCTAATTTTTTTTTAACAATTAGAATGTATTTATGAATTGCTTGGACAATTAAAAATTCCAATCTTTAAGCAATCTTGAGAAAGAAAAACAAAGCTGGAGATAGCATTAATTCCAGATTTCAAGATATACTACAAAGCTGTAGTAATCAAAACAGTATGATACTGGCACAAATACAGGCATATAGATCAACAGAACAGAAAAAAGAGCCCAGAAATAAAGCCACGCTTATGTGGTCAATTAATCTATGATGATGGGGGCAAGAATATACAATAGGGAAGACAGTCTCTTCAATAAATGGTGCTGGGAAAACTGGACAGCTACATGTAAAAGAATGAAAATGGACCACACTCTAACACCATACACAAAAATAAACTCAAAATGGACCTAAATGTGAGGCCTGAGAGGTGCCTGGGTGGCTCAGTTGGTGAAGCAGCTGGCTTCGGCTCAGGTCATGATCCCAGGGTCCTGGGATCGAGCCCCACATCGGGCTCCCTGCTCCGCGGGAGGCCTGCTTCTCCCTCTCCCGCTCCCCCTGCTTGTGTTCCCTCTCTCACTTGTCTCTCTCTCTCTGTCAAATAAATAAAATCTTTAAAAATAAATGAATGAATGAATGAATGAATGTGAGGCCTGAAATAATAAAAATCCTAGAAAAGAATACAGGTATTAATTTCTCTAACATCAGCCCTACCAACATTTTTCTAGATATATCTCTAACGCAAGGGAAACAAAAGCAAAAATCAACTCCTGGGACTACATCCTTTTGCACCACAAAGGAAACAATCAACAAAACAAAAAGACAACCTACTGAATGGACAAGATATTTGCAAATGATATATCCGCTAAGGGGTTAATATCCCAAATATATAAAGAACTTATTAGGGGCGCCTGGGTGGCTCAGTCGTTAAGCGTCTGCCTTCGGCTCAGGTCATGATCCCAGGGTCCTGGGATTGAGTCCCGCATCAGGCTCCCTGCTCAGCGGGAAGCCTGCTTCTCTCTCTCCCACTCCCCTGCCTGTGTTCCCTCTCGCTGTGTCTGTCAAATAAATAAAATCTTTAAAAAAAAAAAAAAAAAGAACTTATACAACGGAACACCAAAAAAGCAAATAATCCAATTAAAAAATGGGTAGGGGACCTAAATAGACATTTCTCCAAAGAAAACACACAAATGGTCGACACACGAAAAATTGCTCAACAGCTCTAATTATCAGGGAAATGCAAATCAAAGCCGCAAGGATACCCACCTTACGTCTATCAGAATGGCTAGAATCAAAAAGACAAGAAATGACAAGTGCTGGTGAGGATGTGGGGGAAAAAGGAACCCTTGTACATGTGGTAATGTAAACTGGTATAGCAAATTTTTTTCCACACTATGGAAAACAGTATGGAAGCTCCTCAAAAAGTAAAAATGGGGTAGGGGGGAATAAAAATAGAAGTAGGTATGACCCAATAATTCCACTTCTGGGTATTTTCCCAGGGAAAACAAAAGCACTAACTCAAAAAGATAAACACGCCCCTATGCTTACTACAGCATTATTTACAATAAACAAGATATGGAAACAACTTAAGTGTCCATCAACAGACAAATGCATATACATACATATAATGGAGTATTACACAGCCATAAAAAAAGATAAGATCTTGCCATTTGTGACAACATGGTTGGATCTAGAGGGTATGGTGCTAAGTGAAATAGGGCAGACTGAGAAAGACAAATAACACAGGATTTCACTCTCATGTGGATTCTAAAAAACAAATGAATAAACAAAAAGGAGAATCAGACCTATAAATACAGAGAACAAACAGATGGTTGCCAGAGGGAAGAGGAAGTAGGACAATGGAAATAAAGGGTGAAGAGCAGTGGGAGATACAGGCTTTTGGTTATAGAATGGATAAGTCATGGGAATAAAAGACAGCATAGGGAATATACTCAATGACACTGTAATAATGTGTATGGTGACAGATGGTAGCTACACTTGTGAGCATAGCATAACATATAGAGAATTTGAATCACTATTTTGTACACCTGAAACTAAAGTAATGCTGTCAACTATACTCAAAATTTTTTTAATTTTAATACTTATATATACACACATACTATATACATATTTTTCCAAAAATCAGAGTGAAACACCAGTGAGATTACATAGTGGTTTCACTTTCTTCATTTATACATCCTGTCTTAAGCTTTTAGAATGAGCACATATAAGAATCACAAAAAATTTTTAATGTAAATATTTAGGCTTTTTAAAAGATTTTAGAATTTATTTACTTGAGAGAGGAAGAGAGAGAGTGTGCAGGCACGAGCAGGGGTGGGGGGGTGGGGGGAGGAGCAGAGGGAGAGGGAGAAGCCTGATGCAGGGCTTGATCCCAGGACCTTGAGATCATGACCTGAGCCGAAGGCAGCCGCTTAACCAACTGAGCCACCTAGTGGCCCCCATATTGAGTTTTATTACTTTAAGATACCTTATGTATTTTAAGCATACATATTTAAAAAGCAAACTAAAGAAAATGAAAGCACAATTAAAAATATGCCTATTTTATACAACCATATATCATAAAAATGCAATTTCAAAACTAGGCCATTCATTCTATCATATCTATCATACACATAATAATTCCTACGTGTGTCCGTATTAATAAAGCATTATTGTGCTGGCTAATGTTACACGCTTAGGCTATTTCCTTGGGAGTAAAAATACTATGCAATCAAATGTCAGCACAATAACCTAAGAGATTCCCCCCAAAAAGGACAAGCAAGGCATTAAAAAAACATATTAAAGAATTCAAACATAGCACAAAAATGAGAAGAAATAGACAAACACATTTGTAGTTCTCCACCTAGCTATGTTGCAGAAATACAGGTAAAACTAAATGAATAACCCCTTAACTCAAGATAGGTCTGAAATAGGGACGCCTGGGTGGCTCAGTCATTAAGCGTCTGCCTTCAGCTCAGGTCATGATCCCAGGGTCCTGGGATGGAGCCCCGCATCAGGCTCCCTGCTCTGCAGGAAGCCTGCTTCTCCCTTTCCCACCCCCCCACTTGTGTTTCCTCTCTTGCTGTCTCTCTCTGTCAAAATAAATAAATAAAATCTTTAAAAAAAAAAAAAAAAGATAGGTCTGAAATAGAATTCAATCTCAATTTCCAAAAAATTACAATACATGGAAATATTTTTCATATGGGACAGTAAGTATAATTCAAAACCTGCAAAAACTTTGAAGGGAAATTTTTTCATAAAAAGCTCATAGTCATGTTTTAGGCTGAAACTGGGGAATCAAAATTCAGTGGTATGCAGACATAAAGCAATCCACTCTTCCCCAGTGATTTACTTTGCTATAATGAAAGAAAAACATATGATAGGGGGTGATACCAGGTTTAGAACACGGCAAAATGTTAAATGTTCTGGACCGGCTAAGTTTGGCAAATGCTGCACAACACTGAATGCTCTCTAGGAGACTCACAGTGCATCCTAACATATATAAGATGACACATTAAAAAACATTTATCCCAACTTACATGAACATACAATCCTTACTTCAAGAAGTACTTACTAATACACAGAACTCATGGAACAAAAAACAGTTTAGGAAATGCTGATATAGGAAAAAGAACATGGACTTAGGAATCTGAAGACTGCCACAGCTTACTAACTGTGTGACCCTGGGAAAGTTACTTTATTTCCCTGAGTCTCAGTTTTCTATCTGTAAAATGAAAATAACACCATCTAGGGGTGCCTGGGTGGCTCAGTCGTTAAGCGTCTGCCTTCGGCTCAGGTCATGATCCCAGGGTCCTGGGATCGAGCCCCACATCGGGCTCCCTGCTCGGCAGGAGGCCTGCTTCTCCCTCTCCCACTCCCCCGCTGTGTTCCTGCTCTCACTAACTCTGTCAAATAAATAAATAACATCTTTAAAAAAAAAAGAAAGAAAATAACACCATCTACCTGAGTGCTTGGCACATAAAAGATTGATAAATAAATAAATAGTCCCTCTAATTTTTCACATAATGGCTTATAACTGGCTTTAGTGAGCAATGAGAGCTTGAGGGATCTTTTTATACCATCTTGCCCAATCCCTTATCTATGTACAAGTTTTCCAGTTTGATGTCAATCATATCCAAAATGTTTCAATCTGGCTAAGCAAACTCTGTTAAAAAAAGGGGGGGGGGGGCTTTACTTTAAATATTTGTGGAATATAGATAACCATGGGAAATTCTTTTTTTTTTTTTTAAGATTTTATTTATTTATTTATTTGAGAGAGAGAGAGAGAAACAGCATGAGAGGGGATAGGGTCAGAGGGAGAAGCAGGCTCCCCGCTGAGCCGGAAGCCAGATGTGGGACTCGATCCCAGGACTCCGGGATCATGACCTGAGCCGAAGGCAAGTCGCTTAACCAACTGAGCCACCCAGGCGCCCAACCATGGGAAATTCTTAAAAAGCATAAATAAAATTAATTTCTACTCTTTTAAAGATTTTATTTCCTTATTCATGAGAGACAGAGAGAGAGGCAGAGGGAGAAGCAGGTTCCCTGCTGAGCAGGGAGCCTGACGCAGGACTCGAACTCGATCCCAGGACCCCCGGATCATGACCTGAGCCGAAGGCAGACGCTTAACCATCTGAGCCACCCAGGCGCCCTAATTTCTACTCTTTAGTAATCAATAACAAAGAATAAGACCGGATCCCTACTGGGAAGCAACATAAACTGGCTAACCAAAACATGTCCCTATTTCTTAATAAAGACAGGTAAGACTTGGTACTCTCAAGAAGTCTAGTCAGGGATTTAAGGAAGGGAGGAGATAAAAGATCAACAAATCTTGGGGCGTCTGGGTGGCTCAGTTGTTAAGCGTCTGCCTTCGGCTCGGGTCGTGATCCCAGATCGAGCCCCACATCGGGTTCCCTGCGCCGCGGGGAAGCCTGCTTCTCCCTCTCCCTCTCCCCCTGCTTGTGTTCCCTCTCTCGCTATGTCTCTCTCTGTCGAATAAATAAATAAAATCTTAAAAAAAAAAAAAAAAAAAGTCAACAAATCTTGATTGAATACCCAGTAAGTGTCAGGGACAATTCTAGGCACTGGGTAAACAAGACAATCAACACCCTCATGATGCTTACATTCCAGATGCAGAGACAGACAGACAGACATATTTGTCATAGACATCAGATAGTAGCTGGTGATTTAAAGAAACAGAAAGCAGTGTTAAGGAGTTGGAAGATGGGGAAGCGTTAAGATAAGACAGTCAAGGAAGGCCTCTGGGAGAGGTGACAGGTGTCTAGAACTAAGTGAAAACAAAGCACACTTCAGTTTACCAATGCCTTTGCAGGCTTGAAATAAATGGTGCTTTGTATTAGACTTTTTATTAACATTGTTCAGAAGAGCATGATCCACAGGTAGACACAGGAATCACTACTATAAAAGAGACTGGGTGGTACCAAGTACATGACAGCATCCAAAGTTCTCACTGCTTCACAAGTCACATTTATAGTTACATTTTGGTCATAATGCAGTGCAATGCTAGCTTCTGCCATTATAACTACCTGTCATCTAGTCTCTAGACATCTCCCAAGAGAAGGCAGCACAAAAAAGAAAAGGTAAAGTATTAAAAATCCTTTAAAATAAAGAGCAAGAGCTCAAGAGTTTTCATGACCACCAATCTCAAGGAGTTAGGAAGACTGATTCCTCTCCAGCTCAACATCTTCAAACTGTTACCTTATTAGGTTGCTAACTCTTCCTCAATACTATAATGCCTCCAATTTTCTCCCTCCAACAACATTACTCCTCGTTCCGCCGATGTAAATGTGTACATTATTATATGAATGTAGGCTAAGTTGACAAGTTATGTTTCCAAGAAATGAGCCAAGTGTCCTCTCCTGTTCCTTTACAGTAATTTCTTATGATAAAGTTGCTTTTTAACATACCAGATTTTACATCAAGTGTTCTTTTTGAAGTACTCACCTCTTGAGTATATCATGAAGTTCTACATATAATTCATTCAACAAATTAGTTTTATGCCAGGCACTGTATTAATTGCTAGGTACCAAGTATACAAAAAAGACTAAACAAGACCCCTGCTCAGGTTGGCTTACTAGTCAATAACAGACAAAAACCAGAAACAACTGTTCAGGTACCACACCTACATAAAAGATGTACATTAAGTGAAAGAATCACCTCATTCTGTCTGCTGAAAAAAGAAAACACTTCTGAAAGACTTAATATCTGAACCTGTTCTTAAAAGATAAATAGGCAGATGGGGAAGGGAGGACCTTGAGGTTAATTAGGCCAACTGAGAGATGGATACTGTAGTGAAGGTAGACTCCCCCCCACCCCCCGCCCTGCCAAAAAAAGAAGCTGGAAAGGTGGGAGCTAGGACCTGGTAAAGGGGGAGGCAATGTCCAGATTCTAAAAGGCTTTGTCTGCCAGGCTAGGCTAGTAAGTCAGAATTTTATCTCGTCTTTGGAGTAAGAAACTATTTAAGGGGCACCTCAGTGGCTCAGTCGTTGAGTGTCTGCCTTCGGCTCGGGTCATGATCCCAGGGTCCTAGGATTGAGCCCTGCATCGGGCTCCCTGCTTCACGGGAGCCCGCTTCTCCCTCTCCCACTCCCCCTGCTTGTGTTCCCTCTCTCGCTGTGTCTCTCTCTGTCAAATAAATAAATAAATAATTTTTTTAAAAAGAAACTATTTAAGAATTTTAGGGAATATAGTGCCTAATGAGACTATATTTACAATTTAGAAAGAATACCAAGATGGACTGTAGATGAAGCCAGTCAGAAAGCAAGAGAATTAGTGAAAACATTGCTCCACTGACATTATGAAGGCTGAACTAAGACAGTGACAGCAAGAAAAGCAAGAGTTAAAAGCATAGGTATGTTCAAAGTGTCAAAAGAACACAAACATCTAAGAGGAAATTTATCTAGTGAAATCAGAGAAAGCTTCACAGGGGAGGTGGTATTTGCACTGGGCCCTAAACAAGGAAAATTTGCCCTACAGAAAATGAGAGAAAAGGACAGAACAGCACAGTGAAAGGGAAAGACAGAATGCTTAATGACCTGAGATCTTGTAAAAGTAGCAATTCTATCCTTTTGGAGATCAAGCAGTTGGTAAATATTTACTGAAAGCCTAAGACAGGCCTTGGATCTTGAAGAATCAAATGAAAATTAAGATCACCTTTCCCAAAATAACACACTTGGAAATTCACAGGCAAAATTTTAATCACAGGAGTAACTGAGATCACATTTTGGTCCAAGAACCCCAAGTACAGTACCCCTAAATAAGAGTAGGATTATGGTGATGGGACTGGCTTGGTTAAGAGCTGATAAGTAAACTGGGGGTAAGGTGGTGAAGACTTTTTATTCTCAAGTTAAGAAATCTGGGCAACTCGACAATTCCGGGAACATTGTTTTTTTTACAGATTATCTTATTTAGTCCATACAACAATACATTTACATGGATAACAAGTACTATTATTATTCTACTTGCCAATGAGAAAACTAAGAGTTAAAGAAAGTAACATACCAAGGTCACATCTCTAGCTTAAATGGTGAAGCCAGTATGCCTATCTGACTTAGACCCTTTGTACTCAGTCACTGACCTAGGAGAAACTTAAATATATGCTGTAATTACTTATTTTAACATTTAAAAATCTATAAAGTCACTATTAGACTAGAACCTAGAACTGTTTCATATAAACAAGGTTTACTCATAAAACTACTTTGTCTGGTATTCTCAAAGTATAATCATTCATCCAATAATTTCAAGTTTGTTAATGTTACTTAAAAAACCTTCAAAATATGTATTACAAAGAAACTACCAGTTGTAAAACTTTAGGAATCATGATGCCCAAAATACAGCAGAAACTTGAGAGGATATTAGCAATTTTTCAACAAAACAAAGACTTGTTTTCTGGAGTTAATCTTATCCACACCATTTGGAAGACAATGTTTTCAGAAAAGGAATTAAGGGAAAGGAGGGAAAAGCCATATCCCACTGTCATTGAATACAAATGTTCACTGAATACAAGTTCATCTAAGTATCATTTTCTTAGTAACTATTACTTCTGAAGTTTCATTTTTATCATCTTCACAAACTTCTGAAAATTGAAAACATGCCCAGAATGAGACAAGCTCTCTATCCTTTCATATGTTGGTTTATTTCTTGATTTGGTGCAATTCCAAAGATAGAGCCATACTGCAAGAGCTAGAGAGAATATGGTCCCAGCCTGTTGCAGGAGGGATCTACTTGGTACAACCTAAGTCTCTGGAACACTTCTAAACTAAATACCTGATGGGGCACCTGGGTGGCTCAGTTAGTTAAGCATCTGCCTTTGGCTCAGGTCATGATCCTAGGGTTCGGGGATCAAGCCCCTAATCGGCTCCCTGCTCAGAGGGGAGTCTGTTTCTCCCTCTGCCTCTGCCCTGCCACCTGCTTGTGCTCTCTCCCTTAAATAAATCAATAAATAAAATCTTTTAAAAACCCCAAAAAACTAAATACCGATGAAAATACTTTTGTGGTAGTTAAGTATCCCAGAGAGCACAAGCCAAGCTACCTATACATATTAAGTGCTCCTAGAGGGCATGTTCCTATGGCTAGCACTTAGTGCGATGTCAGGCACACCACACAGTGAGTGGATGAATAAATCTTATTCTGCCTTTCAAATGTGAAACCAAGAGCTATTCAACCAAATTTGAATGGTGATATTGTTCCTCCTTCATCATAAAATTATGAACAAGGACACCCTGAATTGATTTTATCTGGGCTATTGGAAAAAAAAAGTGACAAAAATATTGTGACAAATATTGTGAAGAGTTGTATATAAACTTTCTATTCTACTGTTTGTATAAAGCATTATAAGGAGATAAAGGCCAGAAAACAAAATAAATTCCACAGGCACGGTTTGCCCAAGGTTATTAGCTAATAAGTGGTAGAGTCACAATTAGGACCCAACTAGCTCTCAATCCAATGTGCTTCCTATTATAACATATCGTCATCATAGGAACTTCTTTCTTATTTCATTTATTAGTCCAAAAAAATATTTTGGGAAAAATTTTAGGCCAAAAGGAAAACTCATAGAAAAAAATTATAAAAGTACTTTCCTTCTTAAATTCTTCTGTGCCCTTACATTTCTAGGTGTCACCAAGACTCAAGATATTAAAACATTGTTAAAATGAGATGAAAGCTGAAAGCACCAGGCATAAACAAACAAACCAAAATATATATATATATATATATATATACACATATATATATGGTATCCTCTGACAAGCTTCAATTTGACTAGTTACATCCATTCTTGTTATCTTTCTAAGATAACAACACAAGCTAAGAAGGATTTCCCCCAAACCCACATTTCTTCTCCTGTCCTCCTCCTCACTCCTCCTCCTTGTCCAATTGGCTCCCCATTCTCCCAAAGCTTCAACTTTCCTTCTCATCTCTACCTTTTGGCGCTGAAATGCTCTGCTCCTCTCTCCTCCCCTCCCCCAACATTCCCATGACTCATTTTTATCCTTTCAGACATAGGGGCTCCCTGGACCACCCTATCTAAAGTGGCCTCTCCCAGTTACTTCTAAGTTCGTAACTACAACCCATAGTTAAACTTTTAATTTATTTTTACTAGTTAACTGCCGTTCCCATCAGGATGTCCCTGGATGGCTTTCCCCTCTCAACTGTCTCTACAACACCTCCTTTTCCATCATTACCGAAACTGTTTTTTGGAAATACTGTTATTTCTATCACCTCCTCCCAACTGTAAGCTCATCAAGGGTAAGTGCTGTCTTACTCATTTCCTCAGCACTTGGTAAAGTGCCTGACACCACCCAATGCAGTCAGTAAAAGTTTGTAGAATAAATGTGTGTAGTAAAGTAGGAAGGTTCATTACTAGGGAAGAAGCAAAAGAACAATTACACCTCCACACTTCCTAGTGCAGGGAAATGCTGCAGAGTGTATACATAAAAACTATAATGATACAATGTATTAGCAAGGACAAAATTCCATTTGAAAAGGTGAGATGTCTCTAGCTCAGCAGAGTGGATGAAGAAAAGCAATCAAGCAAGTCTACTTCTTATTTTCCACTGGACCAACAGAGCAAACTGTCCCCTAAAATTACAACTTTGGAACACTGCAATTTATTCAGCACACTCAACTACTCATCAAGAGTCCAAGTACCAACATACTACTATTATTTTGCATTTTCTAAGATACACCAGGTGAGGAGCAGAGGGTTGCCCTGAAACCTGGTAGAACAAACCGTAGAAGTAATAATGGCATATCTTTAAATTTATAGAGAAAAATCTCGAAGTGGCCATGGAGACCAAACTAAACATACCAATAAATATGTAACCACGGGTTAGGACCCGCTACAGCACAGAAATGGTCATACCACTGCCAAAAGAGACCACACTCCACATCTTTCTCAATCCTCTTCTACTCAAAGACCGTAATAACCACTACAAAGCTCCATAGCCTCATTCCTGGTAGCACAATCCTCAAAGGAATACAGAAGAGGCGAAAGAACAGTTTAACAATCTCCCCCTTCCCCGCCTCAAAGAAAAAATAAATAAATAAATAAATAAATATAAAATAAAATAAAATAAGGAAAAAAAAAACAACAACCAATGGGCTCCACAATCCCTAATGAGAAAGCCCTAGACGCCTTTCAAAGCCAACTGTCAGACCTTTTAGGGGCCCACATGACGTTGACTCCAAAGATAAGTCTCTGGCCCCAACACATATCTCCGGATTATTCAGGAAAACCCAGGTTTTCCAGTTTGGAGAAATGCACTCAAAAAAGGATCTCCCAGCAGGAACGAGCAATCAATCTCTCAGGAGGCAATGGCGCTCCAACCACCCGGCAGGGGGACAGGCAACGGCGACAGGGCACGGCCCTTCCAGGGAGCCGCCGGCGCCCTCCGGGCTCTCAGTCTGGCCCAGCGCAACCCGCCCTGGCGGTGGCCAAAGTCGGGCAGTGGTGAAGGGGGGCCAGCGGTCGAGCTTCCCAAGCTGGGCCTTCCCGGCCCGGGGGCGCGGCGAGACACGAAGGTGGCGCCTTTCAGTCCGGCCCCGGCTGCGGCAACGGATCCGGGGGCCTCTTCCCCTGGCCTCCCCACCCCGCCGCCCTCAGCCAGCCAGTCAGCCCCTCACCTGGCAGAAGCTCCGGCAGTAGTTCAAAGATGAGACCTCCGACACCTCCTGCTCCCTCAGCTCTGTTTCCAGCTGCCACAGACACGGTCGCAGTCCCGGGGCTCCCGGCGCCGGAGATGTAGGGCGATGACCCCGAGCCATGGACTCAGTCTCGGTTCCGTCTCCGGCTCCCGTTCCCGCCGGAGCCTCAGCCCCGGCCCCGGCGGCGACGGCGGCGTCTCCCTTTCCGTCCGCCATCTTCCCACGGCCCAGCAGCGCGTAGGCAACCAAGCCACGTGATTCAGACCTGGCCCCGCCCCCGGCCGACCGCACGTGGTGACGCACTCCTTGGCGACGCGGGCGCCGACCGGATTCCGTCACGGGGACTCAGGGTGTTCCTCCTCTCGGCGGCCTTCCTAACAGCCGCCCTGGCAACAGCTTGGAAGCAACTGGCCTCACTCCTACCTGTCTCAGCCTTTCCAGACTCTTTGGAGTCACGGAGTCACCGGGCCTGACATACATGTAGACATAACCTAGATATGAGAGGGATGACACTTGAGCTGCTATCTGAAGAACGAGAGAAAAGCATCCCCAGTAGAAGGAACATAAGCAAAGGTTATGAAGCTGAAATGAAGACTAGTTCCGTGAGAAGGTGGTTTATAACAGTGGGCATTACAAATCAGTAGGGGAAGGATGAACTCTTCAAGAAATGGTGCTGAAAAAATTTTTTCCAGTAGGAAAAAAATAAAATTAGATTTCTACTTCAAACCATATCCAAAAATAAATCCCAGATGGATTAAAGGCCTCGAAATATTTTTCAGGAAATATATCTGTGTGATATCAAAATCAGGAGGAATTTCTTAAATAGGATCCAAAAAGCACAAACCATGTAGGAAAATATTGTTAGATTTGACTGCATTAAAATTTGTTAATTCCGTAACAACGTAAGTTTAAAAAGATGCAACACAAAAGCCAAAAACTAGATGGTATTCATATATACAAAACCATCAAAAGATTAATATCCAAAAAATTTCCCAAAATCAAAAGGAAAAAAAGCATACAATC
The DNA here is from genome assembly GCF_011800145.1 of Mirounga leonina. Lineage (NCBI taxonomy): Eukaryota > Metazoa > Chordata > Mammalia > Carnivora > Phocidae > Mirounga > Mirounga leonina. The sequence goes on from NW_023270447.1 coordinate 63,446,221, forward strand.
CAGTAGAAAAGTGAATAAAGGATATACAGAACTAGTTCACCAAAAAAGGTATATGAATGGCCAATAAACCCATGAAAAGATGTTTAACTTCACTGTTAATTATCAAAGTACAAATTAAAAACAATATATGGGGCACCTGGCTGGCTCAGTCAGAACAGCATGCGATGATCTCAGGGATGTGAGTTCAGCCCCATGTTGGGTGTAGAGATTAAATAAACTTAAAATATATGTAGATATAATTTCATATCCATTAGATTGGCAGAAATTTTAAAATTAGTACCGTGTTTTAGGATTTAGGAATATGGAATTTATATATTGCTGGTGGAGGCACTTACTGGTACATCAGTTAGAAGAATGTGTAATATTTAATAAAATTGAAGATACATGTCCTGTGACTCAGCAATTCCTAATGATAATAATAAGAGTTGATATTCATTGAGATTTAATATGTCAGGCACTTTTTAAGGTTCCTTACATATTTCAACACATTTAATCCTACTAACAATACCATGAAAAGTTACTATTATTACTTTCATTTTATAATTCAGGCAACAGTCACAGAGAATTTAAGTAACATGACCAAAGTGACAGAACTAGTAAGTTATGGTGCCCAGAATTCAATCCCAAGTAGTCTGCTCCAAAATCTAACCTCTTTTTATTTTAGATAGGGGCAGGAGAGAGAGAGAATCTCTCTGGCATGGAGCCCAATGAGCTTGATCACACGACCATGAGATGATGACCTGAGCCAAAATCAAGAGTCCATCGCTTAACTGACTGAGCCATCCAGGCACTCCCAGAATCTGACCTTTTAACCACTATGTTGCTGATGTTCATTGCAACACTATTATAATGATAAAATATCAAAAAGAGCCTAAATGTTCAACAGTAGAGAGATGGATAAACAAATTATGGTATACTCACACATGGAAATATACAGCCAGTAAATGAATGAATGAAAGCTTCAGATATTAGCATAGTAAACTGCATACACCCACATTGATGATTAGCACCTACTGTGTGCTGAACACTTTCCCAGGTAATAGAGATTCAGAGAACAACATATTCTAATGGACAAATGTGACTAAATATTAATGGGTTAGATCTAGGTAGTGGACACATGGTTTTCTATAATATTCTCTGTACTTTTTTGGTATCTTTAGAATATAAATAATTAGGTTTTAAAAAAGGCAGGATTGGTGGAGTGGAGAGAAGGTCAGTGTATCTGTAGTGTGGTTCGAGACAGGGAAGGTGGTGAGGAGAAAAGGACCAGATAATATAGGATTTTATAGCTCAAGGCAAGCAGTGGGGATTTAAAGTGTGACAGGTAGGGGCACCTAGGTGGATCAGTCTGTTAAGCATCTGACTCTTGAGTTTGGTTCAGGTTGTGGTCTCAGGGTTGTGAGATATAGCCCCCATGTCGTTAACAGGCTCCGCACTCAGCAGCGAGTCTGCTGGAGATTTCCTCTCCTTCTGTCCCCCCTCCCACTCGTGCTCTCTCTTACTGTCTCTCTCAAATAAATAAATCTTATAAAGTGTGACAGGTAACCACTGGAAAGTGTTAAGTGGTTGTATGATATCATCTGATTTATACCCTTGCTGCCACCATATGCAGAATAGGTGGTGGGAGGCAAGAATGAAGCTATTGTAGCAGTCCCAATTGTGAAGGTAAACAGATTAAGAAAACATTTTGGAAGCAGAACCAACAGACAACGCACTGGTTATGAGGAGTGAGGGAAAGAGGAATCTGAAATGGCCGCATGGCTTTGGGGTTGAATGGTTGGCAATGATGCTTACCGAGAAAAATGAAGAATTAGAGAAAGAACAGGTTGGGGAAAAGGGGAGAGAGAACCAAGAGTTCTGCTTGGGATAGGTACAGGTTAATTTTAATTTTCCTGTAAGACATCCAAATGGATGTACTTGGATATATGTCTTTGGAACTTCAGGGAGGGCAGGGCTGGAGATGCAGAGCCATGTTATGTTCCTGCTATTAAGACAACAACAACAGAGAAAACCACAAACCTTCTTTGACTCCACCACATCCTCCTCTAGTTTCCGTCCCATTTCTCTGCTCTCTTTTATAGAAAAACTCCTACAGAGAGCTGGCCAAACCCTCCATTTGTACTTTTCTTCTCATTCTCTCTTGAACACTTTTCAGCCAGGCTTTCATCCCCACTCCTAACTGAAACTGCTTTTTTAATTTTTATTTTATTTTTTTAAAGATTTATTTTATTTACTTATTTATTTATTTGTCAGAGAGAGAGCACACAAGCAGGGGGGAGCAGCAGGCAGAGGGAGAAGCAGGCTTCCCACTGAGCAGGGACCCTGACGCAGGGCTCGATCCCAGGACCCTGGGATCATGACCTGAGCCAGAGGCAGACACTTAACTGACTGAGCCACAGGCGTCCCTGAAACTGCTTTTTTTTTTTTAAGATATATTTTTTTAAGATTTTATTTATTTATTTGACAGAGAGAGAGCGAGAGAGGGAACACAAGCAGGGGGAGTGGGAGAGGGAGAAGCAGGCTTCCCGCAGAGCTGGGAGCCCGATGCGGGGCTCGATCCCAGGACCCTGGGATCATGACCTGAGCTGAAGGCAGACGCTTAACGACTGAGCCACCCAGGTGCCCCTGAAACTGCTTTTTTTAATGTTACCAGTAATTTCCATTTTTGTTGAATCAAATGACAAATTATCAGTCCTTTATCTAGTCTCTTGGCAGTGTTTGGGCTTCTTGATCGTTCCCCAACATTGGATTTCACTTGGCTTCCATGTCTCCATATTCTCCTGGTGTTTCTTCCTGGTTTCTTTTCTTGCTCTCCCTTCTCTTTCTAATTTCTAAATGTCACAAGCACAGCCCTTCAAACTTTTTTAAGATTTTATTTATTTATTTGATAGAGAGAGTGTGGCCAGTGGGGAGGAGCAGAGGGAGACGGACAAGCAGACTCCATGCTGAGCACAGAGCCCAACACGGGGCTCAATCCCACGACCCTGAGATCATGACCCGAGCTGAAATCAAGAGTTGGACACTTACCTGACTGAGCCACCCAGGAATCCTAACCTTTCTTTCTACACTCATTGCTATACTCACCCAGTTCTAATACCATTTACATACTTATGTCCATTAATATTATCCAAAGGCACCATGCCCTGGCAAAAATCTCTCTCTCTCTCTCTCTCTGTACACATACACATACACACACACATACACTCTATAACTATATTAAAGAACACAGGTTTCTCTGTCTTTCAAGATCTAGCACTCACCACAAAGTACAACTCTAAATATTTGCTTTTGTAACTACCACTATTTAAGCTCAGGAACATCTTTTCCATATCTTTTGCTCTATGTCCTCAACTGAAAGGCACCAAAAGAATTGAAAGCAAGGACTTGAGCAGTTATTTGTATACTCATGTTCACAACAACATTATTCATGATCACCAAAAGGTGGAAACAACCCAAGCATTCATCTTCAACCCAAGATGAATGGATAAACAAAATGTGGTGTATACATACAATGGAATATTACTTGGTCTTGAAAAGGAAGGAAATTTTGACACATGCTACACAATAGATGAACCTCAAGGACATTATACTAAGTGAAATATGTAAGTCACAGAGACAAATATGTGATACTACCTATGTGAGGTACCCTAAGATTTTAAAAACAGAGACAAGAAGTAGAACAGTGGCTGCAAGGGACTGGGAGAAGGGAGAATAGGGAGTTAGTATTTAATAGGCACTGAGTTTCAATTTAGGAAGATAAAAAAGTTCTGGAGATGGATGGTGGTGATGGTTGCACAATAATGTGAATATGCGGGACACCTGGGTGGCTCAGTTGTTAAGCGCCTGCCTTCGGCTCAGGTCATGATCCCAGGGTCCTGGGATCGAGCCCCGCTTCGGGCTCCCTGCTCAGCGGGAAGCCTGCTTCTCCCTCTCCCACTCCCCCTGCTTGTGTTCCCTCTCTCACTGTGTCTCTCTCTGTCAAATAAATAAATAAAATCTTTAAAAAAAATAATGTGAATATGCTTAATGCCACCGAACCATATACTTAAAAATGGTTAAATGGCGGGCGCCTGGGTGGTGCAGTTGGTTAAGTGTCTGACCCTTGGTTTCCACTCAAGTCCTGATCTCAGGGTCGTGAGATCAAGCCCTGTGTCTGGCTCAGGGCTCAGCGTGGAGTCTGCTTGGGTTTCTCTCTCTCTCTGCCCCTCCCCCCCAGATAAATAAATAAGTCTTTAAAAAAAATGGTTAACTGGTAAATTTTACATTATGCATGTTTTATCACACACAAAAAAACTGAGGGGTGCCTGGGTGGCTCAGTCGGTTAAGTGTCTTCCTTCGGCTTGGGTCATGATCCCGGCGTCCTGGGGTTGGGTTTCCTGCTCAGCAAGGACCCTGCTTCTCCCTCTCCCTCTGCCCCTTCTCTCCTGCTCGTGCTCTCTCCCATTCTCTCTCTCTCAAATAAATAAATACAATCTTTTGTGTGTGTGTCTGTGAGTAAAGCGAGAAGTTTATTTAAAGTGAAGGTACAGAAAAAGCTCTCAAGAGTGAAAGGTTGCCCAATAAATACAATCTTTAAAAAACAAAACAAAACCGAAAGGCAACTGCATCGTAATGCCTTTACGGTTTTGGGTGGAACCACTTAAGAGAAACAGGTACCGCTTTGCAGTGCCAAGAGAATGTGAACAGCAGAAGTACTTAGGTAAGAGACAACACAAATTAATCTGTCATACTCTTCCTCTTAGAGCACAAATGCAACATATTCTTGCATAACCAAGTATTATTTCTCAGTAATAGTGAATGTTCCTTTTTTAAAATTGCTTCTTTTCATGTTCAAATTCATGGTTCAGAAACAATTGATGAATTAGCACAATTTTCCATAGTGGCTGAAGAAAATTTTGCAATACTAAACAATTCTTTTGACCCTTAAATTTTATATTCATATGTAACTTGTAACATAGGTGGAGAGACTGATTCTTTATATTGTCAATAGATAAACAATGAGTTGGGAATATATTGGGAGTAACTTTATTTGTATAAAAATATTTAATAAGGCAAAAAATAAAGTAAAAAAATATTTAATAAGGCAATTTGGTTTTTAAAGGATAACTTTCTATTTCCAGCATTGTTTATATAATTTTTATTTGAAATTCTGATATTTGGGGGGGGGGCACCTGGCTGGCTCAGTTAGTAGAGCATGCAACTGTTGATCTCAGGGTTGTGATTTCAAGCCCACACTGGGTGTAGAGATGATTTACATAAGTAAATCTTTAAAATTCTGATATTTTTGTATTTTATTTTGCATTTTAATGGGTAATTTGAATATTTTAAGACAAAAATAACATTTAAAACACAAAAAACAATTTTTGGCAGTTTATAAATATAAATTTAAGATTTTATTTATTTATTTATTTGACAGAGAGAGAGAGAAAGAGCACACAAGCAGGGGGAGCAACAGAGGGAGAGGGAAAGCAGGTTCCCTGCTGAACAGAGAGCCCAATGGGGGCTTCGATCCCAGAACCCAAAGGCAGACACTTAACGGACTGAGCCATCCAGGAGCCTCTAGCTATAACTTCTAAATAGCTAAACATATGGCATATGGATGGCCTCTGTGCTCTTATTCCTGACCTTACAAATAATAAGAGTGAACCTACTATTACCACTGTCCTGACATCCAGACTCTGCCTCCTGTCTCCTCTACATATCTAACAAGCATCTCATACAAAACATGCCCCAAACTTTGCCTTTCCCAATAAATGACCGTGTACTCATTCAGCTGTGTAAGCCAAAGACTTTTTTTTTCTCAAAGATTTCTTATTTATTTATTTGACAGAGAGAGAGAGACAGGGAGAGAGGGAACACAAGCAGGGGGAGTGGGAGAGGGAGAAGCAGGCTTCCCGCAGAGCAGGGAGCCCGATGCGGGGCTCAATCCCAGGACCCCGAGAGCATGACCTGAGCCGAAGGCAGCGGCCCAACTGACTGAGCCACCCAGACGCCCCAAGACTTGGAGTCATGCTCATCTCCATTCTCTCTCACACACTCCTTATCTAATCCATGCGCTAGACTGAAAATATATTCTCAAATCGAATCCATTCTTACCTCTTCAGCTCTACCCCACAGACTTCTTCACTAGTATCCGCTCCCCCCACCCCCGCCCGCCGCCCGCCCCGCCCCGGCATCTAAACATAGGTGATAATCCTCCTGGTGAACTAGCTACTTCTATTCTTGTCCTTCTGCAGTCAATTCTCCAAACAATAGCCACATTGATACTTTTAAGACATAATACAGATTGCATCCTTGTGCTCAAAATACTCCAGTGGGGGGGCGCCTGGGTGGCTCAGTCGTTAAGCGTCTGCCTTCGGCTCAGGTCACGATCCCAGGACCCTGGGATCGAGCCCTACATCGGGCTCCCTGCTCCGCAGGAAGCCTGCTTCTCCCTCTCCCACTCCCCTTGCTTGTGTTCCCTCTCTCGCTATCTGTCAAATAAATAAATAAAATCTTAAAAAAAAAAACAAAACTCCAGTGGCTTCCCAACATCCTTACCAGAGCCCACAAAGTCCTACCTTATTGGCCCCTGCTACCTCTCCAAATTCACTTCCCCACCACTTCTTATTCACTCCATTGTGGCTCCAGGCACAATGCCTTAGCATGCTTGAACAAGACAAACCAGGTCCATGACTTTCGCACCTACTTATTCCTTTCTCTAGTGTACTTTTCCTTTTCTCATTTTATTCAGGTTCAAGTATCACCTCAGAGCGGCATTTCCTCATGACCTATCTGAAATAGCTTTCTCTATCCCTTTCTCTTCTTTAATTTTTTCAAATTAATTGGCTTTACCTTATCATTATTTTGTGTGTCTCCCCTTGCCAGGAGGTAGATTTGTTTGTTGGTTTTTTCTAATTGAGATATAACTGACGTATAACAGAAGGTAAGGTCTTTGAAAGTAGGGTGACTTACTTTATCAATGCTGTAACCCTAGTGCCTCTGGTACAATAGGCCCTGGCATATTGTGGGCAACTGTATGTTAAATGCAAGGAGAAACTTTAAAAGTTTGAGTGTTTAAATGGAATTGGAGGAGGGGCGCCTGGGTGGCTCAGTTGGTTAAGCGACTGCCTTCGGCTCAGGTCATGATCCTGGAGTCCCTGGATCGAGTCCCGCATCGGGCTCCCTGCTCGGCGGGGAGTCTGCTTCTGCCTCTGACCCTCTCCCCTCTCATGTGCTCTCTCTCATTCTGTCTCAAATAAATAAATAAAATCTTTAAAAATAAATAAATAAATGGAATTGGAGGAGCTCTCCTAGGGAAAGTGTGAATTAAGGGTCACAAACTCATTCTTTTTTTTTTTTTTTAAGATTTTATTTATTTATTTGTCAGAGAGAGACAGAGCACAAGCAAGGGGAGCTGCAGGCTCCCCGCTGAGCAAGGAGCCCGATGCAAGACTCGATCTCAGGAGCCCGGGATCATGACCTGAGCCGAAGGCAGACACTTAACCGACTGGGCCACCCAGGTGTCCCCCAACAAACTCATATTCTTATACACCTTTGGCAAATAACCTCAGTGAATGAAGCAGGCTGGATATCAGGTATTTGAAATAATAAACTGATTAAGAAATGACCCAGGCCACAAGTACTCAGCTCCAGCAAATTATTGCTATGGGAGAATGTAGATCCCATTTTGTTAGATCTTCGAATTCTCCCAGAGAAATTGGAAATCCAGGTTTTTAAACATAATTCCCCATTTTTTTATTATTATTTTTTAAAGATTTTATTTATTCATTTGAGAGACAATGAGATAGAGAGAGAGCATGAGAGGAGGGAAGGTCAGAGGGAGAAGCAGACTCCCCGCCGAGCAGGGAGCCCGATGCGGGACTCGATCCCGGGACTCCAGGATCATGACCTGAGCCGAAGGCAGTCGCTTAACCAACTGAGCCACCCAGGCACCCCATAATTCCCCATTTTTAAAGCTGCAGGCCATATAATGTCCACCTATGCATTCGGTTTGGATGATGAACCCATAATTTGTGACCTCAAACATAAAAAAAGGAGGAGGGTCCAGGATCATCCCAACATTGATACACAAGAGTAGAATCTAGCTAGCAAAAATTTTGAGAAGGAGCCACCAAAGAGGTGGAGGGCAAACCAAAGGGTGGAATATTCCTGAAGACAAAGGAAGAAAGTGGCAGGAAGAGAATAGTCAGGTGTATAGACTGCTAACAAGAATTTGGGTAAGATGAGGACAGAAAAGTGGCCATTTGATATGACATCATAGGTATTGTTAATAGCCTTGACTAGAGAAGTTTCTGTGCACCTCTGGAAGGAAGCCTGATTCGTGACAGTTGAACAATTAACTGGAGGTAAGGAAGTGAAAAGGTAGGATGGGGAGGAGAGGAATTTTAAACTTTTGAGAAGTTTTTTCTGTGAAAAAAGAACATAAAAATGGGGCTGTGCTATAAGGGGATGTGAGATTTTGGAAGGAATTCTTAAAGATAAGGAAATTCTTATCTTACTTCAAAATAGTATGGTTGTGTGCATATGGAAATGATACAAGAAAACAGGAAAAAATGTGATGTTGAAAAGAGGACAGGGGCACCTGGGTGGCTCAGTTGGTTAAGTATCTGCCTTTGGCTTGGGTCAGGATCCCAGAGTCCTGGGATCGAGCCCCACATCAGGCTCCCTGCTCAACGGGGAGCCTGCTTCTCCCTTGCCCTCTGACCTTCCCCACCTCGTGCTCTCTCTCTCTTTCAAATAAACTAATAAAATCTTAAAAAAAAAAAAAGAGGAAAAGAGAAAAGTCCCTGAGAAGGCAAGAGGAGATGGCATCCAGAATACAGGGAAAGGTTTGGTCTAGGGTAGAAATGAGAGACATGCTTTAATTTTAACAGGAGGGACGCTGGCAAATATGGGTATGGATGTGGGGAGGTGTGTCAATGTGGCAGTGGAAGACTCGAGTCGCTGCCTGAGGGCTTCTTCCTCCATGAAGTACAAGATAAAGTGTTGAGCTGACACTAAGGAGGTGGGGAGAGGCAATGTTGAACGTTGGAGGAGAGAAGAAACTTCAGAGTTAGAGCTGTTTCAGAGCGAGATGGGAAAGAATACTTACTAATGCATGCATGAAGACTGAAGGGCAGTGTTGAGTGGTATTCTTCATTTGTTTAACAAATATTCATAGCCAGTCTGCTATGTTTCAGGTACTGTCCTAGGGGCAGAAATAGGTCATTGAACATTGAACTCAGCCAGTAAAGCATGTGACTCCTGATCTCAGGGTTATGAGTTCAAGCCCCACATTGGGTGTGGAGCCTACTTAAAAAAAAAGTGTCATGAATAAAGGATGTCCCTGGGTTTCATATTGGTTTTTTTTTTTCCCCCAGAAGTTACAATACAGTTAACTTATTTGCAACTTTGAGTCAATTCTAGTTCTACAGATACCCCCAGTTCTCCTTGATGAAGCTGGGTATCCCTCAATACACCATCAGTAATACATTTACAAGTGATGATTTAGGGTAGTTTCATTTTGCAGATTCATCTTTTCAGATTCAAAAAACATTGTGGATATCTACCACGGTTGTGGTAAATTCTTTTCAAAATACATGAAAAGCAGAGGATTCTGAAGTTAAGTTTGCTGGGTTTGAATCCCAGTTCCACTGTGTACTATTTGTGGGCCTTTAGATCATTTAATTTCTTTGAGCCTCAGGTTCTTCATCTTAGGATGGACATAATATTAGCATGCATCTAAAGAGCTTTCGTTAGGGGCACCTGGGTGGCTCAGTCGGTTAAGCATCTGTCTCTTGATTTCGGCTCAGGTCATGATCTCAGGGTTGTGAGATTGAACCCTGTGTTGAGCTCCAAACTCAGTGTGGAACTTTCTGAAGATTCTTCCTCCCCCTCTGCCCCTCCCCACCTCTTAAATGATAATAATAAAATAAAAGAGAAAGATCGTTGAAGTGACCAGAAGAGGTCTGGACACATAATAAGTGCTCAATAAATATGATTACTATTGTTTCTGTGAGGTTGAGTCTTGGAGAATGACTTTAGCTTCCCTTATTGTAGACTCCCACACATTGTGACTATGGAAACAGTCTATTTTCGTGACTGTTGTGTGAGACACAAAATGATCAGAGGACAGACCTATATTGTGGATCATTAAAGTTGCTGATTAGGCTAGAATTTCCAATTTGCAAGTTCAAGAACTTGACTCTATCATTTCACCTAGGCGGTGATTAAGTCACAAGAGCCCAATTTACTAATTCACCCTAAGAAATATAATGGCGTCCCTATAGAAAAGTCAACTTGGGAAACAAAATTAGCATCAGAAGTTTGCTTAGGGCGGGTAGGATGGGTGTAAAGAGAGCTAAAAGATCTTAAATCACCCCATTCCACACCCAGGCTTCTTCATAATTATTTTCTTTTACTTCTTTTATTTATTTCTTAAGATTTTATTTATTTCAGAGAGAGAGAGAGCAATCAAGCTTGAGCAGGGGGAGGGACAGAGGAGAAACGACTCTCCACTGAGCAGGGAGCCCGACGAGGGCAGATGTTTAAATGACTGAGCCACCCAGCACCCGCATAATTATTTTCTATTCTCTCTTTCCTTTCCTCAAGATCTAATCAGGTTAGATTCCAAATCCTATCCATTTGTCCTCAGGAAACTTTCTTCCAACCGTCTTTTCTCTGACCCATTCCTACCGATCCATGCCCTGGGAATGGGTACATATACAGAACACAGCATAATGTCCTCTAAAGGTCTGAGAAGAGCAGGGAGGGGGAGAGAGTAGCTGCAAGGTGAGGGAGCAGTGTCTATCCTCCAGAACCTCCTTTGAATGCTTAGCCCCTGTGACTGTCACCACACCCTCCCAGTCTCTCTCCTTTGGACTCATCACCTCCCTGGGATCCCAGGAGCCTAGTGTTCTATTCTGGGAGGCTTTGTTGCTGTGTTTTGACGAAGGGCTGGGGCGCCCCAAAGGCAGAGAACCCTCAGAGGAGATGCAAACTCGAAAACCTCACAGACGCTGTTTCAGGCTTCCTTCCTGCCAGAGATCCCCCCCGCCCCCAGAGAACTATTCTTTGCTCTTCCTTTTGGGGGATTTTACATTTGTTGGATTTATGGAAGGACCGATTCCTTCTCTGTCCCACCACCATTCGACAAGCCCTACTTTTCTCTTGCTTGAGCTATCGCAAGAGTGTCCCAACAGTTATCCCTGTTTCTAGGTCACCCCACTTGTTCCCTGAAATTCATCTTCCTAAATTCACCTCCATGGCTTAAAAATGTTCAGCCCTTTCTTGCTTCAAAAAGAATAAAAATCTTCAGCCTGGGTTTTAAATCCAACTACTTGCCACTTGCTATTCCTAAGAGCACAGAGCTCTTGGCTAGCTCCCCAAACATGTCACCATCACCCCTTATACATTTTTCCTACCTTTGTGTCTTTGCTCAATTTGTCACCTCTTCGTGGAACTTCCTGAGACTTAGACTAAATGGTATGAAGAGATAGTATTATTCAGTCATGGTAGACTGGCCCTTCCTTCAGCCCCTCAAACCCTTATCTTTTTCTTACCTCAAGGGCTTTGTATTTGCTGTTCTGTCTGTCTGGAACATTCTTTACCTATCCAGCTCCTTCTCAATCTTCAGGGTTCTGCTCTTAAAGTAGGTCCTTTGCTTGTCTCTCTTCTAGCAGCCTGTTCTTTTTTTCTTCCTAGCACTTACTAAAATCTGTAATTATGCATGTAAGTATTAGTTTATTTGTTTAAGACCCCCTGCCACCACCTCACTAGATCATAAACGTGCAGGCCTCTGTGTTCCCCGCGCTATTTCAGGGCCTAACACAGAGGCCATGGCAAGCATGAACACTCGCTGGATGCCTGACTGGAGCGACTGAATGGGTTATAATGTGCGGAATTCGTGGTCCATCATCAGCAAAACCACCTGTATTCTCAGTCTCTTCTCTGCTTTAACTTACACCTGGCTCTCCCCACCCCTCAAGTGTTGTCTCTCCTCTTTTGTTTCCTTCATGGATTGGGGTGTGGCACAGAGTAGTTGCTCTCTATATATTTAATTGCTTTCTGCTATGTCCTTTTCCCTTCTGTCTAATGAATGGTCAGGAAAGAGAGCCAACAGAGTGAAAAGCCGTTACTGTTTTGAAGTCAGACAGACTGAGATCGAACCCTAATCTTGCTACTGACTCGTGGGCAATCTCGACCATGTTACTGAACTTCTCTGAGCCTCAAGCTTCATATGTAACAGAATTTTAACGTGGGCAGAGGTACCTTGCTAGGTTGGGCCAAGGTATTAAGCTACACTGCCCCCTAGAGGGCTTTTGTTTCTGGAATAGTGGACTCAGAATCCCAGGAATGTTTGAAGGTCTTTGCCAGCTACACTGACCCCGACAGAGGGGGGGGTGGGGCTCTTCGCAGCCTTGCGGCAGTCGGCCCCCAGCATAGACGCTGGGCCACAGATGAAAAGTTCAGAGGCCTGGAAGAGGGCAGCAATCCTTGAGCAGCAAGGTGACAGTGGTAGTTCTAGTTATTTTTGAGAATTGGGGAGGGGACCTGGTTGAAAGACCAGATTTACTGCCACTTAAGCATTTGGTGGGATGCTTAGAGCTTAAAAATTGGGGTTATTGCTACATGTGTGGTACATTTGTGCTAACCATGATTAGATGAGGTTATGGGTGTATCTGAGCCACACAGTAAATGAAGATAATAATAAATACCCACCTTTCAGGGTTGTTGTGAGGATCAAATGAGAAGATGGATTTGTGTAAAGTGTGAATATGGTGCCTGGTACATAATAGATGCTTGATAATTGGCAACTGGTACTATTGTTCTTGAGAATTAGGTAGCCTTGGGCCCTGGGTGGCTCAGTCGTTAAGCGTCTGCCTTCGGCTCAGGTCATGATCCCAGGGTCCTGGGATCGAGCCCCGCATCGGGCTCCCTGCTCTGCAGGAAGCCTGTTTCTCCCTCTCCCACTCCCCCTGCTTGTGTTCCCTCTCTCGCTGTGTCTCTCTCTAGCAAAAAATAAATAGAATCTTAACGAAAAGAAAAGAAAAGAAAATTAGGCAGCCTTTCCACTTTTCTTGCTTATGCCAAATGGCAAATTTATTCTCTAAAAATAAAGAATCAGAAAAAAGTGGATTAAAACAAGAATAGGGTCGAGGCGCCTGGGTGGCTCAGTCAGTTAAGTGTCTGCTGGGGTCATGATCCCAGGGTCCTGGTATCAAGCCCCATGTCAGGCTCCCTACTCAGCAGGGGGCCTACTTCTCCCTCTGCCTCAGCCCCTTCCCCCTGCTCATTTTCTCTCTCTTTCTGTCAAATAAATAAATAAAATCTTAAAAAAAAAAAAAAACAAGAATACGGTCAAACTATGTACTTTTTTGTAGGCAGCCCTTTGCTTTTTGGTTTAAAAAGGAAACACAGACATTCTGTTATTGTGTGCAATTAAATATATTTAAAATCCATTAATAGATGTAATATAATTATTAAGTAGTTGCCAATGGCCAGGGATAGGGAATAGAAATTGATTGAGAAGGGACACACAGAACATTTTGGGCTGACAAAAATGTTCTATGTCTTGATTGTGGTCATTGTTACATGTGTATATACATTTATCAAAGTTCATTGAACTGTACATTTATGTTGTTATTTTACTGTATGCTAGTTATTACCTCAGTGGAGCTAATTCTTTCTAAAAATCCAATCCTTTCGGGGTGCTTGGGTGGCTCAGTTGGTTAAGTGTCTGCCTTTGGCTCTGGTCATGTTCTCAGGGTCCTGGGATGGAGTGCCTGCTCAGCGGGGAGTGTGCTTCCCCCTCATGCGCACTCTCTCCCTCTCTCTCTCAAATAAATAAATCTTTTAAAAAAAAGAAGAAAAATCCAATCCTTTCATAGGTTTTATTATTTTAATACTTCTTTTATTTAAATTGATTCAAGTAGTATTTGAATTTGAAATTATTTTTACTATTCATTAACTTATGTTTGACATTAAATAATTTAATAAATATTAATTTATCTTAAATAACATCATGATAATATCATACTATCAGTAATAGAAATGAATCAGTGGGAGGAAATCCTGTTTTTATTATACATGTGAACAGGCCAGATGATGACTCTGACCTGGATACAGTGCTGGGCTCTTGGACTACAAATTGAAATAGACATGGTCCCCCACCTCAAGCAGCAGCTTACTGTGTAGTGAGGGACCCACACATAAACAGATAATTTGTCTTTTAAAAAAATTAAATATTTTTGAATAATTAAAATATGCCCTTGTTTTTTAAAAATCTGCACAGAGGGACGCCTGGGTGGCTCAGTCGGTTAAGCGTCTGCCTTCAGCTCAGGTCATGATCCCAGGGTCCTGGGATCGAGTCCCGCATCGGGCTCCCTGCTCCGCGGGGAGTCTGCTTCTCCCTCTGCCTCTGCCTCTCTCTCTCTCTCTATCTCTCATGAATAAATAAATAAAAAATCTTAAAAAAAAATCTGCACAGAAAAATAGTAAAAATAAGTCTCTCTGCGATCCCTGTCTCAGTCCCCCCATTTCAGTATGGTATATGTATATATATAATTCCATAATAAAACATATCAAACAGATGGTTTTCTTTCTTTCTTTCTTTCTTTTCTTCCTTCCTTCCTTTCTTTATTTCTTTCCCCCTCTCCCCCCACTCCAGAGTTTTCAATATAAGGACGTAAAAATCGTGGCAGAGGGATGAAAAGAATGCAGTGGATTCCGCGGAATACCACAGATTACTAGCTAGCTTAGCTTAGGTAAAGCTTCCTGGAGGATTGATGGGACAGCCTCATCTTCTTTGTGTGTATTCCACGATAAAAACACGCGAACTCATTAGTAAACCAAACCCTCTAATTGTATACTAAACTGTGTGCTTCTGTCTGTAATCTGGTGGTTGTTTGATGGGAAGCAAAAGCAGGATAGAGAAAGGATGCTGTACAGGAAGTGAGACCGGGAAGGGGGACTTACCTTTGTCTTTCAAGCAGAGGTAGGAGTTGGATAGGACTTGGTCCAGGAAAAACAGAAGGCCAGTGTGTGCAGGGAAGTCTGGAGTTACAGATCATGTTTCAGATGACCCAGGGACTGTGATTAGGATTAAAGGAAGCTTATTTGTAGTTCTCTAACTAGGATTGCCAGATTCAGCAAATTAAAATGCAGCACATCTAGTTAGATTTCCAATTTAGATAAACAACAAATACTTTTTTAGTATAAGTATGTCCCAGATTCAAACATAACTGGGCTTCCTGTATTTTATCTGGCAACCCATATGAATAAATTAACTACTCAAAACCATGAGCTCAAAAACAATAGGGAAACAGACATGTTTAATGGGAAGAGAGACAAGGAAATGTGAGGAGGTAAAGTCAAGATTTAGCTAATGAGTTTAAGGCTGATGGGGCCCAGGCTAAGAAGGCAACTCTGGTGGGTTGGTCTGGGCTGTCAGGGCTGGGGCTGAAGTGTGGCTTGAAACGTCAGGACCAGTAGGCCCTCAGGACAAAGGAGGCAGCTCTCTCATTCAGAATCAGTGGGGATGGGGCCAAGCAGATGGCTCCTGTGGTCAGGAGATTGAGTAAAAAGTGAATATATCAAGAATTATGAGAGCCAAGTTTCTCACTGTTGGGGGAGACAGTTACAAATATGGAAATGGTAAAGACTAGAACAAACTCTGATGTTAAAAAAGGATTAAAGGTAGAATGGGACGCCTGGTGGCTCAGTCAGTTAAGCATCTGCCTTTGGCTCAGGTCTTTTTAAATGTGGCTTCTAGAACATTTAAAGATGCATATGTGGCTCACATTTTATCTCTAGTGCTGCCTTGCAGGGTAACAATTTGCGATTATTTAGCTTTAATGTGGACTTCTCATAGTTTGGCTTAATCAGTAAATAGTATTTCCAAATGTTTATAAACATACATTGATCATTGACCTCTACATAGCAATTATATTTTCAACCTACTTCATGTTAAAAAACCATTGAAATAAAAAACAAACCTACTTCATGTTAATATCTCTTTTTTTCATATTATCCTGGATTTAAGGCTTTTTTATAGATTTAACTTGTTCCATTTGATGACAGTTATTGATTTCAATATGTGGTGTAACTGTCCCCAAGTGTGAACATCTACTCACACCGGCCTGTTTACCTCCTCCAACACCATGCGTGAGATCCCCGAGCTGCTGTTTCCCGTCAGTAACAAGATGTACCAGGAGTTTCTTTGCCTGGAGATTTGGCACTGGCTGCCCTCCAAGAAGCCCTGGTTTCTTTTCATGAAGGAGAATGTGAGGGATTTAGGACCTAAGGCGGCATCTGTACTGTTCTCAGTGACTGTGGGGTGTCAGCTGGCCTAGAACAAAACAGACTTTAACCATCTTATGGACTGAGTGGAAGGCTTTTAGTCTTAATTTCCCTTTAGCCCTCACTTCATTATTTTTATCGTAGTCTAATACAAATAATAATTTGAATAGAAATTAAACAAAATTATGCAAAAATCTGGATTCCTCAACAGTGCAATTCCATCTCTCTAACATTCCCTCATCTGCTCTACTTTTACCATGGTACTTAAAATTTTCAATATACCTCTCTCAATTTGCACTTATTTTCTTATCTGAACTGTCAGCTGCTTAATTTGTGATACATGATGTATCCATACCATATACATTTCTTTTTAAATTTTGACTTATTTATTTATTTAGGTAATCCCTATACCCAACATGGGGCTCGAACTCATGATCCCGAGGTCAAGAGTCACATGCTCTTCCGAATGAGCCAGCCAGACCCCCCCCAATACTATACACATTCTTTTTTTTTTATTCTTATGTTAATCCCCATACATTACATCATTAGTTTTAGATGTAGTATTCCATGATTCATTGTTTGTGCATAACACCCAGTGCTCCATGCAGAACGTGCTCTCCTCAATACCCATCACCAGGCTAACTCATCCTCCCACTCTCCTCCCCTCTAGAACCCTCAGTTTGTTTTTCAGAGTCCATCGTCTCTCATGGTTCGTCTACCCCTCCGATTTCCCCCCCTTCATTCTTCCCCTCCTGCTACCTTCTTCTTCTCTCTCTCTCTTTTTTTTTTTTTACTATACACATTCTTAATATCATGAGAAAGAGAAAAGCAGCCCCTTCCATGTGGAGCTGTCCTTGTACTTTTACCTCAGCCTTAGCACAGCTGGGAGCTGGCCTGGTACTCATGGCTTAGCCATGGTGTTCTCCTGCTGACCATAAAACACTTTGCAAAACACAGACATCAGATAAAGGCACTCTATGATAGAGGCATACAAAACAAGACCACTCCATGATCACATCGGAATAGACAAAAACAATAATGTCGTCTAAATCACAAAAGCGAGTGAGCACATGCCCTTTTCCCGGATAATATGACTGTTTCTGCTCCTTTACCCCTAGAGCTTTAACTCTGCTTTGTTCCTTCTGACTTTCGGATAAACATTATTAAGTTACTCTCTCATTGAATTATTCTTGTTTCCTGAAAGTATCCAGTCCAGGGCAAAGCCACACTTCCTTAAACCCTTTCCCAAATCATCCAGCCCAAGCTCACATTTTGTAAGTCCTTTATGACATCTTCTTAGGGAGACACCCCACTGACCCCATGGCTTACTGCCTCCCGGATGGCGATGAGCCAATAAACCCTACTTTGATTGACTACAGGTGTGTTCCTTCTGGTCTCCCGCTGGCAGACACCGACACACGCCATATATGGCCACACCAAATCTTATGTTTAAATTACAATGCAGGGCGCCTGGGTGGCTCAGTTGGTTGGGCGACTGTCTTTGGCTCGGGTCATGATCCTGGAGTCCCGGGATCGAGTCCCGCGTCTGGCTCCCTGCTCAGCGGGGGGGTTCTGCTTCTCCCTCTGACCCTCTTCCCTCTCGTGCTCTCCGTCTCTCATTCTCTCTCTCTCAAATAAATAAATAAAGTCTTTAAAAAAAATAAAATAAAATTACAATGCAACTCAAACCTTTAGAAACATTTATATTCCATTTTAAATATGGCAACTTGTTCCCATTAAATTTATGCTATGACTCTTCATTTCCTTTGGAAATGAATTTAACCTTTCCAGTTTACTCAACTAAATATTAATATATTCATAGGTAACGGATTCAAGATACTAGTAGCAATACCAAATTCACTAAAATTGATCTTATCTAAGGACATTATGAAGAAATATTCAGGGGCAGGCACATAGGATCCAATAGAATAATTTTTTAGACATTTGAACTAATGTATAGACTCATTTGACAAACAATATACATTTGATTCAAAAAGATTACTACATAGAATAAAAAACATTGAAACACTGCATAAAATCCGTATCACAACAAATAGCTGCCTATAAACTAGACTAGGTCACTAACATGGTGTTAAAACATAAATTGAGGGGCGCCTGGGTGGCTCAGTTGGTTAAGCGACTGCCTTCGGCTCAGGTCATGATCCTGGAGTCCCTGGATCGAGTCCCGCATCGGGCTCCCTCTGACCCTCCCCCATCTCGTGCTCTCTCTCTCTGTCTCATTCTCTCTCTCAAATAAATAAATAAAATCTTTAAAAAAAAATAAATAAATAAAACATAAATTGAGATGTCCCATAATTTACCATATATCTTAAATTTATGTTATTTTTACCATGTGAATAAAATCTTTTGTTTATTTTCATCTCTCTTTGAATTTTCACATCGAGGAGATCATGTCAAAAAAAACCCTACTTTGGCTATTTCCTGTCAATAGGGGGAAAATGAGTTCCTTTGCTCATCATAAACAACTTTGCCAATAATTTAATTTTAAAAAACACAAAAGAAAAAAATAAGCAAGAAAGAAAATATAATTAATTTATGTAAATTACAAGTTATGATTTGGCTTTGCTATGAATGATAAGTACACAGTCAAAACAGTAGAAATATTATGTTGTTGACTTCAACTTTTGGAGTCAACTTCTAGACAAGGCACAGAAGACTGAATGTAAACATTTTTCATCTTGGTCACATAAAAGTAGACATACAAATGATAGAAGTTGGGAGGTGAATGTGGCGAAGAATGCTGAAGGGAAGGAAGGTCGCTGATATTTGTGTTTTACAAAAATGTGGAGTCTAGATATCTTTCTATTGTTGCCTAGACATAAAATAAATATGTAAAATACTGATTAGAATTACTAATTAAGAAGAGAGCAGGAGATGGGTTGTCTTTAAGTAAGCTAAACCCCTATCTATTATAACAGGAAGCCAAAAATAGATGATAAATCAAGAAATAATGACACTGGGGCACCTGGGCAGCTCAGTAGGTTAAGCTTCAGCTCAGGTCATGATCCGGGAGTCTCAGGATTAAGCCCTGCATCGGGCACCCTGGTCAGTGGAGAGTCAGCTTCTCACTCTGCTCCTTACCCCCTCACCCCCTCACCCCACTTTCTCATGCTCTCTCTCTCTCTCTCTCAAATAAATAAATAAAATCTTTAAAAAGAAAAAAAATGGTGACATAGTGTATTATTTAGAAATATGAAGATAAGCACAAGGGGGAAAGCTTTTTTTCTTCAAGATTTTATTTATTTGAGAAAGAGAGAGAGAGCAGGGGAAGGGGCAGAAGGGAGGGAGAGGGACAAGCAGACTCCACACTGAGTGTTGAGCTCAGGGTAGGGCTCAATCCCAGGACCCTGAGATCATGACCTGAGCCGAAACCAAGAGCCGGATGCTTAACCAACTGAGCCGCCTAGGTGTCTCAAGAAAAAGAGGTTTACTAAGGAAAAGGAAAACCACAACACTATTAGAACTAATAAACAAATTGAGCAAGATTTCAAGATAACAAGATTAATATAAAAAAATCAGGTGCCTTTGTACAATGAATAATCCAAAGAGTCTGCTTCTCTCTCTGACCCTAACCCCTCTCATGTGCTCTATTTCTCTCTCTCTCAAATAAATAAATAAAAATCTTTAAAAAAATTATTTTGTAGCTGAAATAAGTAGAATTAAGAAAACAAGCCTATTTATAATAGCATCAAAAAGAATAAAATACTGGGGAATAAATTTGAAAAAAGAAGTGTAAGACTTGTACAATGAAAACTAAAAATGTCGGGGCACGTGGGTGGCACAGTTGGTTGAGTGACTGACTCTTGGTTTCTCCTCGGGTCATGATCTCAGGGTCCTGAGATCGAGCCCCAGGTTGGGCTCTAAGCTCAGCATGGAGTCTGCTTGAGATTCTCTCTCTCTCCCCCCTCTGCCCCTCCTGCTCATGCTCTCTCTCTCTCAAATAAATAAATAAATAAATCTTTAAAAAAAAAAAGGAAGAAAACTAAAAATGTTGTTAAAAAATTAAAGATCTAAATAAGCAAAAAGATTTGCTTATTTAACAAATAAGCTAAATATTTGTGGATCATAAGACTTGATGTTGCTAAGATGGAAATATCCCCCGAGTGGATCTACAGATTCAAGGCAATGCTTATCAAAATCCCAGCCAGATTTTTTGCAGAAATTGATGAGCTGATCCTAAAATTCATATGAAAATGCAAGAGATCTCAGGGCACCTGGGTGGCTCAGTCAGTTGAGCATCTGACTCCTGGTTTTGGCTCAGGTCATGATCTAAGGGTTGTGAAATCAAGCCCCACATCAGGCTCTGCACTCAGGAAGGAGTCTACTTGAGATTCTCTCCCTCTCCCTCTGCCCCTCCCCTGCTTGCACTCTTTCTCTCAAATAAATAAATATTTTTTAAAAAATACAAGAGCTCTAGAATAGCCAAAACGATTTTGAAAAGGAAGAACAAAGTTGGAAGACATACTTCCTGATTTCAAAACTTATTACAAAGCTACAGGAGTGAAAACAGTGTGGTAGTGGCATGAGGATGGACAAGCAGATCAACGGAATTGAAGTGAGAGCTCAGAAATGAGCTCTTATACTTACAGTCAATTGATTTCGACAAGGGTGTTAAAACAATTAAATCAGAAAGAATGGTCTTTTCAACAAATGATTTGACTACATAACTATAAACTAAAAAGCATTGAAATGTAATTTTAAATAGGCGAGTTTTATGACATGCAATTATATGTCAATAAAGCTGTTTAAAAATACGTAAGATGTCACTCCTCTGCTTTCAACCCTCCAGTGGCTTCCCATAGCATCTGTAGTAGTGGTTCTTGACCAGGGAGAGGAAGAAGGTTCCATTCCAGGGGCCATTGGACATTGTCTGAAGACCTTCTTGGTTGTCTCGTTGGCAGGGTATTTCTGGCATCTACTGGGGAGAAGCCAAGGATGCTGCTTACTATCTTAGTCCTCCACAACAAAGAATTGTCCTGCCCAAAGTGTCAACAGTGCTAAGACTGAGACACTTTGATCTAGAGCAAAGAAAGCAAAGTCCTTACAATGGCCTATGAAGTTCTCCTTGATCTGGTGCTGTCTGCCCCTGTTGTTAGCTTCCTGTTCCTTCAGACATACTGGCCTATTCACTGTTTCTCAAACTCACTAGGCACACTTTTGCCTTGGAGGCTTTGCACATATCAGCTCCTCTGTTAAGGGCCTCCCCCTTCCCCAACCACATGGCTAAATTCCCCTCCTTAAAAAGTCTTTGAAAAAATGTCCTTTCTCAATGAGACCTACCACGACCATCCTATTTAAAATGACAACACCCCCCAAAAAATAAATAAATAAAATAAATAAAATGCAATCCTTTCCTGCCCTGTTGTATTTTTTTAATTCCATTGTACTCATCACTTTTCAACATATTATTGAGTTTGCTTATTTATTATGTTTATTGCTGTTGTCCATTTCCCCTACAAGCACCACAAGAATCTTTGTCCTATTTGCTCACTCACCTATTCCAAGTGCCTGGAATGATGCCTGGCAGATAGGAGCTGTCAATAAATATTAATTGAATGAATTAAATGGATGAACTTCATAATTTACAAAGCCTTTTTTTTTTTTTTTTTTTTTTGAGCGAGAGAAACAGTTGGGGGGGGGCCAGAGGGAGAGGAAGATAGAGAATTTTTTTTTTTTTAAGATTTCATTTATTTAGGGTGCCTGGGTGGCTCAGTCGTTAAGCATCTGCCTTTGGCTCAGGTCATGATCCTAGTGCCCTGGGATTGAGGCCCACATGGGGCTCCCTGCTCAGCGGGAAGCCTGCTTTTCCCTCTCCCACTCCCCCTGCTTGTGTTCCTGCTCTCGCTATCTCTCTCTCTGTCAAATAAATAAATGAAATCTTTAAAAAAAAAAAGATTTCATTTATTTATTTGAGAGGGAAAGAGAGAGAAAGAGCGAGTGCACAAGCAGAGGGGAGGGGCACGTGCTGAGTGCAGAACCGGAGTGGGACTAGATCTCAGGACTTTTGAGATCATGACCCCAGTGGAAACCAAGAGTTGCACGCCTAACCAACTGAACAATCCAGGCGCCCCAAGAGAGAATCTTAAGCAGGCTCCACGCCCAGAGGGGAGCCCGATGTGGGGCTTGATCTCACGACCCAGAGATAAGACTTGAGCCAAAATCAAGAGTCAGACCCTTACCTGACTGAGCCAACCAGGTGCCCTGAAAGCCTTTTAAAACATAGATATTTTCTATTCACTACCAATCCCAAATTTCCAAAAGACTTTTAAAACTCAAGAATTGTTTTAAAAATCCAATTACATATTACAAATTATACCCAACAGTAAACTTTCACCTGTAGACAAAACTTTCTAAAAGTCCATAGACCAGTATCTTACTTCACTATGCTGGTCTGCAGGAAATAAACTGCATAAATTAAACTCTGAGTTCCCAGAATCTCACTGCTTCCATATTGAGGATTCAAGACAAAATTGCATTCTGGGCCAGCCTACTTACCTGAGCTCTGCCCATTGCATTCTAAAAACACATTGCATTTAGATATTAAGAAAATTAACTAAATCAATCTCTGTTCATTTTTGTTTTGCCCCCAAATTTTCCAAATAACTGCAGACACAGAAAACACTCCTCTGGTATAAACATACATACACATGAGCACAAATTGCAGCAATAATTTATCTTTAAAAACAATAGTTTATTTTTGTTAAATGTTAAAATGTTCATTTTGTAAAATGTCTAAAATAAGAACTTAGAAAAACTCCAAATTATTCCCATGTGTCACGCAGCTCTTACTTAGCAATCAACAACTACACCACATACAATCAGCTAATTCTTAATTTTTAACCATAATTACTTAAGGCAACTTTTATTTATTATTCACTTTGTAATATATTTGGTCCACAAATATATCATTCTGAAATTTTTATGTTGAAAAATTATGAATTTTATTAATCACTTAAGTTGAAGTAAGTTAAATAGTGTGTGGTAATTGTCAAATTGGAAAAAGTCTAAGTTTATCATTCTATTTCTTACTTGCTGTCTCACATTGGGCTTTGTGTCTGTTTCTTCATGTGCAAGTTGGGGATGATTGAGCTCACTTCATCATGTTGTTGTTGGCTTAAATTAGATAATCTCTGATTCTGGTTCCTAACACAGAGCTCCTAAATCTCTTACAATTTCCCCAGGCAAAAGAAGTGTCTTTTGTTCTAAAGAGGTGACTCTTGGTAGACTCCTGGATAGCTTCAGGATGGGGCTGGTCACCAGAAAGACCAAGCCATGAGTAGGTACTTGGAACTTTCAGCCCCCCACCCATCCTCTGGGAAGGGGTAAGGGGCTGGAGATTGAGTCTCTCTGTCAAATAAATAAATAAAATCTTTAAAAAAAATTAAAAACATGTTTTGAAGATGAATATGGCTCATGGAATCATCCATAAATATAAGTTCTTTTAGTTAGACTTTAATATTAAAAAATTATTTTGTAGGGTGCCTGGGTGGCTCAGTTGGTTAAGCGACTGCCTTCAGCTCAGGTCATGATCCTGGAGTCCCTGGATCGAGTCCCGCATCAGGCTCCCTGCTCGGCGGGGAGTCTGCTTCTCTCTCTGACCCTAACCCCTCTCATGTGCTCTCTCTCATTCTCTCTCTCTCAAATAAATAAATAAAAATCTTAAAAAAAACTATTTTGTAGTTGAAAAATATGCTTTACAGTTATTACAATAGACTTTTAAGGGTGTTGGCAGCATAGAGTTGAAGCTTGTGTTCTCTGGTAAAATCCTAGTACTCTAACCTCTGATTTGCTGGCAGCGGTGACCTTAAAAAGAATGAGTCCCAAATAGAAGGTATATTTGAGACAAGTTACATTCTCCAAGTTTCCTACTGTGATAACTCTGAGGGCAAGCAGCAAGCAGTCAGGGATTGCTGACCTCTGTATAGTTTAATTACCTTGTGTAGTCTGCAAATTTTGATAACTGCTCTTATGATGAAATAACCTTGTGTGCATTTTCTATTTCACTTAGAAATAACAGTTTTTATTTGTTCTGAGAAAAAAAACTATGTCCACTTGAGTAGACTCTGTTTACTCTGATGGCCTAGTGTTTCTGGCTGATCTCCAATAAAGCTGAGCCTGAAGCATCCCAGTGCTTTTCAGGGCTAAATGGCTAGCCTTTTATTTTGCTTCTCAGCAGACAAGATTATCTCATCAAAGAGAATATTTATTAATAAGTTGGCATTTGTATTGTCCTAAACGGCTCCCAAACGAGCCGGACGAATTAAAGATAGAAGAACTTCCAATTCTTTCTAATTCACCCACAAGAGACCATTGACTGGATCTCTCCTAACACAAGGCTATTAATAAGAGGGGGAAGGGTGCTTATTTACTGGGTACCAGCAGACAAAGGAATAAGGAATAGCACCAATAACCTCATTCTCCCTAATTGCTCACTTCTCCCAGCAGTGTTCTCCCTCAGCATGGGGGTGGCTAGAAGTTCTGAGAGTGGCCCCTCCTGAACTACAGACTGTTCCTGGGCTATTTTTAGAAGGAATAAAGCCACTGAGTTATCTATGGTCTCAGGATATCATCTGAACAAGCAGGATGCACCAACAGGAGCCCACCCCCAGAGCATCCAATCTCCTCTACCGCTGAACCATCCCCTTTTCCCACATAAACAAACTAACACTTGTACTCTGCTTCTCATCTCTCAGGGCATGACTATCGCAAACAAGAACTTTCAGAATTCCTTTATGAAGGCTTCGACTCTTGTGAATTTGGATACTGTGAGTCAACTCTCTGATCCTGATCCTCTTTGGTTCACTAACAGAGCTTAGACTCTGGACTAGGAGGCCCCTGTTTGGGCATGTGACCAACTTCTCTGCATGTCATCCTCAGTTTATTTAGATGCAACCTTAACAATGACAACATTCCATATATTTTAATAAACACTGTCCTGCTAGGAAAAGGTAGTGATGGCTTCTTTCCAGTTGGAGCTTTATTGTCTCCAAAATGGGGGTCTTGTCAACCCGAAGCTATACTGTGAGCATGCTGTGGAACTGTTAGCTGGAATAGGACCCTCAAAGATAGTTAAGAACCTTGCACTTCCCTGAAATAGAGGATATGTTTGCCTTGGAAGAATTCCCAGGCCCAATCAGCAGTTGCAGAGATCAAGAAGAGAGGAGTGTGATTCAAACAATTTTCTTGTTCTGTAGGTACTTCGTGATAGAAAGACTATGCTGGGAGAGGCTCTAGTTAATGGGAAGATCCTTGGTTAATGAGGAAAATGGGTCTGGTGGAACACTGAGGAGTCCTTTACAGAGAAACAATGGGCTTCCTTGAAGCTCGCCTGTTGGAGACCAATCCATTCCTGTGACCGAAATAGATGTATTTTTTTAAAGACTTTATTTATTATTTATTTGACACAGAGAGAGACAGCGAGAGAGGGAACACAAGCAGGGGGAGTAGGAGAGGGAGAAGCAGTCTCCCCGCTGAGCAGGGAGCCTGATGCGGGGCTCGATCCCGGGACCCTGGGATCATGACCGGAGCTGAAGGCAGACACTTAATGACTGAGCCACCCAGGCGCCCCCGAAATAGATGTATTAAGGAATAGATTGTTAAAAAGGGATTCAGCTGCAGTAATTAAGTGGGCAAAGAGTTTGAAGAAGAGGAACAAACTGTAAACAATACGTGTAACAATATTCCTCCTTGCTAGTAATGAGGGGAGAAAAACCCCACAGAAAGCACATTTAGGATTCCGTTTGACCCTTCGCAAAAAAAGAATGCTGTATTTAAAATAATATCCTCTACTGCTGATGCGACTGTGATAAAATTGAGGTGAGAATAGAAATGAAGACAAGAATAGCATTTGGTGGGGCGCCTGGGTGGCTCAGTCGGTTGAACGTCCAACTCTTGATTTCGGTTTAGGCCATGATCTCAGGGTCATGGGATCAAGCCCCACATCGGACTCTGCACTGAGCGTGGAGCCTGCTTGGGATTCTCTCTCTCCCTCTCTCTCTGCCCCTCTCTCCACTCCCTAAAATAAATAAATAAATCTTAAAAAATAAAAAGAATACCATTTGGAAAAACAGAATGGTCATAACCAGCCATAGTCTTTCATTTAGTATACAATTCAATGTTTTTTAATATATTTACCATATATGTAATATGTTTAGTTTGTACACCCATTGCAACAATCTAGAAACAGTCTTGAAGATACTAGTATCCTTGAAATTATTCCTGTGTCAATAAGTAATAATACTAGTCGTTACCCCTACTGAGTACAAACTTAGGACCAAGCATTTACATGTAATGTATCTCTCAATTCCCTCAACAATCCTGAGGAAGGTGGTATTAGTGACTCTTATTTTATTTTATTTTTAAGATTTTATTTATTTATCAGAGAGAGAGAGAGCACACAAGCAGGGGGAGTGGCAGGCAGAAGGAGAAGCAGGTTCCCTGCTGAGCAGGGAGCCCAATGAGGGGCTCAATCCCAGGACCCTGAGATCATGACCTGAGCTGAAGGCAGACCCTTAACCAGCTGAGCCACCCAAGCATCCCAGTGACCCTATTTTATTTTATTTATTTATTTTTTAAGATTTTATTTATTTATTTGAGACAGAGAGAGCACATGAGAGGGGGGAGGGTCAGAAGGAGAAGCAGGCTCTCTGCCGAGCAGGGAGCCTGATGCGGGACTCGATCCAGGGACTCCAGGATCATGACCTGAGCCGAAGGCAGTCGCTTAACCAACTGAGCCACCCAGGCGCCCCTCCAGTGACCCTATTTTAGAGAGGAAATACTGAGACAGAGAAGTAATTTGCCCAAAGTACCACAGATAGTCATAGAACTAGTGTCAAAAACCAGACATTCTCTTTCTAGAACCTGCACTCCTAACTACTACCCTGTAAGGTAATGGTACAATGAAAGTAAAAAGTTCCATGTAGGAAGAATCAATTGTAAAATTCTGTAAGGTCCAAAAATGAGTACATAATAGGTTTAATAAATTATGGTTGGTCTACTATCCAGCCATGTTAAGGGAAAAATAGAGCCCTTAGAATCAAAGAGAACATTTAGGAGATTCTACAGCAGAGTATAGTGGTTACTGGATGAACGAATAAACTAGCAGAACACCTGCTGTGGTCCATGTCTGGCCACAAAGGATCATCAGTTGCTGCAAACCCAGGGCCAAGCCCCATGTCTCCACTCACAGATCTTTCCCAGTGCCTGTGAGAAGCAAAGGCTCCTCCTCCCTGGGTGAGCCACAGGCAAATGACTCTGGAATCAGGCTCCATCTGAGCCACAGACCTTGGCCTTGGAGTTGTTCCCCCAGGGACAAAATTTTGATGGTGTCTTCTGTGTTTGCAAAGGTTGAAAATACATCTATCTGCATGTGGACAAAATTTGGAAAATGGTATGCAAAAATAAAAATAGTTGCAATGTTTGCTGGGGGAATTACGAAGTTAATTGCGTAAGAAATTTTTTCGATGTTGTTATACTGACTTTTTGGCAACATTTTGTTTTTCAGAAAGGGGATCTTGACCTTCACTTTGATGTTCTTAAGACAAAAGTCAAATCAATTGAGGGTTTAGTGCTGGCTGTATCCAACCCACACCCTAGACCTTGGCAAGAATTCATCTTCTAGAGAATATCTTGGTTAGGACTATTTAATTGTTCTAATTTCTGGGGTTGCAGCAAAGCATAAAATGAACAAAGTCCCTGTTCTCTAAGAGTTTACATTCTAGGGGCGCCTGGGTGGCTCAGTCGTTAAGCGTCTGCCTTTGGCTCAGGTCATGATCCCAGGGTCCTGGGATGGAGCCCCGCATCGGGCTCCCTGCTCCGCGGGAAGCCTGCTTCTCTCTCTCCCACTCCCCCTGCTCGTGTTCCCTCTCTCGCTGTCTCTCTCTGTCAAATAAATAAATAAAATCTTTAAAAAAAAAAAAAAAAGAGTTTACATTCTAGAACTGCATTGCCCAGTATAATAGCCACTGGCTACATGAGGCTATTTAAATTTAAATTAATTAAAATGCAATACAAATTAAAATTTATTTTCTCTGTTGCACCAGCCACATTTCAACTGCTTAAGTCTTTTGGCAACTAGTGGCTACTGTACTAGATAGCTTGGATATAAAAACATTTCCTTCACTGCAGAAAGTTCTATTAGTCAGCACTATTTTAGAGAAAGGAGTCTGACAATAAGCAAGTAAACAAAAATGGACAAGAATAGAAATTACTCTGAAGAGGGACGCCTGGGTGGCTCAGGCGGTTAAGCGTCTGCCTTCGGCTCAGGTCATGATCTCAGGGTCCTGGGATCAAGTCCCACATCGGGCTCCCTGCTCAGCGAGGAGCCTGCTTCTCCCTCTGCCTGCCACTCCCCCTGCTTGTGCTTTCTCTCTCTCTCCCTAATAAATAAATAAAATCTTAAAAAAAAAAAAAAAAGAGGGCACCTGGGTGGCTCAGTTGGTTAGGTGACTGCCTTCGGCTTAGGTCATGATCCTGGAGTCCCGGGATCGAGTCCCACATCGGGCTCCCTGCTCGGCGGGGAGTCTGCTTCTCCCTCTGACCCTCCCCCCCTCATGCTCTCTCTCTCTCTCTCAAATAAATAAATAAAATCTTAAAAAAAAAGAAAAGAAATTACTCTGAAGAAAATGAAAGACAATGATGCCATAGAGATGGATGGTCTTTGGGAAAGCATCTCTGAAGAGCTGACATTTGAGCTGAAAAACTAATAAAAGGAAGGAGCCAGTCATGCCAAGATCTGGGGATAGAACATTCTAGGAGGAGGGAGAGGCAAGTGCCCATGCCCTGAAGTGAGAATGAGTTTGGGGTATTTGAGAAACAGAAAGATTATTTTGGCTAGAACTTTGTGAGCAAGAAGGAAAGTAGTCCAAGACGAGTTTGAAAAGATAGGTGGAGGCAGAATCTGTAGGTCATGATGAAAGAGCTTGGATTTACCCTCTGCCCGTCTATGAATTGTGTATTCAGTCACCTGAGATCCTGAAGCAGAGCAGAGTTGCAGAGCCTGGCAAACGTTTTAGAAGTGAGCAGCAGGTGGTGTCATAAAAGTTAGGCTTACCAAGGCAAATAGGAGTTGAGGGACTCGCTAGCAGCATTCACAAACCCATTATTGGATCAGGTGATAGACTCACTTGGGCAAGTTGGTGCTTTCATGGGGTTACAGAGAGATCCTCCTTGCCTTCCTCCTGAAAGGATAGTAGGTCTAAGGTTACACCCACTTAGTTGATTCCACCCTAAGAAAAAACCTTTTGGTTGTTAAAGGGACAGAGAATGGTTCTGGGGAGCACAGGAGAAGTTGGAAGTGGGGAAGAGTTACTTCCCCTCATCCTGAAGCATTCAAATACAGAGCTATCTTCTCCCCTTATCTGAGACCCATTCATCTAATCATTCATTCCCTCAACAAATACGGTTTACTTATACTCCTTGTGCCATAACACAAGCCATTGGGTATTGGGGATATAGCAGTAAACAAGACAAAGTTCTTGTTCTTACATAGCTTACAAAGCAGGTAACAAATAGATATATAAAACAGTAGGAGGAAAATTAAACAAGAAAGGAGACAGACAGTGAACGCAGCATTTGTTTCACATATATTGTTTGGGGAAAGCTCTGCATGGTAATGATTGAATGGAGTTTGGAATGAAGAGAGAGTTTACACCAGGCAAATGCTTGGGGGAAAAGCATTCCAGGCAGAAGGAACAGCAGATCTCTGGAGGTGGGAGTCTGCTTCATGGGCTCATGGAACAGCAGGAGGCCAGTGTACTGGAGCCCAGTAAACAGGGGGAGGGCAGGGAGAGCTGCACGGAGAGCTGCAGCCCCGGACGTGAGGCTGGAGACTCGGTATAATGACAGACAAGGATGGTAACTCTGGAGGTGGTGAGAAGTTGTCAGATACTGAGTGTAATTTGCTGATGGGATTGGATGTGGCTTATAAGTGAAAGAGAGGAGGGAAGGATGACTCCAAAGTTTTTGGTCTGAACAACTGGGTGAATGTAATGTCATTTACAGAGACAGGAAACCCTGGGAGAGGCAGAGTTTTTTATGGGATGGGGAGGTTGTGGTAGGTAGTTCATTTTAGACATGTTAAGTTTGCAATGACTGTTGAACCATCAAGTAGAAATGTTGAGGAGGCAGTTGAAAACACATGTTTGGAGTTTAGGGAAAATGGCCTGGAAGCATGAATATAGAAGTGTTCAGTATACAGATTGTATTTATTTATTCATTTATTTTTATTATAGAAAAATTTTAAGCATATACAAATGTAGAGAGAATAATATGATGAATATTTGTGTATCCATCACCTAGTTTTTCATTTTTTTTTTTTTTTTTTACAGAGAGAGAGACAGCAAGAGAGGGAATACAAGCAGGGGGAGTGGGAGAGGGAGAAGCAGGCTTCCTGCTGAGGGAGAAGCAGGCTTCCTGCTGAGCAAGAAGCCTGACGTGGAACTCGATCCCAGGACCCCGGGATCATGACCTGAGCCGAAGGCAGACGCTTAACCATCTGAACCACCCAGGCGCCCCCCATCACCTAGTTTTATCAATGATTAATATTTTGTTAGTCTTGTCGCATCCCTCCTCATTCCTCCCTGGGCTGGAGTATTTTATTATTTTATTTTATTTTATTTTTCAGTTTATTTATTTAAGTAATCTCTAATCCCAGTATTGGGCTCTAACTCACGACCCTGAGATCAAGAGTCACACACTCTTCTAACTGAGCCAGCCAGGTGACCCTAAGGCTGGAGTATTTTTTTTTTTTTTTAAGATTTTATTTATTTATTTGACAGAGAGAGACACAGCGAGAGAGGGAACACAAGCAGGGGGAGTGGGAGAGGGAGAGCAGTCTTCCCACCGAGCAGGGAGCCCGTTGTGGGGCTTGATCCCAGGACTCTGGGATCATGACCTGAGCAGAAGGCAGACGCCTAACCGACTGAGCCACCCAGGCGCCCCACGGCTGAAGTATTTTAAAGCAAATTCTGGATATTTACTGTTCTCCCTGTAAATACTTAAGTATCTAATAGACTGTTCTTAAAGTCATGGGACCAGATGATATTACCCAGGGAATACGTATAAATAGAGAAGAGTTATGAGGACCAATTCATGACATTCTGCCTTTAGAAGTTAGGAGGAACAAGCCAAGGGGACTGAAAAGGAGGAGCAGGTGAGGTGCAGAAAAGGTGTGGGGAGCATGCGGTCTTGGAAGCCAGGTGAAAAATGGGTTTCAAGAAGGAGGGTGTGATCAATTGTGCCAAATGCTATTGAGAAGCTGAGAGACATGAGGACTGAAAGGTAACCCTTGGATTCAGTAAAGTGGTGATTATCAGTGACCTTGATGAGAGCAGTTTAGTGGAGTTATAAGCATATGAGCTTGATTAAAATGTGTTCAAGAGAAAATGAGAGGAGAGGCAACAGAGCCTTAAAGTACATACAACTTTACAAGGGATCTTTTTTTCTAAAAAAGGGGATCTGGGAAACGGCAATAACCAGAAGAAGGTGCAAAGTTCAAAGGAGGTACATTTTTATGATAGGAGAAATTACAACGTATTTATACCCTCCTGGAAACAGTCAAGTAGGGAGGGACATTCTGATGATGTACAAGTGAAAGGGAACAAATTAATGAGCTAAGTCATGGAGTAGGTAAGAGAAGTGGGATCCAGGGTTTTAGATCACTCATTTCAGTAGCTTTGGAAATTCTAAAGACCCCAGGCCTTGCCTCTTGTGGTTGGATCCTAGATGGAGGCATACCCTTTCCTTATCAACACTGGTTCCAGAGAATGAACATCTTTGCCTGGAAAATGGCTGGGGCTTGTTGTTGAGATAGACAGGCTCCTCTCCCACTAAGTGGAGTCATTTGGATATGTCTCATCCATTGTGGAGTCTCCATCTACCCAGTGACTCCCCATGCAAGTAGTTCCTGTGCCCAGCCCCAGCTATACAAGAGATGAGGGTCTCCCAAGAACTGGCAACACAGTAGACCAGATGTTAAGAATAGAAAACATTTTTTTTGCCTCCCTTCATAGCATTCATTTTGACCAAGGAAGCTGACTCTGACTCGTGAGTGGAGCATTATCAGTAAATACTTAGCCACAGCGATAGGTCCAGGAGTGGGTATGTGATCTAATACGATCCAATCTATGCTTTTTAGGAATGCTAGACCAAAGATACCCTGTTTTCTACAAGACATGAAAGAGAAAGTGTGTAACCGTGAAAGTATAGGCATCAGTGTTGGAACGACAAAAGAAGTCAGGGTTTTTGTTGTTGTCGTTGTTTTTAAAAAAGTATTTTTTTTAAGGTACTCTCTATATACAACATGGGCTTGAACTCATGACCCTGAGATCAAGTCGCATGCTCTACTGATGGAGGCAGCCAGGCACCCCCAAAAGAAGTTAGTTTTAATGAAGCCAACATTTTAGAAGGCAGAGACTAAGGGATGAAATGAAATTAGATCTTTGTTGAGCTGTTGGGAAAAGCCTTGCCTGAAGTTCTAGTATCAAGTTACAGCATAGCTCTAAAAATTTTTCAGGTATGTGGAATAATGTATTTCCTTAATTGCTCAAGCCAGTTCAAGTTGGATTTTCCAACCAAAAGCATCCTAACTGAAGCACAAAAGACAGGTGCAGTCCTCTACTGGGTTATTCATTTATTAAACATGTTCATGCACTAATTTTGTATCAAGCACATGCCATGCACTAGGGATACAGTAGTAAACAAAGAAAATTGTGTCCTCACAGTCTAAAAGCCCCCACCCTCCCAGTCACCTTTTCCTTTAAGGGCTATTGGCCCTTTGTTCTTTGTGTGAGCTCTAGTGACATGGCTCTTGTCTCTTCTCAGAGTGGCCACCTCCTGCCTTCACAGCATGGGACTTTCTCCAGCCAATTTTGTCTGAAAGTAGGCTTATCTTCCCAGCTTTCCTTGTCTTGGTCATTGTGTCAGTTGGGGATCAGTCAGGGAAACTGAAACTACTCTAGATATTTTAAGCAGGAAGGAATTTATTTCAGGAAAATAGCTGTTTTACCAAACCATTAGAAGAACTGGAGGATTCAAAGTCAGAGAAAGTCATCCTTTGCTCTCAGACTTGCCACTAGAAGTTTTAGGTGGGCAGTTTGTGGGAAATTACCTGGAAGCCACTGCAAAACCTATTTTCTTGCTGCTGCCTGAGGAAGAATAATGCATGGTTTCTGCTTCTTGTTTTCTACCCATATCTCTTCTGAATGCCTTTCATTGACTGGCACTAACCTGAACTCCACTGAGAAGGGATTTGGGAAAATGCAGATCCCAAATTTCCAGTCCTTGTGATGTGGAATAGCACAGAGGAGGGTGAATTTCCAACCGACAATCTGGCAAAGGAAGACAATCCACCAGAGGAAGAACCCACTGCTTCCTTTTAAAGGTTTGTCTGCTAATCACAGCATAGATGCTTTCTGAAGACAGTGAGGATTTACCTAGAGCAGGCTCCTGGACAGAATATTTAGCCTGACAAAAAGCAGATCAGTTCTGCATAAAAGGTAGTGTGGGTGGGGTAACGACGGCTTTATTCAGGGATGATTCATGCAGTGTACTCCACCCTCATGATGGAGTCAGTCATGTCACTGGACAACCTGCCTACTCCCCAGGCAACCTACGAAGAAGTCTGCCTGATGATATGATGCATACCTCCTGTTCACGTAGAGTTCAAGGTTAAGGGATAGGTCTATTGAAAAAACACACAGGCAGAGGAAACTCAGGCTAGCTCTCTCTATAGGGATATGAGTAGGCAACCAGGCGTCCAAAAAGGGGGGGGGGGGGAAGCAAGCAAACAAAACAAGTTCTCTGTAAAGGAGTGAGACTTGTCATCGTTAGTAATGAATGTCTTCAAAGTTGTGAGGGAAAAACTATTTGAACCCAGAGTTGTCAAGAAAGAGAGCCAGACAGTAGTTAAAGGCAGCAAAGATAGATTTTATTCAGTACTATTGCAATAGAGCAAAGAGGCTTCCGTAAGACAAACTCAACTCCAAATGCAGCAAAGACAGCTGCACAGCAAGGGGACTCAGGGGATTCTTTAGTCTTTTTATTTTATTTATTTATTTATTTGTTTGTTTGTTTTTTAAGATTTTATTTATTTGCAAGAGAGAGAATGAGAGAGAGCATGAGAGGGAGGAGGGTCAGAGGGAGAAGCAGACTCCCTGCTGAGCAGGAAGCCCGATGTGGGACTCGATCCCGGGACTCCAGGATCATGACCTGAGCCAAAGGCAGTCGCTTAACCAACTGAGCCACCCAGGCGCCCTTAAGATTTTATTTTTAAGTAATCTCTATTACCCGACATGGGGCTCAAACTACCCTGAGATCAAGAGTTGCAAGTTGTACTGACTGAGCCGGCCACGTGCCCTGAGGGTAGGGGGATTCTTGATAAACTTGTCTAACCGGATTCTTTAGACAACAAGAGTGTGGAATGAGGAACTTGATCAAATATCAAAGGTGATCAGGTATCAATGGAATTAAAAAAAAAGATATCAATGGAATTCTTACCAAACTGACTTAGCAGGATTCTTGCTAAAACTGGACTGTGCAGGCTGAGGACAGATCCCAAGAACGGCAAAGGAGTCTGAAGTCGGGTCAAGGAGATAAACTTTTTCAGAATTCTATACCTAGCCAAACTGCCAATTGAATGTGAGAGAAAATAAGAAATATGTAGGAACTCAAAATGCTTAATATCAAATGCTGTGAAAAAAAATTTACTCATAGATGATGCGGAGAACAAAGGCAAAAGAAATGTAGAAAAAAATTAGATTTCCTTACATCTTGTAGCCCTTTGACAAGTCCTTGAGACAGGCAGAGTGACCTTCCTCAAGGGGCTCAACTGCCTCAATGTTAATACTTGGCTAGAGGCAAAAGGCAACCTTAGCTTGGACATTAGCCTGACCTCCAGGATCCTGTGAAAATCCCCTTGGAAATTTCCTTTATCTCTACCCCCAAGATATATGTTAGCAATCATTCTCCGCATATGGCCCCCCTGATATACCCTGAAGGGTCTCATGACTAAAGTTTTACTAGACAGTCATAAATGACCTTTTCCTAACAACAGCTAGCCGCTCAAGGTCCTAGAAACCTTGTTTCCAAATTCCTTAGAGATTTACACTATCCCTAATGTGCTCCCAACTTAAAAGTACATAATCAGTCACTCCTCACAATCCCAGTGCAGCTCTCTTTTGCCCACAGGTCCTGTCCCCATGCTTCATTAAACCACCTTTTTTGCACTGAAGATGTCTCAAGAATTTTTTCTTGACCATTTGCTCCCGAACCTGCCAACATTTCACATCAATAGATATACTCCAGCAAAATGTAAATGGAATCTAACAAAGAAGACCACGGGGAATTTAAGTAATAGAAGTATAAGACCAAAGTTAAAAAAGCTTGAGGGAAAAAAAAAGCTTGGGAAAAAATAAAAGATCCATAAGATCCTGATACATGGAAGCCTCCCTTTTGAGTTGCAAAATTTTAATGACCTAGGAATATATTTTCATCACTAAGGTCTAATCATACTACTTGATTCTATAGTTAATATTTATAAAATTATAATATGGTAAGTGTTGGGTTTTAGTTTTTAATTTTTAGTTGATCTATATACAAATTAATTTAGTATCTAATTTAGTCACAAAAATAATATAAATGTTAGGGCACCTGGGTGGCTCAGTCAGTTAAGCATCTGCCTTTGGCTCAGGTCATGATCTCAGGGTCCTGGGATCAAGCCCCACATCCGGCTCCCTGCTCAGCGGGGAGCCTGCTTCCCCCTCTCCCGCTCCCCCTGCTTGTGCGCATGCTCCCACTGCTTGTGCGCATGCTATAAATGTTATAACTATTTACAATAATTAAAAATTTAGAGGTGCAGAGGAGAAGTAGAAAGAAGGGGAAATTTGTTAATTTATCTTTTACTGCGGAGAGATACAGTTTAAAATCAACAAACCAACAAATAATATCGATTGAAGAAATCATGATAGATATCAAGAAAACAAAACCGCAGAAATGCTAACAGAATTGCCTGTAGGGAGTGAGACCTAATAAGAAATGGGGAGGAAGAGAGACCTTATTTTCTTTTTCATGTCCTTCTTAAAATTTAAACACTGTGTGTGTTTATATATGACAAAAAATATCAAAAGCTTTAAAAGTTGTCTCAATGTTACAAAAAAAGGGATGATACTCTTTTCCATTGGGCAAGAAGAAAGCATTTTTCTCAAAAGTTTTTTAACGTAGATGGCATGTCTAATATAACTTTTTCACTTTTATTAATCATTTTTGTAGCTCCCAATAGTTAACAGACCAAGAAATCTTTTTCTTTTTTTTTTTTTTTAAAGATTTTACATTAAGTAATCTCTGCACCCATTGTGGGGCTCAAACTCACAACCCCAAGATCAAGAGTTGCATGCTCTAGTGACTGAGCCAGCCAAGTGCCCCCCCAAACTAAGAAATTTTGGTATTACTTTTATCCATTGCTGCCACTAGGTAATGGTATCATGATTTTTTTTATGGCTCAGGAAATATTGTTTCTCAGTCTGAAAGTATTCATTGTAAGTGGTCACTTGGTGAAATCTCTGTTCATTTTATTTAAAAGCCAGTAGACATCTAACTCTGGATTATTAATAAGCATGATATGTTTTTAATTGCCAGCAATTTAATTTAAAAATTTCATTTATATAAAGCAGTTTCATTTCTAGTGTGCAAAAAAAATAAGCCCATAATAATAACAAAACACAACTGAAACCTATGAGCATTCAGGTACTACTCCGTGTTCTCACTGTTCCTTGTCTATTCTGGGAATAGATATGTATCTTACTAACTTTCAGTACTCTTTGAAGTCACACTGAAATTCAGGCTCTGCAAGTTCTCACTTACTGTTACAGTATTAATAAGCTTCAGAGGCTGTTTATTAAAATAACAACTTGGCATTGACTTAAATTGAAAGAATCTTAGTTGTCTCTCACCAAATGATTCCTCTTTTTTTTTTTTTTTTAAGATTTATGTATTTGCCAGAGAGAGACACAGCGAGAGAGGAAACACAAGCAGGGGGAGTGGGAGAGGGAGAAGCAGGCTTCCCGCCGAGCAGGGAGCCCGATGCGGGGCTCGATGCGGGGCTCGATGCGGGGCTCGATGCGGGGCTCGATGCGGGGCTCGATCCCAGGACCCTGAGATCATGACCCGAGCCAAAGGCAGACGCTTAATGACTGAGCCACCCAGGCGCCCCTAAATGGTTCCTCTTAAAACCAAATCCAGAGGAAGTAAGAACTCTGTTGGTATTTTCTACATGGATACTTCGAACTATTTGATTAAAAAATGCTTGGGTTGGGGGTGATTGTTTTAATCTCTTTGTGGTTTTCATTTGCCTTTATTGTGATTATTTCAAGCCTTCTTTCCACATCAATAATTCCATTTCCAGCCATGTCTACTCTTCTCCTTGTGGTTTTGATGTATTTATTAGCTCTAAAATGATATTACTTTGGTCTTTGTTTTATAAGATGTGTAATTTCCCTATTCATCTCTTTCAGTTTATCTCATTTTTGAGTTCTTAGTCTGCTGAGCTCATTTTCTTTTTAGGTTATTCTAGTGCTCAAAGCACTTGGGGGGAATGTTTTCTGTTTCTCTACTTGCCTCCTGAATTCCTTCCCTCTTTATCTGAAATGGACTTGGTTTTCCTAATGAACTGCAGCTTGAAGGTTGTTATTTAATGCTGTACGCACTTTTTCTATGATTTATAAGCTTGTCTGAAAGAGAGGAGGGCAGAACTCAAGGGAAGTGGTATGCAGCCTTTGTTAGAATACACACATTCCCCCACGTCTTCTGAAGTTTTAGGAGTCTATTTCAGGATTCACTCTTCTCGGGGTTGTGGTCTTTCATTCCGATACAAAAGAGTCTCAATCCTTGAAACCTCCCCCCATTTAGTATGTTTTCCTGGAGTCTTCACAGCCACCTAAAACACCTAACCTATTCTCCACTTCTCACTTCACCTTCTCCCCAATTGTCATTTTTACTTTTCCAGAGAGAAGAGGTTGAAGATAAAGAAACCTCTTAATTCTCCTTTCTCTTGGGTATATGTGCATATGTATGTGTTAATTCCCAGGATTTTGTGAACCCAACAACATGAATTTTGATAGAATGGAGGCAGGATTGGAAGCCTTGACTTACTCCAGACCAGAATCTTCTATTTCTTTCCTTGACTGCCACTTGTTGACATTTAAGATACTGAGTTGTGACCCTTTGTTTGTTGTGGATGAAATTTTAACTTTCTTAGGTATTGAAAGAAGCAGAGTCTATAAGGAAGCTTTATTTCATTATCTTAAACAAAAAGTACAATAATTTTTAATGTATATATACATTATACATTTGTTCATTATACATTTGATATATGTATATCTTAAATTTTTCTGATTATAAAAAGTTGTGTATCTATACATATATCAAATCATAATGTTGTACACCTTAAGCTAATACAATGTTGTATGTCAATTATATCAGTAAAACTGGGGGGAAAAAAGCCTGGGGAAAAATAAAATAAACATTATGTATCTTTTGTTGTAAAAATGCAAACCATACGAAAGTATAAAAAATAAAAAGTGGCGGGGCATCTGGATAGCTCAGTTGGTTAAGCGACCGCTGACTCTTGGTTTCAGCTCAGGTCATGATCTCAGTCGTGACATGGAGCTCTGAGTCAGGCTCCATGATCAGTACACTCAGTCCAGAGTCTGCTTCTCTTCTTCTCCTCCCTCTGCCCCTTCCCCTGCTTGCATGCACGTGTGTTCTCTCCCTCTCTCTCAAATAAATAAATAAATAAATAAATCTTTAAAAAAAAAAGTAAAAGCAGTACATATAATAAAATTGGAACAAAACGGAGGAGATAACATGGCCCCTACGCAAGGATGACTCGCAGATTGGTGAAGTGTTCCAAAAAAAAAAAAAAGTGGGGACGCCTGGGTGGCTCAGTTGGTTAAGTGTTTGCCTTCGGCTCAGGTCATGATCTCAGGGTCCTGGGATGGAGTCCCGCATCAAGCTCCTTGCTCAGTGGGGAGCCTGCTTCTCCCTCTGTCTGTCACTCCCCCTGCTTGTGATCTCTCTCTCTCCCTGACAGATAAATAAAATCTTTAAAAAAGAAGAAGTGAATAGTGAAAATTCTGGGGTTTTTTGTCAGTGCTTTAGTCATTCAGTGAAAATTAGAAATTTGGTGAAAATCTAGAAATACGTGAATACATAGATGTTTTAAGAACAGCTTTATTCTGGTAGATTTTACATACAATAAAATTCACCCATTTCATGTGTATGATCCAATGATTTTTAGTAAATATAGAGTGGTACAACCATCACCACAACATATATACTTTTTGCAAAAATAAATAGTAACTTTTTTCGTTCCTATTTAGCCTATTCTCCCAATTCTAAAAAAGGGGCGCCAGGCTGGCTCAATCAGTGGAGCATGCAATGCCTGATCTCAGGGTCATGAGTTCAAGCCCCCCATTGGTTGGAGAAATTAAAACAAAAACTTTAAAGTGTAGTTACCAATGCCCACAGCATGCTAAACATGGTTAGGAGGCTATTTTTGAAAGCTTTTGGGTAGTTCTGTTCTCGCCAGTTGAGCTACCTGACTACCAAATGTCAGTTGGGTTTATTCCACTTTCTTATGTCAGTGAAATTTGCTATTGTAATTTAATTAAATTTTGGAAAATTTATAATATGTGAGCATAAAGAAAGATGTTTCTATGAAAACTAAGTTGAATGCTTTGGAAAGGCTTGTTAAAACCAAATTGCTAAAAACTTGTTAAATTCGGTATAGATGAGAATTCTGTGACTGGAAGAAATACATCTAGAACTTTGCATTCAGATTGCTTCACAAGTGCCTTCCAGTTACTGCTCCACTTTAAAGAAACATTTAAAGAAATTATGGGTGATTTGTTAAAGGCAAGAAGTACAGATCACTCTAAGAAACACTTCAACCACTGGCCGCATAATCACAGGAAAAGCCTGAGGCTATCTCAAAAGATTGATGAAGCAATTTACATTTACGAGTCTTAAGTTTAAAGAAAACAGAGTGGCTTATAATATACCATAAACTCACTTTTCTTTTTTTTTTTTAAAGATTTCATTTATTTATTTGACAGAGAGATAGAGCCAGAGAGCACAAGCGGGAGTGGGGGGAGGGAAGGCAGAGGGAGAAGGAGAGGCAGGCTCCCAGGTGAGCAGGGAGCTTGATGCAGGATCGATCCTAGGATACCAGGATCATGACCTGAGCCGAAGGCAGACGCTCAACCCACTGAGCCACCCAGGCGCCCATAAACTTACTTTCCTTAAAATAAACAAAACTGTATGCTGTATAATGTTTTGTGTTTTTTTTTTTAAGATTTTATTTATTTATTTGAGAGAGAGCACATGAGAAGGGGGAGGGTCAGAGGGAGAAGCAGACTCCCCGCCGAGCAGTGAGCCAGATGCGGGACTCGATCCCGGGACTCCAGGATCATGACCTGAGCCGAAGGCAGTCGCTTAACCAACCGAGCCACCCAGGCGCCCTGTATAATGTTTTAAAATTCTGAATTTTGATTGATTTTTTTTTCAAGTAACAACTAACCATCAGGCCCAACAGCATCAGTTAAAAGGGCTTCAGATTGGTGTATAACCAGCTTTTCCTTTACAATATACTGAGGACATTTTTCTTCTTTTTTTTTTTTTTTTAAGATTTTATTTATTTATTTGACAGAGAGAGACAGAGCGAGAGAGGGAACACAGGCAGGGGGAGTGGGAGAGAGAGAAGCAGGCTTCCCGCTGAGCAGGGAGCCCGATGCGGGGCTCGATCCCAGGACCCCGGGATCATGAACTGAGCCGAAGGCAGACGCTTAACGACCGAGCCACCCAGGCGCCCCTCTTCTTTTTTTAAGAAAGATTTTATTTATTTATTTTTTTTCGAGAGAGAGCGCGTACGAGCAGGGGGAGGGGCAGAGGGAGAAGCAGACTCCCTGCTGACTAGGGAGCCTGATGCAGCAGGGCTCAATCCCTGGGATCATGACGTGAGCCAAACACAGGCGCTTAAGGGACTGAGCCACCCAAGCGCCCTTGAGGACATTTTTCATGTAGCTATATAAAAATCTACCTTATCCTTTATAAAACTCACTTCATAATACTCCATTGTATAGTGGATACATCCTAATTTACTTACCAAATTCTCTATTTTGATAATTTTCTGAAAAAAAATTTTTTTTGAACAGGGAATTGAGAGGATGAAAGTGGATTAAGATAATGAAACAGGCAACAGAACATGAAGTGGATTAAAGAGGGGAGGATGGAAAAGGGAGAAATGGTGAATGAGAGGCTCCTGCAGTCATCCAGCTCTGAAATTAAACCAGAAAGTGCCAGTGGTCTACACATCCAACAGATGTTCTTGTCAGTCTGGCTGCCCTGCCACACCATTCTTTTCTACCTCTCCGTCTGGGCTCGTTCCAGTCCTCCTGCATTTCATCTCCGCCTGCTGAAATCCTATTTTCCTTCAACATCCAGAACAAATACCACTCCTGGTCATTATTATCCCTGGCTGGAAATGATCCCTCCCCTTCCACTGCTAATAGGGAGCTGAATCCCTCCTTCCTTTCTTCCTTCCACAGAGCATTTTTCTCTCCCAGGTAGTTCAGTGCTGTGGCTCAGTACCAACTTGGGACCCACCAACTTGCTATCTCTGTGAACTTTGCACCTTACCCAAAGTCTCAGTGCCTCAGTGTCCAGACGTGTACAACGGGGAGACGTGTATACAGCGTTGTTATGAGGATTAAATCCGTTCACTGCTATAAAGCACTTAGAATGATGTCTGATGTGCAGTAAGCGCTGAATAAACCCGCACGTTCATTTTGATTGACGGCGGCAGGAGGTGCGGAGCGGGCGGTGCGCCCGGGCAAGCGCCGAGCCCAGGCCGGGGGAGCGCGGTCACATGACTGGGTCAAGATGGCGCCGCCCGGCTGCTTGTGGCTCTTGGCCGCCGCTCTCCTGCAGGGGTCCTGCGCTGCCCGGGCGCTGGGGCATCTCGACCCGGCCGCGCCGCTGCCGCTGGTGATCTGGCATGGGATGGGTGAGTGAGGGAGAAGAGAGTCAGGAGGGTTTGGCGACTCCTTCCCTTTCCCAGCCTGGGCTCGCGTCTGCAAAATGCGAGCGTGTAGGGCGAGGACCGAGGTCGCACAGCGCTCGGCTGGCCCGACGTCTTAGGATTTGGGGGGCTGCTCTTGCGTTGGAAAGGGAGAAGGGGAAGGGACTGTCTTTTGGGGAGTGCTCACAGGGAGCCGTGCATTGCGTTAGGGTATTTCGGGCTGTTCTTGTTTAACCCTCACGACAGTGGTGTCAGGGTGCGGCGTCTGGCACTTGGTCGCCAGTCCTGGCTGTGGCTGCATGACCCGGGCATCCAGCCTTTTATTCATTGACACATTGAATAGAGATGTGTTAGGCACCTGTAGTTCATTTTTGCATTTAACACGTAGTTACTGAGCACCTACTAGATGCTGAAGATAGTGAACAGACCAAATTCTTTGTGCTCTTTCAGAACTTACTTTCCAGGGGGAGAGGCAGACTATAAAGAAATAAGTAAAACGTATAATCGGTTTTCAGTAAAATGGTGATAAGTTCAATGGAAAAAAATAAAGCAGGGAGGGGGATAGAAATGGGAGGTAGGGCTTGCAATTTTATAAGCGAGGTCAGGAAAGTAGTCACTGAGAAAGTGACATCTGTGCAAAGCCCTGAAGTGGATGAGGGAAGATGCCATGGTGGTAGAAGGAACAGTAAATGCAAAGGCCCTGAGGCAGAAGTATGTCTGTTATGTTGAAGGAACAACATTCAGGTCAGTGGGGATGGAACTGAGTGAGCAAGGAGAAGAAAATGGGGGTTTAGGTTGGGGGGGTGCCAGTGTTGGGCCAACTAAGGGAGTTGGCTAGAATTCGAGATGGGTAGTCCTTGGGGGGTTTTGAGCACATGAGTGACATGATATGACTTACATTTTATTTTATTTTTTTTTAAGATTTTATTTATTTATTCATGAGAGACAGAGCGAGAGAGAGAGGCAGAGGGAGAAGCAGGTTCCCAAGGAGCAGGGAGCCTGATGCGGGACTCGATCACAGGACCCTGAGATC
Organism: Mirounga leonina; assembly: GCF_011800145.1. Taxonomy (NCBI): domain Eukaryota; kingdom Metazoa; phylum Chordata; class Mammalia; order Carnivora; family Phocidae; genus Mirounga; species Mirounga leonina. The sequence continues at coordinate 63,489,627 of NW_023270447.1, forward strand.
ATGACCTGAGCCGAAGGCAGATGGCTTAACCATCTGAGCCACCCAGGCGCCCATGACTTATATTTTAAAAGGACCACTCTGATTGCTATATATTATATCTCAAGGTCGTGAGTTCAAGTCCCATGTTGGGCTCCACACTGGGCGGGGAGCCTACTTAAATCCAAAAAGAATTGATTGTAGGGAGGTTTCAGACATTTGCAGGGAGACAAGTTAGGAAGCTATTGCAACCATTTCAACAAGAGATGGTGGTGGCATGAAACGATATAGTAACGGGAGATGCTGAGAAGTGGTCAAAGTTTGGATATCTTCTGAAGGCAGAGCCAATGGGATCTGTTAACAGATTAGATTCAGGATGAGAGAAAGAAAAAAGTCAAGGACAATTCCATGGGTTTGGGGCTGGGCAAGTAGAAGGAAGAAGTTGTCATTCTACCAAAATGGGGAAGCCTGTAGGGCCAGCAAATTTGGGGTGGGTAGAAGATCAAGAATCTGCTTTGGGACTTACTAGATGTGAGATGCATGTTAGACATCCAGGAGGTGTTGTAGAGGCATTTGGAGTTCAGAAGGTAGGACAGAGATACGAGTTGGAGATTTAAGTTGGGAGTTTTCAGCATATGGCTGGCATTTAAAGCCATGAAACTGGTCAGGATCATAGGCATGAGTGTCCACAGGAGGGAAGAGGTCTCAAGATTGAGCCCTGAGGCACTGCCAACATTTGGAGGTTGAGGAGATGAGGTGGAAGGGAGCTGAGGAGACAGTGTTGGTAGAGGAACGTCAGGAGAGTGCAATGTCCAGGAAGTCCAATAAAAATGATTCTAGAGGAAGGGAGCAATCAGCTGTATGGAATTTTATGGGCAGGGCAACTGAGAATGGGTTATTGGATTTAGCAATTTGAAGATCACTAATGACCTTAACCAAGGCAGTTTGGATAACATGATGAGGATGACAGCCTTATTGGATTGAGTTAAAACTGTTCAGAGGAATTAGAGTCAGCAAATATAGTTTTTTCAGCACTGTGTGCTGGGCTCTGGGGCTATCGCAGTAGAGTTAAAAGAAATTATGAGAGAGGGGCGCCTGGGTGGCTCAGTCGGTTAAGCGGCTGCCTTCAGCTCGGGTCATGATCCCAGAGTCCTGGGATCGAGCCCCGCATCGGGCTCCCTGCTCAGCGGGGAGCCTACTTCTCCCTCTCCCTCTGCCTGCCTCTCTGTGTACTTGTTCTCTCTCTCTATCTCTCTGTCAAATAAATAAATAAAATCTTTTTTTAAAAAATTAATTAATTAATTTAAAAAAAAATTATGAGAGAAAAAGAAGGTGCTCTAAGCCTTAGCTTTTCCCTTAAAAATGAATTCTTGAGCTTCTTCTCAGGTTAGAAATGTGATGATTAAGCTCAAAATGGTAAATGACCTCAGCCTATTTCTCTGATTGAGTGGCTGGTCACTTCGCTTCCGGTTTTTAGTTTTGGTTCCTAGAAACAGGAAACAGGACTGGGAGTAGAGTGAGGCAGGGAGGCCCCCACAGTGCAAAATTTAAGAAGGCACTCACTGTCTAGTTTGTAGAAGTTTAGGGTCAGCACTTGCACAAGGCTGTGAGTGAGTACCTCCTCAAATTTGGTGTCCTAGGCGCTTCACTTGCCTTTCCCTGTCCTAGCCCTCGAGTCTGACTCCTGAGTGCTTTTGAGTCGATTAACCCCAAATGTTCCAGATGATAAGGGAGCATAATATGTACCTCTGCTTATTTTTCGGTTGTGAATTCGGTGTCCTAATTATATTGTATGGGCTTTTGAAGTTCGTTATTATTTGATAAACATGTGCCAAGCAAAAAATGTTCTTTCTTTTTAATTGGGGTGAAACAAATATAACCTATGATTAACCATATTAAAATATACAATTCAGTGGCATTTAGTGGATTCACAATGTTGTACAACCACTGCTTCTCTCTAATTTCAAAGCTTTTTCATTGCCCCAGAAAACTCCAGTACCCCTTAAGTAATTACACTGTTCCCCATTCCCAACACCCCCTGGAAATGTCCAATCTGCTTTCTGTCTCTATAGATTTGCCTATTCTGGATATATGTGTATGTATATAGGTAATCATACATTATGTGACCTTTTGTGTTTAGCTTATTTCACGTACAATAATGTTTTTTAGGTTCATCCACATTGTAGCATGTCAGTACTTCATTCTTTTTTATGGCTGAATAATATTCCACGGTGTGTGTATACTACAGACGGTTTACCCACTCATCCATTGATGGACATTTGGGTCATTTCCACCCTTTAACTGTTACAAATAATGCTGCTATGAACATTGATGTACAGGTTTCTGTGTGGGCATGTTTTAATTTCTGTTGGGTAGAAATGTAGAAGTGAAATTGCTGGGTCATGTGGTAATTGTTAGGTTTAATTTTTTGAGGAACCACAAACTTTTCACAGTGGCTGCATCATATTACAATCCCACCAGCTATGTACAAGGTTTCTATTTCTCCACATCCTTGCTAACACTTGCTACTTTCCATCTTTTAATTAATTTTTTTTTTATTAAAGCTGTCCTAGTAAGTATGAAGTGGTATCTCATTATAGTTTTGATATGCATTTCCTTAATGGCCAGTGATGTTGAGCATGTTTTCATGTGCTTGTTGGCCATTTGTAGATCTTCTTTGGAGATAGGTCTGTTCAAGTCCTTTTTCCATTTTTAAATTAGATTAACTTCTTGTTGAGTTGTAGGGGTTCTTTGTATATCCTGAGTATTAAACCCTTATCAGGTATATGTTTTGCAAATATTTTCTCCTATTCTGTATGTTTCACATTCTTGATAATGCCCTTTTGAAGTATAGAACTTTTTAAAAATAAAGTGTAATGTTTTGGCTCACGAGTATCTGCCATTGTCTTTGTTGTTTAGGAGACAGCTGTTGTAATCCCTTAAGCATGGGTGCTATTAAAAAAATGGTTGAGAAGAAAATACCAGGAATTTATGTCTTATCCTTAGAGATTGGGAAGACCCTGACGGAGGTAAGGCCCTTCACAGCTCTGTTCCTTTGAAGGTTTGCTGACTGATTTCATAGAATGTACTATTAAAATGCTTTGCCTTGCATTTTTAGTAGCGGGTCATACAATGATACTTTAACTCTCGAGTGGCTTATGTGAGGATTCCAACCTGAATAAGTTTGGCCTCTTAGGGCCATTGGTGGTTTTCATCCCGACTTTTCTCTGTGGCTTCTCTTACAGGATGTGGAGAACAGCTTCTTCTTGAATGTCAATTCCCAAGTAACAACAGTGTGTCAGATTCTTGCTAAGGATCCTAAATTGCAGCAAGGCTACAATGCTATGGGATTCTCCCAGGGCGGCCAATTTCTGTAAGTCCCTTTCTGTTCGATCGTACCATTTACATGGAATTGATTTTTTTCTTATATTCAGGTAGATCCACTCCTCTAATTCTTTTGAGCATTTTGTCTATTCTTGGAAGGAAAACTATTCTAAAATGTCTCCATGTAAAAAGCTTTATGGAACTTATTTTCTTTCTTTTTTTTTTTTTAAAGATTTTATTTATTTATTTGACAGAGAGAGGCATAGCGAGAGAGGGAACACAAGCAGGGGGAGTGGGAGAGGGAGAAGCAGGCTTCCCGCCGAGCAGGGAGCCCGATGTGGGGCTCCATCCCAAGACCCTGGGATCAGGAACTGAGCCGAAGGCAGACACTTAACGACTGAGCCACTCAGGCGCCCCGGAACTTAATTTATTTTCTATGAAAGAATAAAGATTTGCATTTGGCCCTATCGGGGGAAATCCTGACACTCCATGGCTTTGGGGATTCACAGAGGATGAAATAGCTTAATCTGCGAAGTTGGTTGTTGATGATACATTTTTATCTGACAGCTGGAGCTGATAATCGTTTTTTTTTTTCCCCAGGAGGGCAGTGGCTCAGAGATGCCCATCACCTCCCATGATCAATCTGATCTCGGTTGGGGGACAACATCAAGGTAACTTTGGCCTCTTTGCCTCCTTTTTTCTCTGTTCTAATCCATGTGACCACTTGATTTTAAAACATTCCAGCAGCTCTATTTGTACAAGAAGGCAGCCATCCTTGGAGAATCCCATCTTTCCAGCTCATAACAAACTAGCCAGAATTGAAGAAATAGGAAGAGACTGGATTCTAGAAGCCAGGATCACAGGTGAACCAGTGGACTGCCTGCTGCTTCTCTCCGGTTTAATTGACATGATTTCCTGCAGGTGTGGTGGTTGCAGCTACATGGCAGGTGCTGGTTGAGGAGTCAGGAAGGGCCAACAGACTTTCCTTTCTTTTTTTAAAGATTTTATTTATTTGAGAGAGAGAGCACGTGCGGGCGTGTGCCGGAGCTGGGGGAGGGTCAGAGGGAGAGGGAGAAGCAGACTCCCCACTGAGCAGGGACACCCCCCCCCAATGTGGGACTCGATCCCAGGACCCTGGGATCATGACCTGATCTGAAGGCAGACGCTTAACGGACTGAGCCACCCAGGTGCCCTGCATTCCCTGTTTTCTGACATTGGTGATGTCTTATTGAATTTAGACTCAGGCAAACAGTAGCATCTAAGCTTTTTTGTCTGTAAACTTAACAGTAGAAATTAAATCCTTTGAAAAACAACAGGCTTTCTGTTTAGGCAGAATTATATACTTTTGGGGAAGGATGCGTCTTTGGGATAGAACTTTTATCTCTGTTCTCATGGATACAGCTATCAGGTGGCATAGTGTAAGAGCAGAAGGATTCTTCTTATAATCAGGAAATTGGATTCACCCAATTAACTGCTGCCAATGGGCAAATAATTTGGTACTTTAAATCCCTTTCGCAGATGAGGGAAACTGAAAGAAGGCCTTTCCCATTTTGTGGGAATTTTTCAGAGGATGAAGTGAGATAATAAGTAGAAAAATACTTTTTTTTTGTTTAAGATGTTATTTATTTATTTGAGAGAGAGCACAAGTGGGTGGAGGGGCAGAGGGAGAGGGAGAAACAGACTCCCTTCTGAGCAGGGAGCCCGACACAGGGCTCGATCCCGGGACCTTGGAATCATGACCTGAGCCGAAGGCAGACGCTTAACTGACTGAGCCACTCAGGTGCCCCCCAAATACTTTTTATTTTTTTTTTATTTTTTTAAAAATTATTTATTTATTTATTTGACAGAGAGAGACCCAGCCAGAGAGGGAATACAAGCAGGGTGTGTGGGAGAGGGAGAAGCAGGCTTCCCACGGAGCAGCAAGCCTGACACAGGGCTCCATCCTAGGACCCTGGGATCATGACCTGAGCCAAAGGCAGATGCCCAATGACTGCGCCACCCAGGCGCCCCCAAAAAATACTTTTTAAAAACACAAGTAATATTCAAATGCAAATTGGTAAAAACAACTTTATCATTCACTCATTCAGTCAACAAATATTTATTGAAAATCTATAAATAAAACAGACAAGGTCCCTGTCTTCAGGAAACTTCCGTTCTGGGGGGTGAGGGCTAAGAAATAGACAATGAAGCAAGTAAATAAATAAATACAGATAATGGGAACTATGATCAGGAAAAAGGAGCACCAGGGGGAAGCTGGCTATGGTATGAATTCTCAATATGTTATTTTCTTGAGGAATAAATGAATGAGATCAGAGGCTAGCTCTGGTTTGTTGTGTTCCTCACCATGCCTTGCACATAGTAGGTATTCAGTACACCGCTACTGAAGGAATGGATCTTTGCCTTCTGCTGTAGGTGTTTATGGACTCCCTCGGTGCCCAGGGGAGAGCTCTCACATCTGTGACCTGATCAGGAAAACACTGAATGCTGGGGCTTACAACAAAGCTATTCAAGAACGGTACGTATGGTTGGCCGAAAAGGATGTAGAACTGTCACTGCATGAAAATATCATGCTGACTTTCATGCCAGCAGAGAGTTCAGGAGTAGTGGCCGGTGATATGCACATGAGAGGCTTTTCGTAAATATCTCTGTGCTGTCTACTCAGTTATATTATAAGCCTAAAACTGCTCTAATATTAATTTTAAAAAAGGAAGGGAGGCTTTTTTTTTTTGAAAGATTTTATTTATTTATTCCAGAGAGAAAGAGTGTGCAAGAGAGAGCATGAGCAGGGGGAGGGGCAGAAGGAGAGGGAGATCCAGACTGTCTGCTGAGCAGGGAGCCTGACGTGGGGCTGGGATCATGACCTGAGCCAAAAGTAGACAGTTAGCCTACTGAGCCACCCAGGTGCCCTTGGGGAGGGGTTTTATTTTGAGGGTATTTTTTTTAATATAGAAAAAATATAATTACAACACAGTAAATTTCCATTTTTAAAAAACAAACAAAAGAGCCTTTAGAAAGTACCAAGCCCAGGGACGCCTGGGTGGCTCAGTCGGTTAAGCGTCTGCCTTCGGCTCCGGTTGTGATCCCAGGGTCCTGGGACCGAGTCCCACATCGGGCTCCCTGCTCAGCGGGGAGCCTGCTTCTCCCTCTGCCTGCTGTTCCCCCTGTTCATGCTCTCCCTCCCTCTCTCTCTCTGACAAATAAATAATAAATAAATAAACATTAAAAAAAAAAAGTACCAAGCCCAATATCCAAAATCTGTAAAGAATTTACCAAACTCAACACCCAAAGAACAAATAATCCAGTCAAGAAATGGGCAGAAGACATGAACAGACATTTCTGCAAAGACATCCAAATGGCCAACAGACACATGAAAAAATGCTCAACATCAGTTGTCATCAGGGAAATCCAAATCAAAACCACAATGAGATACCACCTCACACCAGTCAGAATGGCTAAAATTAACAAGTCAGGGAAGGACAGATGTTGGCGAGGATGCTGAGAAAGGGGAACCCTCCTACACTGTCGGTGGGAATGCAAGCTGGTGCAGCCATTCTGGAAAACAATATGGAGGTTCCTCAGAAAGTTGAAAATAGAGCTACCATACGATCCAGCAATTGCACTACTGGGTATTTACCCCAAAGATAAAAATGTAGTGATCCGAAGGGGCACCTGCACCCCAATGTTTATAGCAGCAATGTCCACAATAGCCAAACTATGGAAAGAGCCCAGATGTCCATCGACAGATGAATGGCTAAAGAAGATGTGGTATGTTTGTGGTATGTGTACTCACACACACACACACACACACACACACACACAGGAATATTACGCAGCCATTAAAAAATCTTGCCATTTGCAATGACATGGATGGAACTAAAGGGTATTATGCTAAGTGAAATAAGTCAATCAGAGAAAGACCATTACATGATCTCACTGATCTGTGGAATTTAAGAAGGCAGAGGATTGTAGGAGAAGAGAGGAAAAAATGAAACAAGACAAAAACGGAGACAAACCATAAGACACTCTTAATCTTAGGAAACAGACTGAGGGTTGCTGGAGGGTAGGGGGTCAGGGGATGGGGTAAGTGGGTGGTGGACGTTGGGGAGGGTATGTGTTGTAATGAGCACTGGGTATTATATAAGACTGATGAATCATAGACCTGTACCCGTGAAACAAATAGTACATTATATGTTATTTTATTTATTATTTTTTTTAAAGAAAGAAAGTACCAAGAATTACTGTACATATTTGGGGGACAGATTCTTTGGGTTGTCAGCAGCAAAGGGTTAGCCTTCTATGTCAGTGTCCCCACTACTCAGATGTGTTTGGGTGTTTAAAACTACACAGAATCGGGCGCCTGGGTGGCTCAGTTGGTTAAGCGACTGCCTTCGGCTCAGGTCATGATCCTGGAGTCCCTGGATCGAGTCCCGCATCGGGCTCCCTGCTCGGCAGGGAGTCTGCTTCTCCCTCTGACCCTCCCAACCCTCCCCCCTCTCATGTGCTCTCTCTCTCAGTCTCTCTCTCTCAAATAAATAAATAAAACCTTAAAAAAAAAAAAACTACACAGAATCACAGGGCTCTGGGGTGGCTCAGTCGGTTAAAACATCCGACTTTTGATTTTGACTTGGGTCATGATCTCAGGGTCATGAGATTGAGCCCTGCATCAGGCTCTGCACAGGGCATCGAGCCTGCTTAAGATTCTCTCTCTCTCCCTCTCCCTCTGCCCCTCCCCACCTTCCTCTAAAAACAGACACACACATACACAAAAAATAGCATCACTTTTGGAGCCTGTTCTTTTCAGTTGTTTCCAATCTTAAATTATACATCAGAACCTCTGGGACGTTCATTTAAAATGGATCCTAGGGCTCCATCCCTGGGATCAGGGATTTAATTTGGATTCAGTAGGTCTGGAGTATTCTAGATGGTAACTGAGATTTGGGATTGACTAGTCTGGCTGTAGCAGCTCTCCTACAGGTTTTCCAAGTGTATCATTCTTGTCTAATAACAGCTCTTCAATCTAACACTTCCTTTAAACCGTTTTCCAGGGTTCAGCCCTGCCCCAGATTTGCATGTGGAAACAACCTGCAGCTCGCTCTTCCTTTCTTTTTTTTTTTTTTTTTTAAAGATTTTATTTATTTATTTGACAGAGAGAGAGAGAGCGAGAGCAGGAACACAAGCAGGGGGAGTGGGAGAGGGAGAAGCAGGCTTCCCATGGAGCAGAGAGCCCGATGTGGGACTCGATCTCAGGACCCTGGGATCATGACCTGAGCTGAAGGCAGACGCTTAACAACTGAGCCACCCAGGCTCTTCCTTTCTTACCCACTGGCCACATGCCCAGCCACAGAGCTGTGTTAGGTCCGTAGTGCCACCTGATGGTCAGTGAAGGAAACTAAGATACCTTTTTTTTTTTAAGATTTTATTTATTTATTTGAGATTGAGAGAGAGCACAGAGGGAGTGAGAGAAGCAGGCTCCCCGTAGAGCAGGGAGGCCGATGCAGGACTCGATCCAAGAACCCTAAGATCATGACCTGAGCCAAAGGGAGACACTTAACCGAGTGAGCCGCCCATGTGCCCTCATTGTTTTTTTATTCTTTACTCATTATTCTTTTAACTCTTGCCCAGATGCCTCAGAAAAAATTCATCCTTTTCTTTCTTTGTGTTTCTTTTGTGAATCAAACACAATGCCTGGCAATCAGAATTATTAGTGACTAGAAATGAGCAGTCATGAGGAGGAGACAGTAACACCTAAGTACTGATTAAAAGGGGTAGATTGATGTGTTTGTCTTCACTTCCTCCTTAAACTGTAATAATAACCCGGTAGCCAAAGAATAAAAAGTGATAAACCCACAAGGGCCAAGAGAACAAGAAAGGAGAGGGGAGTCAATAAAAGACATCAACATGTCTTTTATTTATTTATTTATTCATGAGAGACAGAGAAAGAGAGAGGCAGAGGGAGAAGCAGGCTTCCCGTGGAGCAGGGAGCCCGATGCGGGACTCGATCCCAGGACCCTGGGATCATGACCTGAGCCGAAGGCAGACGCTTAACCATCTGAGCCACCCAGGCGCCCCCCTCAGAAAACTTCTATAGGCGGTGCTGCTGAGGGGAGTGCGCAGAAAGCAGAAACCTTTATGCTTCTGAAGGATGCACTGACAGGAAGGGAGCAGATTCACTTTTTATAGCTCCAGAGAGGGTCAGGAATTAGATGCATAAGATCCTTTGGAAGGTAGAGATCAGTGCATGGAGCTAAAAATGGGACTTCTTGTCGAAAAAAAAATCATTTCTATATAAGGAATGATCAAACTGCCAGTTCCCCTAAGTGCACATCTAAGTTACTGCTCCTCCCCCACTATGACAAGAGAAGCAAAATTTATTCTCTGGAGCAATTTAAGTAGAGAAGTACAAGACTAAGGTAATAAGCACAGGATGGTGGTGAGACACCACACTGAAAACCCATACCCTCCCCTTCCCCTTTCCTCCCACTCAGCTCCCAGAATGATAGCCACTAGGCTTATTATCTGCTAGGCTGATGTTTGGCAGACCTGTCTCTGGAAAACCTGACTGGCCCTAGAGAAAAGATCTACAGGTTGAGGTTTTGGAGTCCTTCAAGAAATCAGGATTGTTCTTGACTCCTGTGAGGTGAAGCCACAAGAAGGTAAGCTCTGTTGCATGAGGAGCCTCCAGTTAGCTTTGTAGTGCCTCGTTTCAGCATGAACCATGAGCTGGGGACCCCCAGCCAGACATCTGAGGAAAGCCTCTAACATGAAAGATAGACTGAAACCAACAAAAAGTAAAAAGCAACTTGGAAGGAAAATACGACAACTCAGGGAGCCAAAGAAAACCGTAAAAAAGAAAAAAAAAAAAGCCTAGAATTATTATCTTCAGAGATAAGCAATTACATCTGTGGCACTGGAAAAGAATGTGAATAAAACCAACAATCGGAGAGTAAGAGCTCCTGGCAATTAAAAATAAGACAACCAAGATAAATGTGAGAGTGATATGGGAATACAAACTTGAGGAAATCTCCTAGAAATGAGAACAAAAACCTCAAAGAGGTTTAAAAAAAAAAAGTAGAGAACTGATAAAATTAAAGGAGCCATTTAGGAAGTCCAGGATCTGCCTGATAGGAGTTCCGAAAAGATCCCAGAGGAAAAAGGGTGGATGGGAATTATCAAAGAGGTAATACAAGAAAATGTCTCAGAATGACAGGACATGAGTTTCCAGCTTGAAAGGGCTCACTAAGTGGTCAAGGCAAGGAGTGAAAAAAGCCTCACACGGAGGTACCCCCCTGTGACCTCTCAGAGCACCAGGAGAAAGAGGGGACCCCAGGGAGGCCGCCCAGAGTCCATTCCAATGACTGCACACTCCCCTCAGCAGCACCGCCTATAGAAGTTTTCTGAGGGGGGCGCCTGGGTGGCTCAGATGGTTAAGCGTCTGCCTTCGGCTCAGGTCATGATCCCAGGGTCCTGGGATCGAGTCCCGCATCGGGCTCCCTGCTCCACGGGAAGCCTGCTTCTCCCTCTGCCTCTCTCTCTCTCTCTGTCTCTCATGAATAAATAAATAAATAAAATCTTAAAAAAAAAAAAAGAAGAAGTTTTCTGAGGGAAAGTGATTTCCATCCTAGAGTTCAATGCCGAACCTTAATTTAAGGAGCAACCACTTGTGAAGGGAAAATAAAGGCCTCTTCAGACACACCAAAAAAAAAAAAAGAATGACCTTCTTTCAGGGCAGGTGTTGGCGAGACTCCGTTCCACACCGTGTGCTGCATGGCATGGTGTGTCTTTGAGCCTCCTCCTTATCCCCGCATGAGGTTCACTGTAGTACTTTCCCGCACCGAGATTCAGTGCAGGGCCCTCAGCTCATAGTAAGTAGGCAGATGGGCCCATTATCGCTAGTGATGCCATGTTTAAAATATTTATTCAACTTGAGCTGCCTGTTTCCTTTATTTATAAGCATTGCTGTGGTTTTGTTTTCTCTTTTCGGTTGCGGTTATAAAGTATTTCATAATTCCATCAAATGTTGCACTGCAGTTCGCCAGGCCCTGTGGTAGGTCCGGCAGGTACAGCGGAGAATACGACAGTTAGGGTCCCTGCTCCCATGAAAGAACATACCAGTGGGGAAAGGGGAGCTGCAAGCAAACAGAGGCACTGGGTCACCTCTAATAGTGCTAAGGCTGTGGTGGAAGTAAACAGGGTGCAGTGTTGGAGAGGAGTGTGGAGGAGGTACCTACCCTGGACAGAATGGCCTTCAGAGAAGAGGTATCTAAGCTGGTGTCTGGAGGTTGAGAGGGATGGGAGGAGCTAAGGAAACAGCCCTCGGGCCGAGGGAACAGTAGGCACGAAGGCCCGGTCCTAGGACACATTTGGCTTGTTCTAGGCCCTGGTGAAAAGTTGAGTGATAGACGGGAGTTGGCAGGGGTGATACCGCAAGGACGGGAAGGTCACATCGGCCATTTGGGTTTCCTTCTAAACATCAAGAGAAACTGTTGGGAGGTTTTTTTTTTTTTTTAAAGATTTTATTTATTCATTTGACAGAGAGAGGTAGAGGCACAGCGAGAGAGGGAACACAAGCAGGGGGAGTAGGAAAGAGAGAAGCAGGCTTCCCACCGAGCAGGGAGCCCGATGCGGGGCTCGATCCCAGGACCCTGAGATCATGACCGGAGCTGAAGGCAGTCGCTTAACCAACTGAGCCACCCAGGCGCCCCTGTTGGGAGGTTTTAAGCAAGGGAATAATATGGCCTGATCCACATTTTTGGACGGTCTCCACTGCTTTGTGGACAGTGGATTGGAAAGCGGGTAGAGGAAAAGCAGGGGGCTGTCACAGTGTCTCGGTAAGAGGTGACAGTGGTGTGGATACTGGGGTAAGATGGAGAGAAGTGGAATGACCTGAGTTAAGTTTCATAATGTCGTAGCTGAACGAGACTGGCAAGCCAGGATTCAGCTCAGCATTTATAACACGGTTTCCCTGGGAAATGCTTTCTGAGTTCTCAGTGGCTCAATTACAGATTGATACTTTTCTAATTTTATGGAGTTGGTTTTTCTTTTTCTTTTCTTTTTTTTTTTTTAAAGATTTTATTTATTTATTTGAGACAGAGAGAATGAGAGACAGAGAGCATGAGAGGGAGGAGGATCAGAGGGAGAAGCAGACCCCCCACTGAGCAGGGAGCCTGATGCGGGACTCGATCCCGGGACTCCAGGATCATGACCTGAGCTGAAGGCAGTCGCTTAACCAACTGAGCCACCCAGGCGCCCTGGTTTTTCTTTTTAAAAGTTCTTTGTATTTATATGTATATCTCATTTTATTTTTTTAATAGATTTTATTTATTTTTTGACAGAGACACAGCGAGAGAGGGAACACAAGCAGGGGGAGTGGGAGAGGGAGAAGCAGGCTTCCTGTGGAGCAGGGAGCCCGACGTGGGGCTCGATCCCAGAACCCTGAGATCATGACCTGAGCTGAATGCAGACGCTTAACGACTGAGCCAGCCAGGCGCCCCTGTATATCTCATTTTAGCAGATGGCCAGTATGAGATTTAAAGAGGTGGGTATGGGGCGCCTGGGTGGCTCAGTCGGTTAAGCGTGTGCGTTCGGCTCAGGTCATGATCCCAGGGTCCTGGGATGGAGCCCCACATTGGGCTCTCTGCTCAGTGGGGAGCCTGCTTCTCCCTCTCCCTCTCCCTCTGCTGCTCCCCAGCTTGTGCGCTCCTTCTCTCAAATAAATAAAATCTTAAAAAAAAAAAAAAAAAAGGCAAGTAGCCCCGGTAGAGGCGAGAAGGGGGTGGGGAGGGGTGGGAGGGACAGAAGGAGAGCACGTTCTTCTGGCAGTATAGTCCTAGGCTGCCCTTTGTATCAGGGAGGATTCTGGTTGTAGGAAAATAACCACATCCAACCAAAGTAAATTTTTAAAGAAGTTCATAGTCTTTTGGTACCCAGGGTTTCAGAGGGACTAGAATCCAGAAATGGGAGCCACCAAGAGCTGGGTCTGTCTCTCCCACTGGCGTTGCTGCTGCCTCTGTGTGCTCACCAGCCTCTCTGGCCCCCCACCGGTGAAAGGTGGCCTTGCCCAGCTTCTAGGTTGGTTGGTTGGTTGTTTTTTAAGATTTATTTATTTATTTTGGAGAGAGCGAGAGAGTGCCTGCAGGAGCAGGGGAAGGGTAGGGGGAGAGAGAGCATCTCAAGCGGCCTCCCTTCTGAGCACAGAGCCCACCTCGGGGCTCACTTCCACAACCCCCGAGATCATGACCTGGGCTGGAACCAAGAGACCATCACTCTCCCGACAGAGCCACCCAGGCACCCCCAGCTTCCAAGTTTTTCATTGTGTCTGCTTAGGATATTATCTCAGGAGGGGCTGGAATCTCTCGGTCCCAGTCCAGCTTCTTGGGGAAGGGACCATGTCCCAGCTCAGGTCAGATCTCCATCACTGGCTGCGGCCAGACAAGTGAGACCACACGGTACCAACCGTACCCGCCCCTGTAACAAGAAGGTGGGCCCGGGGAAGGGTGCAGTTCCCAGACGAGGGAGAGTTGATTTTGATTTAGGCGGAGACCCCCAGAAGGTGTCTTCTGCACTGTTCAGATCATTCAACCTTAGCAAAGCGAATTGGATTAGTCCCCTGGGAAGCCAGTGAGGAGGGACTTCTCCAGCACCTGCTCCTGGCTCGGTGGGGGCAGCAATGAGGAATGGTGAGCGTGACAGCCCTCTCTCACCTTGTGGATGTGAAATCCGCCCTCTAGTTCTCCTTTGAGATACTGGTAGCCCTTCCTGGGTTTCTTCTTGCTCCGGTTTCCTCCTTGCTGTCTTACTCACTGCGCCCCTCCCTGCCAAGTGAGTACAGCAGTGCCGGCCTGGCCTTGGCTTCTCCTCTTCCCCTGTGCCCGCCCTGCTCTCCCAGGTGGCCCTGTCCTTGGTCCATGGCCCTCAGCCCTGCGTGCCCAGGGTTTGCCGGGCCCTGTGCCCCCAATGGCTCTCACAGCGTGCTTATCCCCAGCTGTCCCGCTTTCCCCACACTTTCGCCCTCAACTCGCCGCTCCCCGTTCTGGAAATATTGAGGCATCCACTTCGGCACTTTTCAGCTGTTCAGAAAAGTAGAGAGAGTAATGTCATCTAAGATCTAAAATTAATATTTTGTCATATTTGCTTCAGATATTTTAAGAACTGAAACATTTCAGATAATACTGAATTCTTTTTTTTTTTTTTTTAAGATTTTATTTATTTGACAGAGAGTGAGAGCAGGAACACAAGCAGCAGGAGTGGGAGAGGGAGAGCAGGCTTCCCGCTGAGCAAGGAGCCTGATGTGGGACTCGATCCCAGGACCCTGGGATCATGACCTGCGCTGAAGGCAGACATTTAACGACTGAGCCACTCAGGCGCCCAATACTGAATTCTTTTTTTTTTTTTTAAAGATTTTATTTTATTTATTTGAGAGAGAGAGAATAAAAGACAGAGAGCATGAGAGGGAGGAGGGTCAGAGGGAGAAGCAGACTCCCCGCCGAGCAGGGAGCCCGATGTGGGACTCGATCCAGGGACTCCAGGATCATGACCTGAGCCGAAGGCAGTCGCTTAACCAACTGAGCCACCCAGGCGCCCCGTCCAATACTGAATTCTTTTACACATCTCTGCCAGGTTCCATTCCCTGCCCGCCCTCCGTAGTGACAATCACTGTTGAGAAATGAGAGTAATAGATCCTTTCTGTCCATTAAAAAAAATTGTATATTTATATACATATATATTCTCCATCAATTTGTAGCCTTATTTTGTATATCTAAAATGTTATGTAATGGATATCTTGTGCACTTCATTCTGCAAATGAGTTTTTCACTCAGTATTAGTTTAATAACATGTGGTTACATATATATATCTAGTTCATTCCTCTTTTTTTTTTAAGATTTTACTTATTTAATTGAAAGAGAAAGACAGTGAGAGAGGGAACACAAGCAGGGGGAGTGGGAGAGGGAGAAGCAGGCTTCCCATGGAGCAGGGAGCCCGATGTGGGACTCGATCCCAGGACCCTGGGACCATGACCTGAGTCGAAGGCAGACGCTTAATGACTGAGCCACCCAGGCGCCCTAGTTCATTCCTCTTAACTGCTACCTGGCATTCTGTATTCTCTGACTACGCCACTGTGTATTGATTTCCAATAGCAAACATTTCGGCATTTCTAGTTTCTCTAGCAAACAACCTTGAGGGAACATCCTTGTGTTGAAAAGCCCAGCCTGTGTTGCTGCATGTCTCCTTTACTTTTACAATACTGCTGTGTTCACACACGACACTTCACTACCGGTCACCAAATGTGTGGAGGTTTCCCCCACACCAGGGAGTTCTCTGTGACACCAGCTGGTGTCCTACAATTTAACTCAGTTCTGACACTGCCTACCTGGAGATAGCATCAGATCCCACAGATTAAGAGCTCAGTCCCACGAGCGTGCCCCCCGCCACACACACACATGCCCAGCACCAGTAGTAGGTCCCCAGGTTACCCACAACTTCTGTCCGATGTGACTACAGGGTGGAGGTTTCCATGACCCTCTCCTCAGGCATGATTAATTTGTTAGAGTGGCTCACAGAACTCAAGGAAACATGTTTACCAGTTTATTAAGGGGTATGATAAAGGACACAGATGAGGGGCGCCTGGGTGGCTCAGTTGGTTGTCTGCCTTTGGCTCGGGTCATGATCTCAGGATCCTGGGATGGAGCCCTGCATCGGGCTCCCTGCTCAGCGGGGAGTCTCCTTCTCCTCCCTCTGTTCCTCCCCACCACTCGTGCTCTCTCTCAAATAAATAAAATCTTAAAAAAAAAAAAAAAAAAAGGACACAGATGAACAGCCAGATGAACAAGATACATTGGCAAGGTCTGGGAGGGTCCTGAGCACGGGAGCTGGGGTGCACACCCTTCTGGTGTGGGTGTGTCTGCCAACCTGGAAGCTCTCTGAACCCCTACTATTAGAATTTTATGGAGGCTTCTTCACATAAGCACGATCAGTTACTAACTCCATTTCCAGCCCCCCTCCCCTCTCTGGAGAATGGGGAGCAGGGCAGAAAATTCCAAGCTTCGGATGGAGGCTTGGTCTTTCTGGTGACCAGCCCCATCCAGGAGCCCACCCAGAGCCACCTCACTAGAACAAAAGATGCTCCTAGTGTTCTTACCATTTAGGAAATTACAAGGGTTTTAGGAGCTCTGTGCCAGGAACCGGGGTTGGGGACCAGTATATGTATTTTCTATTACCTAGCAATCCCCGAACAAGAATTTATGTACTAGTGGAATTCACATGTAGACTCTCAGTTATTTATTGGGTAATTTGGGGAATGCTCCTTAACCTCTCTGCCTTAGTTTCATCATCTGTAAAATAGGGCAGAAGTTCTACCTCATGGGTTGTAGAGGTTAAATGAGTTAGTAGATGTAGATAGAGTGCTTAGAACAGTACTTCAGAGACACTCCCTGCGGGTTAGCTACTGTGATTACAATGATGAGCATGTGCATTTTAGACTTGATTCGACATTGCCAAGGTGGCTGTACCAACTTCTGTTCCCACCAACAGAGTGTGAGCGTTCCCGTTTTCTCCAGTCTCAACTGACTTTTGATCCTGTGTCTGTTAACGCGTCTGCCAGGCAGATGTGTGTGGGATGGTTTCGCTTTCCAATCTGCGCATCCTGTTAGGCAGCTTGATCATCTGTTCGTGTTTGTTGGCTACTCGGGTCTCTCTTTTCTGTGACTTGCCTATTCATTGCCTATTCTAGTCTTTGCCTGTTTTTCTGTTGGGCGTTCTTTTTCTTACTGATGTGTAAGTATCATGTACACACACATGCATCTATATTAGGATTATCAAGCCTTTCTTTGTTAGGTATATTACACTTAACTTCTCCCAGCCTGTGGCTTATATTTTAATTTTATTTATGGGGTCTTCATTTGGTACAGCAGATTTTTTTAAGTTATGGTAAAGCATATATATAATATATATAAAACAGAATCTGCCATTTCAGTCATTTTTAAGTGTACAGCTCAGGGGCATTAGGTACATTCACAGTGTCCAAACCAGCATCAGGTGTAGCAGCTTCTATTTTGGATTCAGGCCACTTCATCAGCCCTTAGGACTGAAGCACAGAGCTATTCTCCCATCCCATATTTTCTTCTAATTTTTTTTTTCAGGTTTTGTTTTGATTCTCATGTTTTTCATCTACCTGGGGTTTTCGATGCTTGAGTCTGTTTCTGGGCTGCTATTCTGTTCCATTCATTTATTTGTCTGTCTCTACCCCATGCGTGCTCTGCTTTGGTTACTGCAGCAACTTTTACACAGCTCTTCAAGTCTTGGCTGGTCTTGAACTTTTACTGTTTCATCTGGAGTTTAAAATTAGTTTGTAAAATAAAATGAAATTAAATAAAATATATAAAATAAAATTAGAATAATAAAATAATAAATAAAATATAATAAAATAAAAATATAATAAAATATAAAAATAATAAATAAGATATAGTAAAATATAATAATAAAATAAAATAAAAAATATAAAATAAGTTTGTCAGATTCTACCAGAAATCATCTTGTGATTTAGGTTAGAATGCCTTAGGGGTTGGCCGGCACCTCAGCACGTCGGCTTCCGCATTTCCTTTCCTCCCGGTCAGGCTCTGGTTCGTCTCCCGCTAGGACTTGGAACAGCGTCTCCCCGCGCAGACGGTGCCGGCGGCGGCGGCTGGATTTAGAGCGAGGGGCAGGAGGGACAGAATAGACGGCGGCCGGTCCGACAGCACTCGGGTTTGTGGAATTTGTGCCAGGAGTGGACACCTTAGTGAGCTTTACAGTTGATGCTTAGTTTTCACGACAACCCTGGCAGGATCCGGCTCCGAGAGGCGAGGCCCCGCGATCCCGGGCCGGGGCTGCGGGCTGCGGAGCTGGTGCTGTCGGCGTCCCGCGGTCAGCAGGCCGGTGGTATGTGTAGTGGTTAAGAGCAGGGCTTGGGGCCCGGACTGGCTGCCAGGCCGTTCGGGCTCTGTTCCTCCCGGCAGTGTGACCGTGGGCAAGCCATTCATCACTCTGGGTCGGGTTGCCTCATTCGGAAACAGGAGGCTAATAATAGTGCCTTCCCGATGGAATTCTTGTCAGGATTAAATAGGTTAATGTATGTAAAGTGCTTAGAGTAGGCCCAGTAAGTGCTGTGCACAGGTTTCTGTTATTCTCTCGAAGCCGCAGTGGCTAGAACAGGCCTCGGGCGCCTGGGTGGCTCAGTCGGTTAAGCGACTGCCTTCCGCTCAGGTCATGATCCTGGAGTCCCTGGATCGAGTCCCGCATCGGGCTCCCTGCTCAGCAGGGGGTCTGCTTCTCCCTCTGACCCTCTCCCCTCTCATGCTCTCTCTCTATCTCATTCTCTCTCTCAAATAAATAAATAAAATCTTAAAAAAAAAAAATTAGAACAGGCCTCAGGGGTAAAGGGTACGGTTTCTGGGTTGCTGACTGCCTCTTGAATGGGCCGCGTTGGAAAGAGTGTGGACTTGGGCAGATTTAGGCTCCTATCTTACCTTGTCTATGACTGTGTAGTTTTTTTTTTTTTTAAGATTTTATTTATTTATTTATTTCGAGTGTGTATGCACAAGCAAGCAGGGGGAGGGGCAGAGGAAGAGAGAGAAAATCCCAAGCAGGCTGCCCACTGAGCGTGAAGCCCAATGCAGGACTCGATCCCACAACCCTGAGGTCATGACCTGAGCTGGAACCAGGAGTTGGTTGCTTAACCAACTGAGCCACTGATGACACGACTGTGTAGTTTTTGTTTTTTTAAAGATTTTATTTATTTGACTGAGAGAGAGAGAGCACACAAACAGGGGGAGCAGCGGAGGGAGAGAGAGACACAGACTCTGCCGAGCAGGGAGCCCGATGTGGGGCTCGATCCCAGGACCCTGAGATCATGACCTGAGCTGAAGGCAGACGCTTAACTGGCTGAGCCACCCAGGCGCCCGTCGACTGTGTAGTTTTGAGAGCGTTACTTAACGTCTGAAACTGGCCCTTCCCTGGTGACAAGGACAGAATAGTACAGACCCATGTTTCTTCTCTGTCTGCCTCCCCAGCACTTCCAGCTTGTGCTCATCCTCAGGTCCTTCCCCTTAGCCGCCCCGTGTGCACCGGGCTTCTCACAAAACAAAATGCCCTTCATTTCTTCCTGTGGCCCCTTCTTAGCTCTGTTTCCTTTTCACACAGAAAGGTGACCCACGACTACTGCTTTCGTTGGTTCTTTCATTTTCAGCCGTTGGGCTCCCTGCTGTAATTCTGGGTCACCAGAACCTCGTCCGGCAAGATCCAAAGACCTTTGTATTTATTCACGGAACATTTTTTGAAGAAACTTAGATGGCCACCTGTGTGAACATGTGTGCGCCCCGCGCTCACCACTTGTGAGCGTTTGACACTGTTGACCACCCACTCCCGAAGCTTCTTCCCTTGTTCTCCTAACCATCCTGCCTTCCTTTCTGCTCACTCCCTCAGTACCAGCCGACTTCTTTCATAGCTTGTCTGGCACCCCTGCTTTGGTCCCTTCCGCTCGGCAGAGCCTCCCTGCTGGGCGTCTGCGGGGCGTCTGCGGGGCGCCAGAGCGTCGCCGCTCAGGGAGCTTGTAGTCCTTGAGGGGAGGACCAGGGAGCCAGCTCGCCCCCGGTGAGCGACAGCAGGGCTGGAACAAAAGGACAAGACCAGTGCCACTGTCAGTCTTCTTTAAACGGTCAGAGTTCGTCACCTTTTGACACGATCAGTGAAACTAAATACTGAAATCTTTCACGTCCATTTATAAACAGATGACAGACCGTCCCTGTGACTGCCGACAGGCTGACTGCGGCCTCTTTTGACCTCAGTCGCACCTGCCCCAGGCATGAGGAGCACGGACATCTCTGCCGTAGCTGGTTCCACTGGGCTTCTGTACCATCCTGCCCTGTTGGGTGGAGCTTTCTGGACCACCGCCTCTGGGCACCTCTTCCACTCAGGCTGGGGAGCTCCTGTTGTCCAGATGTTTCTTCTTTCCCCTGCCAGCATGGGATAGAGGGTCCCACCCGTGTTCCGACTCCTCCTTTCCCCAGAGGTCCGTGCTCCGCTTTCTCGTAGTGGAAATGCTGCTGTGTGGATGCAGGAGCCCCGTGGAAGCACCTGCCGGGAGGACTCGGGAAGGGCTCCGTGTGGATGGGGAAGGGCCCCGAGGGAAGGCAGGGGAGGGGAGGGAGAGCAGAGAGACTGGAGAGAAAGGAGAAGCATGTGAACACCTGTCTGAAATAATAGTGTAAACGCCAAATCCCCACCTTTTGTCCTTAGAAACTGCATGACATACCAAAATCCTGAAAACCAGTGTCATCACTCAACGATAGGAAAAATGCTTTGCGATTGAAGGGGTAGACCTCCGTCCCAGCCTGAAGGTGGCCAGATGGATGGAGAGAGGGATGGCTGGATGCGAAGGCGGTGATATCTGAGCTGAGCCTTGCAGGATGAATAGGAAGAGGCGGAGGGGGAAAGGAGGTGGGGTTGTGGGCGGGGACAGCATGTGCCACCGTGACCCGGAGGCGGAAGTGTGACAAGGCTCAGGGCCATGGGGAAACTGAGACTGATGGCGTCCTTTCCCCAAATCTGTGGGACTCTGTGCTGTGCTGCATAGAACTGTCATGCCTCCGGCGTGTCGTTAAGGAACTTTTTCGTAAGTGGAAGTCTTGTCTGCCCTATTTAAGGGCAAGGCCTGGGGCTTGGCGGCCCTGGAGTTTTGTCCTTTTGAAGTCTCCTAGTGCACAGTGTGCTGTGCACAGGGCGTGCCCCCGGTGTGCTGACTGACACGCGCTCGGTCACCTACATTCATTCCTCCTCCTCCCTGCAGCCTGGTGCAAGCGGAATACTGGCACGACCCCATCAAGGAGGACATGTACCGCAACCACAGCATCTTCTTGGCAGATATTAATCAGGAGAGGGTAAGCACCCATCCCAGGCTGCCCTCGCCGTGCATTCGTGTTGCTTTCGGGGCGTCACAAACAGATCAGCTCTGACTGTTTACCCAGAATATCCTGGACAGACCCTGGGAAACAGACGTTCTTTTGTGGGGAGCAGTGCTTACGAGTTTCAATTCCTTTTAGGAAGGCTGAAATTCATTTGGCTTTCTTCCCGTAGGTCCTTTTCCTTTCCTTGTGTTGAAGAAGCAGGGTAAGCTCAGTAGGTTGCTGGCTGGCTTAAGTGGAACGTCACAGCTGCTGTCTTACAGAAGGAAGCCTTCCTAGTGGGTCCCTTGGAGGGTCAGATTTTCTCAGAAGTGAGATTTACTTAGAAGAGAGACTGCAGAGGGGACCGAGTATGTCCCAGGCACGAACTTGGCTTGTGAGATTCTGGTAAACTCAGTGGCTCAATTTATACTGGGCCTATCTGGAGGTTTTTGGTTTTGTTTTTTAAAACGAAACTTGAGGGGTGCTGGGGAAAGAAACAGAAGAGTATAGCAGAACCGCCAGAACGTGTGGTTTCTCCCTTTGCTTTGGCTCTCTCTGGGTAGTTGCTTTTAACCTATGTGACGGATGCCTATGGAATGCGGTGACGGACTGTGGTTGGTAGGGGCATTGCCAGTCAGATAGGATGGTAAGAAAAGGCTGTAGAAGGTATATTCTGGGCCGGAAGCTGGAAAAGCAGCCCATTATCATGGGGAGGAAATATGGTGGCCCAGGGTTGGGGAGGCCAGAGCACTGGAAGGCTTTAACATCCCTGCTGGAACCTGATGATATTGTCCCTGAAATACTACTGGCCTTTCCTCCAGGGTGTCAATGAGTCCTACAAGAAGAACCTGATGGCCTTGAAGAAGTTTGTGATGGTGAAATTTCTCAATGATTCCATTGTGGACCCTGTGGACTCTGAGGTGAGGTGCTGCATCGGCAGGCCATGCCACACCAGGAGACTGAAGGAATAAATGGCATTAAAATACAGCTGCCTGCTTGGGAGAAACCTTCAGGCCCTTCCACCACCTTTTGTGTAGAGCAGGGCTTCTTCACCCGAGGTTTACAAATGGGACACTGGGGGCCACCCCCCCACCACCCGAAATTGTTTGCAAGATTATGTAGTGGCATTCTCTGAGGAAAGATCTATAACTTTTATCACATTTTCTAAGAGACCTTTGTGACCCAAACCATCAGCCCAAAGTCTGTAAATCCCTGAGGTTGGCATTCAAGGTCTGCCTTGACCTATCTTTTCAACCTAATCTTCCTTCATTACCTACTTCATATACTCTAGGATCAAGTGTTGAAATGCCCCAGACTTGGCATGTGTTTTTACTCTTACGTGCCTTTGTTCATGCCTTTCAGTCTCTTAGAGTGCCCTTCCCTGGGCTTCTCCACCTGACAAGCTCCAGGTCGTCTGTCAAGGCCAAGCTCAAGTGCCACTTCTTCCATCCAGGATGCCATCCCTATTCCAAGCAGACTTTGCTCCCTCTTTTGCAGAATCATCACATGTCAGGCCACCAGGGACTAGCAGATGGCAGCCTTCTGGCCAGATCCAGCCCACCGTCTGCTTTTGCAGGGCCCATGAACCATTTTTTAATGGATAGAAAAAGTCAAAAGCATATCTGATGACAAAAGTTATATAAATGGAAATTTCAGGGTCCATAAGTGAAATTTCATTGGAATAGAGCCATATTCATTTTTACTTTTTCTTAAAGCCATATTCATTTTTTATATAGTTTATGGTTGCTTTTGTTTAGAATGGCAGCATTGGGTAGTTGCACTCATGTGGACTTTAAAGCCTAAGATATTTTGTATCTGGCCTTTACAGAAAAGTTTGCTGATCCCTGTGCTGTTTGTTGTTTCTGTGTTTAGAGCCGTAGAAAACAGGGACCACAATATATATTTGTCTTCAAATGTCGGACTTAGCACAAAGATTTTCACAGCGTAGGTGCTCAATAATTGTAGGAAACAGGAATTCTGCGCAATTGGAAAGCTCTTTGGAAAGATGAACTCATCCCTCAGGATCTACCGTTAAAAAGAGATGACTCAAGACGTACTCTATTTTTACTCTTTGCTACAGCTTTGTGATACCGTTTGTTGGTAGTCTTAGCTACTAGCCAGTATGTGCTGTGTGTCTGATCTTCGTTCTCCCTCCTCTCCTGCAGTGGTTCGGATTTTATAGAAGTGGCCAAGCCAAGGAAACCATCCCCTTGCAGGAGTCCACTCTGTACACACAGGTAACCGGAGAGGAGAGAGTCCTGTCTTTTTCAGCTCCTGGTTCCCGAAGCTGCTAGGTTCTTTGGTGATACAGCCTGTCTTGTACATCCCAGAGCAAGTAGGTGCTCAGAGGCCCCTGACTTGGTCTGATACGGGTGAGACCTGTCAGGGTGCTGATCGTGACGCCAGCGTATCAGGCGCTGATTTACAGAAATGTACATCCTGAAGGATGAAGGACCTGTACCTCATGGTTTTCAAGTATGTATGAAGGTCACCTCATCTCCAGTTTCTGCCTTCTGATAAAAAGGTTTAGAACTGGCTTCCTTTGCTGACGTGCAGACTGCACATCCAAGAAGCCCCCGTGCATCGTGAAAACACAGGAGAGGTGTTAACTTTAAAGCTCAAACAGATGTGAAGTCCTGTTTTTAAATTAGAGCACTGATGAGGGGAGCTCCTCTTGCAGGAGCCTGGAGGAAGCGCTGTAGGCCCTGTTTCTCAAGCAGAGGTTGCACCATTTCACTACCTCTAGTTCTGGGGCCTTCCACACTCTACAGAATGTGTATTGGAGCTGGACCCTCCCAAAAAGGCACAAGTACTATGTGCACCACTTGCCTTCTACTAGAATTCTTTTTTTTTTTTTTTTTAAAGATTTATTTATTTGAGAGAGAGAATGAGATAGCGAGAGCATGAGAGGGGGGAGGGTCAGAGGGAGAAGCAGACTCCCTGCTGAGCAGGGAGCCCGATGCGGGACTCGATCCCGGGACTCCAGGATCATGACCTGAGCCGGAGGCAGTCGCTTAACCAACTGAGCCACCCAGGCGCCCGCCTTCTGCTAGAATTCTGAGTAATTTCGCAGGCCGGTTGTCTCCTCTCTTGGCTTTCCTCCTGCGTTTGGTGGCCCAGGTTGGGTGAGATCGAAGGGAAGGGAAGCTAGGGTCCGTTGAGTTTTGGAAATTACAACGAAGAACTTCCCTCTTGTGGAAGACTGATGGTAGCTACAGCAGAAGCCGCACTCCAGCTCCGTCAGCTGCTCATCCTCTCAGCCGTATTTGTTCTGTGGCACTGTGGGTAATGCCATTCTCAGCTGCAGGATATGAAAAGTGGCTGGGGTGTGTTATCGAAGGGTTAGATAGGTTTTAAGCTAACATTTTTCTGTCTTTGCCTCAGTCTCACCTGACCTTTTGAGGCAGTTTTGTCCGTGGCTTGCGCACCCACACAGGTGGTCCTCCAGAAGCTTTAGGAAACTTTTCAGAAAGCTGAATATAGAACTCTGTAGATGACAGTCTCAATTACGTATGTTTTGAATGCTCAGGAAGAAAACTGGGAGATATCCTTTTTGGCACTTTCAACAATACACCTAAATTTTACTACTACTCAGGGAAAAGACTACACTTGGAGCACGTATCTCAAACATTGTATTTCTTTACTTTTTAACTATAAAACTTTTCATAAAGCCTCTGAATTATGGTCTCTCTCTCTGCAGGACCGCCTGGGGCTAAAGGAAATGGACAGTGCAGGACAGCTAGTGTTCCTGGCTGTGGAGGGGGACCATCTGCAACTGTCTCAAGCGTGGTTTTATGCCCATATCATACCCTTCCTGGAGTGAAACCCTTGTAGGCTGCACCAGAGCCCAGGGAGCCCCTAGCGCTTTTCAGCCAGTAGACCGTTCCCTTCATGCCTAAGCCTGAGCTCACATCCAGCTTGCAACCAATCCTTCCCTCTAGTTATCACCTAACATGCCCTGCTCAGAAAGATCTAAGATTCGAATCTTATCCTTTGCCTCATCCTATCAGCATATGGTGTTGAATGCAAGTTTAATTAGTTAATAACTGTGCATGGAGATTATTTTACAACCCCTCGATGTGGTCAGGCTGTCTCAGGACAGTCTGCTGCAGATCAGTGTCAGACCTGTGCCCAGAAGAGGCTGAAGCTAAAGCAATTAAGAGTCTAAGGGCAGACACCTTCTTCAGGAAAGCCTAGCCACATTTCAAGCCAAGAGGCAGCCAGCATCCAGGCTTGAGGTGACCATAGATGCTTCTCAGTTTTGCTGGTGGAGATTCAACCAGTGCTTGTGGAGTATTGTCTAGTGTCTGCATAATTCCTTGAGGCTACCCTCTTTTCTCAGTATGTTGTCTCCTGTGGTGTCTTAGCATTGACCTGTTCTGCTGGGCCACCATCTTGTCTCAGCAAGCACTCTTTTGTCTCTTTCAGGTAGTGATCAATCAGTTGCTTTGTCACAAAAGGGGGGGAAGTAGCACCCAACTGGATTACTTAAGGTGGCAGGGGGTGGGGAATAGAGTACATCTCGCTTAACTTAGGGGAGTGAAGAAAAACGTACAAGCGGACAGAACACTGTATGTCAACTCTACTTCAGCTGAACAATGTACAAGCAGAAGTGAGTGAGGACGCGGCTGGTCCCTTCCA
This sequence comes from Mirounga leonina, assembly GCF_011800145.1. NCBI lineage: Eukaryota > Metazoa > Chordata > Mammalia > Carnivora > Phocidae > Mirounga > Mirounga leonina. The sequence goes on from NW_023270447.1 coordinate 63,515,483, forward strand.
CTCCATCCTTGACTGACTTGTCCCTTTCTCAGTGTGGCCAGTGGTCTGCATTCTAGAGTCACTCTGCTGCTGGTGTTAGCAGACAATGGGAGGAAGAATGGGAAGAGATCAGGCTTTCTAACTCCCATCTCAAAAAACCATATTTACAGTACACTCTAAACTATTTCTGATGTATCTGATGAAAAAAAGGATTATTTGCTCAGAAAGCTTGGGGAATATTGCATACCCCTTTTCTCCTGTTGGAGATCAACTCACATTAGACTACTAAGGACTGAGAATTCCTGTTACAATAAAAAAACTAACCTTTAGCTACTGTTTTCCCACACTATGTGAGCATGGACATCTTAGCCCCCCACTCCTCCACCCTGAGAAAACCTATCAACACTTTCTGGAAGGCGGTTGTGCAGAATGCCAGTGTGAGAGACGACAGCTGTGCAGAGGGAAGCACCTTGTTAGTGCTGCTAAGTTTACCCTTTATGATTTTTCTCTCCCCTCTCTCAAGCCTTATTTCTCAACTAGAAGATGAGGATTAAGGGTTAACAGGTGGGGGGAATGTGAAAAAAATTTTATGATATTGTCTAAAATAAAGAATAGTTTCTTATCCTTGGTGTCCTTTTCCTTCTCAGTATTCTTACATACATCTCAGGGCACCTGGCTGGCTCAGTTGGTAGAGCATTTGACTCTTGATCTCGGGATTCTGGGTTTTGAGCCCCACAGTGAGGCAGAGTTTACTTCAAAAAATATTCTTACATCTCTGTACAATAAACATCATAGGTAGATAGTAAGCAAGTTTGGTATTAATTTTATTCTATTTTCTGTATAACTTTAAGTACATAAAGGTTTATTTCCACAGGCCTCAGGAAATGGGTAGAAGTCACAGGACAATCTCTCTTCCCACCAAAAAAATTTGCATATTTTGGTAAGTGTCCTAGAGAGAAAAACTGTAATTTACATTAGCAGTGCTGTGCAAGATTCTTACATAAGACCTAAAACCAGGCTACGGTGGAGATTTTCATCCTTTGTTCAGGTGCCCAGACAGAAACCAAAAGCAGTTGAGCATGACGGGGCAGAGGAGGCAGTGAAGGTGGAGGACAGGCACCTAGCACGGAAGGAGGAAGGAATTCCAGATTCCTTGGAATGGTGTGTTTTCCTTTTTTTTTTTTTTTTTTTCTTAAGTCGTCTCTATAGGAAGGTGCTGGGCAGGGATCCCAGTGAAAGGAAGGGGCCAAGACTCCTTAAACTGGCCTGGGTGCGGGGCACTGCCGCAGCCGCTCACACAGGAGAACCTACTCTCGCAGGTTCAGGCAGACCCAAGACGGAACGCAGAATGAAAGGAATGCTTATGGGAAACAATTTTGCTTGGAATGCTAGCTGGCCAAGTTTCAGCCTTTGGTCCGGTGCAACCCCTGCCTCACTTGTCAACAGTGAAAAATTAGTTTGGTTAGAAGAATCAGCTAGAATCACACCAGCCTCTGCTAACTTCATGCTCATTGTTAGAAAAAGATGAACTTGTGTGAACATTCTGATCTGTTAATCCTTGGGGACTGCTTTATTCTTCCCAAAAGGTTGTTTGTTGGTCAAATAGCCCACAAAGGCTGAAAGCTAAAAACACACCAGTCCTGGTGTGCGGTTCCTTAAGAATGGACTGGCGGTGTGGTTGAGCCGATAGGGAAAAGCCGCACCTTCCTGCAGAAGATCAACTGACCTGCTCTCCCGCCCCAAATCTCAGCCTGAGGTATATTTCAGTGAAGGCAGGTAGCTGTGCTTCTCAAGGCAGAGAAGCAGTTTAAGAGCAGACAGGTAGAGGAAATCTAGAAAAGAACCGTCTTGATAGAGATTTATCCCATGGTGTGAGGGAGAGGGCAAAGGACCCAGTGGCACTTCGCTTATCCAGCAATTTCTGTCACTGTGGTGACCAACTTCTGCCCATTCCACAGGGTCTTGAACTGCTCAGGGACTGGGAATTCATTCTGCAAATAAAAAAACCACATTTCAGTCCAAGCTACAAAATAAACTGGGGTTAAATCTTACACTTTTCTCCCAACGATTGCTTCTGCTAAACTCCTGGAGCAAGTAGAATGTCTGAGAGCGAGACCAGATGTAGCAGCCTGGCTATGTAACTGGCAGCACATGTCGTACTACCTCCCTCCCCTGCCACTGACATAACGAAGGAGCCCTGCGGTGGAGGAATAAGGAAAGGCCCCAGGGCCAGAGAGGCAGAGGTGTGAGTCTGTTTCCTACTGTTCCTGGATCAGCAATTTTGGACAGACAGACCTGGGAGGTGCAGGTAAGGACGTATATGGCTGCATGGCGCCAGTCCTATAGGGGGCTAGGACCCAATCCCATTCCTTGTTACTACCCTGAGCGTCTGCTCAACCTAAGAAAGGAAAGCCACTTCAAGAGACTATCTCACACTCAACGGGTGTTTGAGCTGTGTACTGCTAGGATGGACCCACTCGGTGCAGAATGGCCATGAACTAGCTTTCTCCAATGCAAGAAATCTTCAGTCCCTCCTGTTTTTAGATCATACCACCAAAGATCAAGGAACTTACAAAGTCACCGCCTTCTGTAGGAATGAGGACATTCATCTCAGAAGATTTGGCACTGACTATCTCGCAATCCAGGGAATTCTTGCTCAGGTAAACGTGGCAGCCGTCTGTTTTATTGATGGAAATGGTTGGCACTTTACCCATTACCTGCAGAGGAAACCAAGAAGCTGAGTCCCAATGGCCGAGGAAAGCAACAGTAAATTTCAGGAAAAAGCTTTCCCTGTTTCATGTGATTCAACAACTACATGAAAAGCTCACAGGTACACAGCAGATACTGGATACTAGAGTTGGGTTGGGAATGGGTGCTCACTATAAGAGCCAACTCCTTTTCTGCCACCAAAGCAGCTCAGCTTACAGACTCAGTAGAATCAAATTCCCACCACAGCAACATCTGTGGGTCAGCCATGTCTTTCAATTAATTCCTCAGGGACCAAAGGAAGGAGCCAAGATATCAAGTTACCTGAACTTTGACATCCCTACTATTGATTATCTCCACAATGCCCACCACGTCATCGAACACCAGACCGAGTTTCTTACAGTTATCTAGAAGAAAGGGAGCAGATCAACAGTATAACTTTTTCACGAGGCTTGAACTCACGACCCCGAGATCAAGACCTGAGCTGAGATCAAGAGTTGGACACTTAACTGAGCCACCCAGGCGCCCCATCAACAGTATAACTTTAAAGGAAGCTACTGTAATAAATTTAAGAATCTTTAGGAATAGGGTAGGTATGGTTCCAGCCCTCTCAGACTCTAGGACAATGACAAAAACTCACCTACTGTAATGGAGTTTATTTTGCCCTTGATTTGCAATGTCGTGTTGACACACTTGTATATGTAAGCCACCTGTTTCAGCTCTGTGTCATCAATCACCAGGTTGGGAACGTTCTCCTGATTTTCCTGTTAAAGAGATACCCCTTTCAGGAATCTCATCACTAATACACACTAGCCCCGAAAACAAGCTGTCCCAAACTTTTGTTCTTGTAATCTTAAGCCAGAACCCTGCACTCATTTGGCTGTGCTCCGTTTAAATCCTGTCCCCACTTCTTGCTTCCCGAGTCCTGGCATTTTTAACTCACCACTCGCCACTTCTTGCCCTCCAGTTCAAGTACAGCCGGCTCCTTCTTTGTGGTTGGTTTGGGGGATGGACTGACTCCTGGTTTAGGTGCAGAGAATGGTTTGGGGCCACTTCGTACTGGGCTACTCTGAGCCTTCAGGGCAGGGTTCTTGTGAGTCTTCATGTCATCAGATACATGTTTCAGGGCTGTAGGAACAACAGCTACCTTGTGCCTGACCCTCATACCACGGCTTTGGGCTGAGGCAATTACCAACTTCTGCTCTCAGTTTTAACAAAAACTTTGAAGCCAAAAGCCAAGGCCTTTGGGATGTTCTCTCACAAGCAGTTTTGGAGAAATGCTTTTAGAATTTCCCTTCTACCCCATGGTTCAAATATACAGTTCCATTAAAAACCAAAACAAAACATGGAATGTGTATGAAAGGAATGGGTATGTGAATGCACAGAAAAAGATCCTGAAAGACACATACCAAATATATATTCACAAAATATGTACAGTTTTTAAAGCAACAGAAGAAAAAGTAATACATGATAGTAAAGAAAATTTGGTAAAAGGAAAGAAACCTCACCCACAGCTGACCTACCATGTCCCCTACTCAGTGTTTGCATTTGAAATCTCATTCTACATGTTTTCCTACTGATAGAAGTTTTGTATTTGGTTATAATCATACACACTGTTAACAAGTTTGGTTTAACCAGTTAACACTTAAAAATTTTCTCATGTTAACCTACAGTTTCTAAAAATGTCTTTTTTCTTTCTTTTTAAGGAAAAGATTCCATAATCACCTGCTGCAGGCTGATAGACTTCTTGCTTTTGAATATGCCCCAATCTAAATAACCAATACTGACTGGCCCTTTCAGCTCCACCACTCCTTGTGGCTGTGGTATAAATACTAGATTTCTTCTTCAACACTGCATGGTTCACTGTAGAAAAAGACTAAATGGCTGCATAATATCTCATTAGGAGGCCATACCACAGTTAACCATTTCTCTTACTGCTGGATATCTAGGTTGTTATACCATTTTTAGCTACTACAAAAAATACTATATAATACTTGTTCTTTATTTTAGATATTTTTATAGGCAGATTCCTAGAAGAGGGCTGTGTAATGTAGTCTTCTACCTGTGTATAGGGTGTCTACTTCTTCTGTACCAACATTGGTAAATCTTATGCAAAATTTCCACGACTAATAAACATCCTCTGAGGTAGTTAACCACCCCCTCCCCCCCGACACACACACACACACACACACACAATGACTTCCCAAAGAGACCGTGTGGTAACACCAAAAAGGCTCTAGGGTAAACTGCCAGCACCATGCCTTGGTACAACAGGGTACTCTATATATGCCACTTAATATTAAATAACTTTCCTATGGGGCAGAAGGGTTCCCTCAACTGTAATCACCCATTTCAGTTTCCATTTAAGCCAGCTTTGAGGTCCCTTTGGGCAACCTGAAGGACAGTGACCCCAAATGAAATCTCCCATACACAAACCAGGGTTATGGTTTATAGATCGTCACGTCTCTAGCTGGTAAGATCTGGCCCAAACAACTTACTGTACCAACTCTTCTTGCCAAAATATTCACTTACCATGTGTGATTCTCTCTCCCTGATTAATCTGCGCAAACAGTGCTGAGCGGGAAGCAGACTCATCTGAGCCTGAACTGGTGGGGACTGGTGGGGGAGGTGGGCCTGGTGGGGGAGGAGGAGGACCTGATCCAGCAGAGGGTCCAGATGGCAATCCACTCAGTTCTTTTGCCACAGGCCCCTGGAATAATAAAGGCAGGTAACACAGCCATCCTCTCTTCCCCTCTGTACCCTTCCCAGTAGGGTCTACATGTATTCATGGACATGGGGTACCCACTGTAGCCCTTGATGCTTTGATTCATGCTCCCTATCCACACTCAACTTGGCTTTATTCCCTCTTACCCTTTCCCAAGGATCCAACCCAGCTCCACTTTTCAACTTTCCCATCGTTCCTTGGGCCTCTACTTAATTCCAGCTCTAAGCCAGCTCTGTACATCAACTTAGTGTGTCACCAGTACCTCAGCCTCAACAAGGCCAAGACTGTACAATCACTCCCTTGTTTCTATTTAAGTAAAAGACGTTGCCATCCAAGCTCGACTGTTCAATTTTCTGGAGTCTTCCAACCCCCTCAATTCCGTCAAATCTTTCCATTATCTTGGTTATAGCTTCTGCAAGTTCTTCTGTACCAGCCCCTAGCACCATGAGAGCACTTCCACAGTCTGAGCACGAGCCCTTATCCCTAACCTATAAACTGAGACTCCCTTAAGGACAAGTCTGATCATTATCACTCTCTTGCTCAAATACCTATGACAGGTACTTATCACCTATTATTAAGTCTAAAAGTCATAATCAACCCTCCTTTCCAGCCTTTTCTCCCAAAAATCTGACTCTCTCCTTACTGAAGCCAGAGATGACCAATCTCTACATTTACTCTACATGTTACACGTACTCTGTTTAAGCTATGCTGTTTGCTAGCATCCCCATTTCTCCCACTTCTCACTGTTCTATACTTGAAAAAAGTCTCAGATCAGAGTACACCTGTTCAAAATACTCTCTCTTCCGGTGAGACTCACACTCCCTTTTACTCTGTAGTCTATATCTTTAGTATAGCATTTAGCTTGGTGATGTGACTTAGGATTTTTGTTTTTAAGCTTCTGGAGGGTTGGGATAATGTAACTCATTCTTCTGGCTGCCCTCTAGCCCAACCACAGTCTCTGACCCATGTGTACTGAAACTGAATTTTATAACTGAGTATTTCTCTGATCCTTGCTTTCTGTACTCTTTTCTTTTTTCCCTTTTTTTTCTCTCCCCTTTTTCTTTCTACTCTCCACTGAAAAGACTAGCATTCCTTCTTGGACCTTGGTAGCAACAAAGTCTAAGAAACTTATGGACCCCATCCTAAAGGGATAGAGGGAGGGAGGAAGACTCACTAACCGTTTTGCTCCAGGCCAGTCCGGTGGTATGGAAATCCTTAATGTAAGCCTGTAGCTCTGTCCATATACTCAAGTACGCTTTGACCCAATCCACATGCTTCTTATCGCTGGGAGAATTAAAGAAGAACTCATCACAGATGGCCAGGGTACATTACAATAGTGATTCCAGAACCCCTCCTATCTGTGAGCTGGTATTCTCCTGGCTGTGGTGTGGCTCTGCTCTATGGCAGCTTTTCTATCATAACTGAGCTTTACGGGGCGCCTGCGTGGCTCAGTTGGTTAAGCGTCTGCCTTTGGCTCAGGTCATGATCTCAGGGTCCTGGAATCGAGCCCCACATCAGGCTCTCTGCTCAGCAGGGAGTCTGCTTCTCCCTCTCACCCTCCCTCTGTGCTCTCCCTCTCTATCAAATAAATAAAATCTTTAAAAAAAATAACCGAGCTTTACTATTCTTTTTTAACCTATTCTATTACCCTAATTAGACTAAAGTCCATTAGGATAGGGACTGCTGATCATATCTCTTCCTTTCTAGTATAGCAGTATTCCTCAAACTTTTTTAAGTATAGCAAAACCGTTTTTTCTAAGTAGACCTTGGGCAGAACATAATATACAAAACTAATGAAAGCAGACATTCTGTGCATGAAGCTGTGGTGGAGAGAAGGTTCCTCGGGCATCACTGTGGAACTCCAGGACTTCAAGAAACTCAACTGCCTTATAGCACAGTGCCTTATGTCAAAATGTGCCCCTCCCACCAAAAATTTAAAACTTCCCTGGAGGAAATAATCATCATTAGATTATAGAAAGAGCACTGCACTATAGTTCAAGTCTCCCCTCTTCTTATATATTAGCTGGAAGACTTTCTGGCTATTTAGCATAAGAGCTAATTTGCTCAACTGTAAAGTGTGGAGTTTAATGGTGGGGTAAATCAAAACACTGCAACGCTTAACTCCAGGTTGCTGGAAAGATCAAGGAAGTACCTGGTGTTCTGAAACTATTTCACACACATGAAGGCTACTCCTTCAGAGTAGTTACTCAACAAATGATTGATGGAAGAAAGGAAGGGTTTGGGTAATTATGCAGATGAGTGATAGCTGCCTGCAGTTACTCCAGCTCAAAACTAACAATGGAGAAGTCTGTTAGGACTGGTGAACATATGTGGTTAGACATACAATGACCCCCCACGCCTCTTACTTGATACCTGTGCTTTGCCAAAACAGCCCTCCTCTCACTTTACCTAGTAAACTTCCTTGTAAATCTTACTGAACCTTTTGTTATGGGGCCAGTTAGAAATTCTCAACAAAGGAACAAAATCCACCTTGTCTAAACAGGCAAATTGAAGGGCATTCGCTAGGACGCCTGGGTGGCTCAGTCAGTTAAGCGTCTGCCTTCGGCTCAGGTCAGGATCCCAGGGTCCTGGGATCGAGCCCCGCATCAGGCTCCCTGCTCAGCGGGGAGCCTGCTTCTCCCTTTGCCCCTCCCCCCTGCTTGTGCTCCCTCTCTGACAAATAAATAAATAAAATCTTAAAAAAAAATAAAGGGCATTCGTCCATTTTACCTCTAGCAAAACTTCCTAAACCTGAAAGGGTAAAGGATTAGAAGACTAAAAGGGGCTCTACAAACCCTAGAGAAAAAGCAGAAGTGAAAGCAGAAACACTTCCTGCTTGCAAATGCAGCTTCTATGAGCCAGTATGTCAAACTTTCCAGAAAGCAGCCCTGGGGTACAGAACCAACACAACAGCCTTAACCCCAAAGTGCTACTCCAGCAAGTAACCAGCTGGCTTGTCCCTGACCCCTTGAGAAAAGGCTGGACTTACACATCTTTGTACTCCTTGAGGACTCGGTTTGTATAAAACATGGCAGCATCATTCATTTCTTTCACATAGGGACCAGGCTTGGGAGCCTACAGAAAGAGAAGCTGTCAGTGACTCAGAGCTTCTCCAGCCATATCTCCTTACCACTTTCATTCCATCCCTTCCCTCCCATGAAAGCTGCACTGCTCACCATAGCCACCCAACCCAGGGCCTGGATACTTTCGCTGACAGCTGACAAGTGATTGAACAACTTGCTGCCTCGGTTCTTCTCCCGGAAGGTTACCACTTCTTGGATCTGCTCTGAGATGGGTGCCAACAAATCGGAAAGCTTATTCTAGGGAAAGATGCAGGAAAAGATTCAGGTTAGTCTTTCTGCAAAAGCTTTATGTGTTGGTCAACTCTGATTCTGCAGGCAAGAATTCTTCATGGCCTATAATGAACACTCAAACTTTGTATTCATCCTGCACAGATTCATATGGCTAAAATATTGCTCATCATCTCACTCTCCTCAGGCTAGATTTGGTGGTTCTTCAGGATCAGGACCCATACTCCAGCTACACCACAAAATTCTACCATTTCAGACACTTGTCTCTTTTCTGTCCCACTTATAAGAGATACTAGCTCATTTCCGAGCCTTTACTCATGATGGTCTCTTCTTTTTCCATCTACCCAAATGTTCCTCAGGCTTCATGAGGAACAGCCCTCCAGCACCAGCCACACTGGCCCCTTATAGCAGCTACTGTCCGCATAACCAATCCCGGTACCTTATCACACGTCAGCACAACTATTAATGGACCCATGTGAGTATGTTTTTCAATATTTCTCATTAATTTTTCAAAGACAAGGACTTTGTCTCAACCCTCTTTTATAATCCTTATAGTCCTCAATACATTGCTAGCCATACAGCAGCTGCTGAGCAGAGATCTGCTGAATCAAATGCAATTAGGGGGCTTGGCATTTGAACAGGCAGCTTAGCAAAATGGATGAATCTTGTGTTTCCATGTTTTATCCTTTCAGATTTATCCTTCCAGCTCAGTTTCCTGAACATCTCAATTCTCAGATCTTAGCATGAAAACAGTCTAAAGCAGGAGTCGGTAAACTTTCTCTAAAGAGCCACACAGTAAATATTTCAGTCTCTGCAGGACATATGGTCTCTGCTGCAATTTCTCAACTCTGCCATTATACTACATAAAGCACCAACAGACAATAGTTGAAAGAATGGGCATGGCTGTGTTCCAAAAATCACTTACAAAAGAGATGGCAGGCCAGATTTGGCCTGGAGACTGTAGTTTATCAACACTTAGTCTAAAGCATGGGAAATATTAACAGTGTCTCAGCTGCCTGATCTGTTGGGAAAAGTGTGAGTTTGGAGAAAAGGTTTAGACAAAATACGTTAACCATTCAAGACAGATTAAGAATTAGAGTCTAATATATTTAATATTATCTTATACTATTTTTACATTATTTAGGCATGCTAAGGGTCCAGGGGTTTTAATAGAGCATTAACAGAAAGCCTTATTTTATTAACCCTCTGCCTAGGAAAGTCAGATGCAGAAAGAACAAATAGAATAAAAGTAAGATCTTTGGCTCTGAGAAAAATCTACATTTTTTCTAACTGATTTTCATAACTTGGCAGCATAAAATTTTGAGGCGGGAGTAAACTTAAAGGGAGCTCCCAACCACAGAAGGATGAGGGGAGAAGCAATACTTTAGGGGTTTTAGGATCTCCACAGCAGCATTACTAAAGCCCAGTCACAGTGAAGCAAGAGAACCACTCTCTATGACCCAAACGGCTTAGGGGACAATATGATGAATTTGGCCTCAGCCGAGAGGTTAAAAAAGGTTGTCTACTGAAGGAAAAAGTAAGGTCCAGGAGTAAACTACGGTCCTAAGTAAAATGACAGGAAAAAAAAAACAAACCCAGTAGAGTCCAATAAATACTCAATGGCACATTCTCATGCACTTTAAGTCTGACTACTTCTGGGACTTGGTGTGAACATACATGAGCCTGGAAAATCTATTTTAGCATGTTATGATACTTAGCAGAAACTTCTCAACTTGCCCTGAGCATCAAACCACAAGGAGACCAACTAGCAGTGAACTTACGCCTCCGGGCTGCTGACACTGAGAGGCTGTAACCAAGAGAGCTCGCTCCAACTTCAGACCTGTGTGGACCATTTCCGCCTGCCAGAAAGAAGAATCACTTATCAGTGACACATTACAACTGCAGAGGGTCCTGAGAAGAATAACCGGAAACCTCCACTTTCATGTACTCTGGTAGCAACCCAGGCACGTCCTGTTGCTTTCCTCAGGTACTCTGGATTCCAGGGAGTGACAACAGAATTGCATATAGCACTGTTCCTGCTGGAACTCATCAGGGATACATATCCAGGAAATGAGGATAATCAGGGTGAGCCTTAGATGAAATCAGTTAGCCAATGTACATGCGGTGCGGTATGAAGCGCACTGAAAAATCCCTCCTGTCTCTCACCACCAAAAGGGCTCTTTTCTCAAAAACTTGAGGCAGAAGGAAAGGCAAAGGCCAAATTTATGCCTAAATTCTCAAGGTATTTACTCCTTTAGGTTAAAGCTATTTCTAAAACGCTGGGTCATAACCCATTCAGATTAAAAAAAAAAAAAAAGCGCAGTACAAGTAGGAGAAGCACCGCTTAGTGAAACTTATGACCAGTTACAAATACATATTTCTTTTTTTATTTCTATTTTTAATTTTTTTTTAAAGATTTTATTTATTTACTTGTCAGAGAGAGAGAGAGAACACAAGCAGGGGGAGCGGCAGGCAGAGGGAGAAGAAGGTTCCCCGCGGAGCAGGGAGCCTGATGCCGGATTTGATCCCAGGACCCCGGGATCATGACCTGAGCCGAAGGCAGACACTAAACCGAGACACCCAGGCGTCCCATACAAATACATATTTCTTACTTATAGTCATGGTCAAAAGAGTTTAAGAAACATGAGGCTATAAGCACTATCTAAATACAAAAATTCAAATAAGATAACCTATTTTTTCTAGATTTGCGTTTTTAGAACATACAAGTGATACATGTTTTTAAATCTTTGCAAATGTTACACTGTATAAAGTAAAAATGCAAACCTCACTCTTGTATCTAAGTCCCAGTCCTACTCAGTAGAGCTACACCACTGCCAACAGATGGTACATGAAAGGCTCAAAATAGTAATCTTCCAAAGATCAAGCAACCAGTCTTGCTGAAGGGTCAGGAAGATCCTAAACATGGTTATTGCTTACAGAGGAGCACTCAGAGGACTAGCAGAAAGATTTTGGGTCCCAAAGAGAGATTCAGAATATATATCTGAGTGTGGGGGTGGTGACGATGGAGGTGGCAGCACACGAAGCGAGGTGGGTGGAGAGGCACCTGTCATTGCCTACTTCACATTCTCGCTGTGAACTAAGTGTGAAAATAACTCACATTAGCATAACTAATAACTATCATGCATAGTTTTATAAATGCGAAGTCATGACTATGACTCCTTTGAATAAGCTACCCTAGGCTTGGTTATATAACATGTTGGGATCAGAATGGTAGAACGTTCTCACTATAAAGATGAACCAAGCCATATTTTATTTTATTTTTTTAACAGATCTTATTTATTTATTGTACACATGTGGGGGGAGGGGAGGAGGGGGAGAAAGACTCTCAAGAAGCTCCTCACTGAGCATGAAGCCTAATGCGGGGCTCGATCCCACAACCCTGAGATCATGACCTGAGCCGAAATCAACTGACTGAGTCACCCAGGCACCCCCCAAGCCATATTTTATGCACCAAGCAAGTTATCAGTATAAAAGAAGCCCACGCAGAAAATGTGATAAAAGCAGAGGGCCTGGAAAAATCTGAGGAGCTGTTCCAGTGCCTGGAGTGAGCTCCTCAATGAAGGTAAAAGAGAAGGAGCCAGGAGCCTCTCAAGGGGCTCTTAAACCAAGGAGTAGGATTTGAAGACAGCCACCAGTCCTTAAAAGAGGGAAAAAGGGGCAAACATCCTTACATGTTTCTGCACATCTCCCCCAATCTCTTTACTGATCTTCAGGTACTCTGCCACAGGACCGGCAAGCAGTGAGTCAAATGCTTGCACATATGGAGCTGCTCCTGCTAAAGACAGACATACCACAAAGAATCAGTCATGCACCAGAAAGATGATTTGTTAAAAAGCACTTCCACATGAAAGTGGAGAGGCAAAGTAATACAGTAAACAGAATACTGGAACATGAGTCCAGTACCACCACTAACTGACTGTGTGACCCTAAGTTCCTTTTCCTCTCTGAGCTTAATTTTCTTTATCTATAAAATGAAAATTAAAAAAAAAAAGATCCCCTGAGCTCCCTTTTAGCTCTAACATTGTATGATTAATTTGGTGCATATGCAAAACAGGCTAATTTGCCAATCATTTGGACAGAGGAAATTTTAATATCACTTGTCACTCAACTTACACTAGAGTGGTTTTGCTAAAGAAAGAACAGGAAGTATCACACAAGCAGGAAGTTCTTATGTTAAAATAACCACAGGCCTCCCTGCATAAGTCACTTCCTCCCTTATCTGTTCACAGGCGATGAACTTAGATTATTAAGCATTTTGGGAAGTTAACTCCAAAGAAGAGAATACACTGTTGATAGAAAGCTTTCAGGCCAAGACGCTGTGTCTTCATTCCAAGTATTCTGCTGCACTGTATACTGCTTACCTTTCGGAGCACTGTCTCCATGACAGTGCATGTCAGAGGCATGGGATACTGCCTCCAGGCGGCCCACTGCCCTCTCCAATCTTTCTACCAGATTTTGCATGTCAGCCATAATGTACCACCTGCTGAAAGAGATCATATATCACTTGTTGTTTTAATAGTACATAGCACCTAAGGAAAAAAGACACAATACTTGTGGGGTGAGGAGGATGCTAAATCTGAAGAACAGAAGAAGTTAATAAAACAAGATGAAAAATAGACTAACATATTTGCAAAATCATAAAGACTTCATTAAACAAGGGAGCTACCCCGAAAAAGGTGTTCACTGAAAGCAAACGTTAACTCATTCGAATACTTACTAAATATTTCTATGACACCACGAAATATTTGTGCCCGAGTATTTAATATATAGAATTTATAAATTTAATATAGAATTTATAAAGTACAGTCACATATATTATCTCAGTTTGTGCCTCCCAACAACTATTCAGGAATGGAAGGTTAATTACTACACCCTGTAGAGAGAGGAAACTTAATTACAGTGAAGTTAAATGACTTGCCTACAGTCACACAGCTAATTAATAGGAAAGCCAGCACTCAAATTTAAGTCTTCTAGCTCTAAGTTCAGTGTTTTTTCCTACAACATCCTGCTGCCAACATATGGAATGCCCCAAACCAAGATGAGTAGGATATTTATTCTGCCCTCAATAATTTACAGTCTAATAGTGGGTACTTGACATGTACACTAACAACTACAAACAAATAGAAAAAAAATGTTAAGGTGATATAAGAATGTTGCAGATAGAGTAACAGAATTTCAGGAAGAAGAACATATCAGCTGAAAGAATCAGGTAAGGATAGTATGGACATGCTGCCATTGAGCCAGGCTTCACAAATGAGGATGGTATGATCTGGACTTGCAGTAGGAAGACAGACACATCCAGAAGAGCTTTTTTCAGATCTTTCACAAGTACTAATTTATCTGAAATTAGTCTCACTCAATGTCTAAATCCTAAAGAAATTAAGCTCTACCAGAGAAAGGAACTTCTCTGGCTTGTTCCCTATTATACTCTACCATCTAGACCACTATTTGGCAAGTAGAAGGTGTTTTATTTACGAAGTTAATGAACCTGAAGCAGAGCATCCCAAAACTCCAGAGGGGCAACTGTTCTGAAAGTTGCCCATACTATATACATAAATAATCATTAAATGTTTTCAAGACACACCCACATGAAATGTTTGAGGTGATAAGTGATATCATAAAAATAAGTCAGTGAAAGTTCAGTCAAAGCCTTGGCTTGGGAGAGATTCCACTTCAAAACATTAATTAGTTCAGGTAACTGAAGCTAAATGAGCTCAACACCCTTGAAACTGCCTAAAATGACCATAGCAATTACAATTTCCTCAAAGATGACATTTCAGAAGATCTCAACCACACTGTCCTCCCAGCAGAGGAGACAGCTTGCAAGACAAAGTAAGGAAGACAATATGTATAGTTTTTAATTTTTAAAAAGATTTTATTTATTTATTTGAGAGAGAGAGAGAAAGAGAGCATGAGAGGGGGTGGGGAGGAAGGAACAGAGGGAGAAGCAGCAGCAGACTCTGGTGAGCAGGGAGCCCGACATGGGGCTTGATCCCAGAACCCCCGAGATCATGACCTGAGCCGAAGGCAGACGTTTAACTGACTGAGTCACCCAGGCGCCCCAAGGAAGACAATATAATCCCTGTCCATTCTTTTCTGTGTATAGGCTTTGGTCTCTTTGGGCCTAGTGACTTGCCAGAGAATGTTCTTGTTTGTTTTTTGTTTTTATCATAGAAAAAAATTTATCTGTTAACAGTATCTTTCACTGCCATGACATCTGAACAGGCTTTCAACTTTTTAAGACTGACCTTAATACAGCAACATTAGAGGAGATAAAATTTACATTTTTAAATAAGGATAGTAAAAAGAAAAATTTAATGCTACATTCGAATATCCACGAAAAAAACTTAACTAGTTTAAATACTTTTGATTTTATTAAAGAAAGTATAAAATATCAATTTCTACATTTTTAAACACTATTATTTTAAGAATCACTTATTTCTTTATACTGCCAGCATGTTTCCCATACTTCCACATATCTTGACATCTCAAGAATGTTTTGTTTTGACTTATTTAAGTAATCTCTACACCCAATGTGGGGCTCAAACTCACAACCCTGAGGATCAAGAGTCACATGCTCTTCTGACTGAGTCAGCCAGGCACCCCAAGAATGTCATTTAAAAGAGAATCAGAGAAAAAAGTGAAAATGTGAACCAAATAAACCTTTTCATTCCCTGGCCTGGAGAAGTAACAGAAGGCTCCAAGTCTCTGCTCTTCTCACAAATGAAATAGACTAGAAGCAACCAATATATATATTCTCCCTTACGTTATGCCACCATCACCTGAGTACCCAAATTACTGACTGTTCTGGATACCGTCCAGGGACAGATTCACATATAATCCACCACAGTCTATAAATCCCAGGGTAAAAGGCAAGGAATTCAGTAAACTCCCAAGCTATCTTCCATTAATAAATACCACCCATTCCAGGGGCACCTGGCTGACTCAGTCAGTGGAACGTGTAACTCTTGATCTCAGGGTTGTGAATTCGAGCCCCATGTTGGGTGCAGAGATTACTTAAAAATAAAATCTTTTTTCCCCTTCTTTTTTTTTTTTTTTTTTAAGAGAGAGAGGATGTGTTCCCAAGTGGTGGGGGGGGGGGGGGCAGGAGGCAGAGGGAGAGAGAGAATCCCAAGCAGGTTCCAAGGTTCCATGCCCAGCGCAGAGCCTGATGCAGGGATCGATCTCATGACCCTGAGATCATAACCTGAGCCAAAATCAAGAATCAGATGCTTAACCAAATAAGCCACCCAGGCACCCTGTTAAAAATAAAATAAAATTTAAAAAAAGGATACCACCCATTCTGTTATAAAACACATTCCTTCATATACAATGGATACTATAGGCTGAGGCTATTGTTAACATGGAAAACAGTACAAGTGTCTCTAATGGCTGCCAGGGTTGGTGAACACTTACCTATCTTAAAAGCTTCATGAGATTTTAGATCCTTTTTTTCTGTACTTCACTTGGGACTTGTAAGCTTTCATTGGTAAACAAGCCACAGTTCTGCTGTCTTAACTTAAACAGAATGTAAAAGGGTAATACAGCTATCATTTACAGGTAATCTCATTCTACCATTAACCAAACAGGAGAACAGTACTTAGGTTTTTTGTTTTTGGTAGAGGCAGGGTGAAATGTGAGATGCTATAGGAAAGAATATCCAGAACTGAAGGGATCAAAAGACACACCTTGTCTCATTCTCCATCACCATACACATATTCACTCTTCAGGTGGTCATGTCCACTCCCAAGTCTTCAACTAGCATTATCACAGTACCATCCAGCCTGCTTCCAGAGTGGCACCACAACAACCATCTAGAGACCAATGACTCCCAGAATAGCATATCCAGCTCAAGCCATCCTTCTGGAATTTATAATTTTAGATCCAGCTTCCTTCTAGACATCCCTACCTGGATGTCCAGAAAACATCTCAAACTGAAGTATCCAAAACAGAACTCATCGTCTTCCCACACCTCCCACCCCCAGTGTCTCGAAGTCCAGCACTATCAATCACCTGATTGACCAAGTTAGTAACCCAGAACTATGAGGCAACAAAGTATAGTGGTTAAGAGCATGGTCTTTAGAGAAGTCAGATAGTTTGGGGGTTTGAGTAACAGTACTCATTGGCACTGTTACTATGAGTGTTATCAAATTTTCTGAGCCTCAGCTTCCTTATTTGTATAATGGAGACAACAGTACAAAATCCAAAGGGCTGAAGTCAGAATAAAGGAGAAATACACTTGACCCTTGAACAACACAGGTTTGAACTGCGCAGATCCTTTTACATATGAATTTTGTACAGTACAGTACTGTAAATGTATTTTCTCTTCCTTTGATTTTCTTTTTTTTTAAAGATTTTATTTATTTGACAGAAAGAGACACGAGAGAGGGAACACAAGCAGGGGGAGTGGGAGAGGGAGAAGCAGGCTTCCCATGGAGCAGGGAGCCCGATGCGGGGCTCGATCCCAGGACCCTGGGATCATGACCTGAGCTGAAGGCAGCTGCTTAACGACTGAGCCACCCAGGTGCCCCCTCCTTTGATTTTCTTAACAATATTTTCTTTTCTCTAGCTTATTGTAAGAATACAGTATATAATATATATAACATACAAAATATGTGTTCATCAACTATTTATGTTATCATTAAGGTTTTCAATCAACAGGTATGCTATCAGTAAATTTGGGGGGAGTCAAAAGTTATATGCTGATTTTCAATTGCACTGGGGGGTCAGCACTCCTGACCCCCATGTTGTTCAAGGGTCAACTGTGCATGTAGCAGTACTGGATCAGTGCTGAAAAACAGCAAGGACTCCCTAAGTGTTAACTAAATTATATTGTTCCTTACTCCCCCAAATCTAGTCAGTCATCAAAATCCACAGGCTATATCTTGCTTATCTCCTGAATAGATGCCCCTTGCCTTCATCCTGATTGTCAAAAATCAGGTCTTCATGACTTTGCCTAGATTACTCCAATAACCTCCTTGCCAGTCTCTCCCAATTACAGTAATACAACTTCTTGTTTATCCATTCTCCATACTACCACCATAATCTTTCTCAAAGGCAAATGTAATTATGATAGTCTTTTTACTTAATATCATTCAGTAGTCTCCCAGGGCATTCAGAGTAAAGTCCAGATAAGGGTTTCCATAATCTAGTCCTGCTTCATCTCCTACTACTCTCTTCCAGTTTTACCTCTTGCCACATCCTTCCTAAACACACTGCAGCAAGCCAGGACTGCCTGCATTCTCCAGAAAGAATCATGCTTTCTCACTTCTGACCCTTCATGCTATCTACTCTGCTTGGTTGTTGTTCTGTCTCCTAGCTCCTATTTGCCTTTTAAGACTCAGCTAAAGTGTTACCTTCTCTAGGAAGCTTGTCCAGGTATGCTTTTCCTTCTCAATCTGCCTCCTCTCTAGAACTCCTACTGCCTTTTAAGATTCAGCTAAGGTACCACCTCCCCAAGAAGCATTTCCAGTTTGTGCTCCCATTACATTGTGCACTTATTGGGCGCCTGGGTGGTTCAGTTGTTAAACGTCTGCCTTCGGCTCGGGTCATGAACCCGGGGTCCTAGGATCGAGTCCCACATCAGGCTCCCTCCTGCAGGGCGAGGGAAGCCAGCTTCTCCCTCTCCCACTCCCGCTGCTTGTGTTCCTGCTCTTGCTATCTCTGTCTCTGTCAAATAAATAAAATCTTAAAAAAAAAAAAAAAGCCACACACACACAGAACATTGTGCACTTCTCTCTACCACACATTTAATATAATTGTTTAGAATCATTTATTTAATAGTTAATAGGCAACTAGCCACCCTAAGGGAGGAACCATGTCTTTGTAATTCCAGTAGTAGCAGTAGGCACCATAAATATAGTAGGCTAATAAGGGTCCTTTACCCTCTCCCCTCAAAACAAGTCTGGCTGTCTCTTCTCTCTGGCAAATCTGGGGAGATTTTTTCCCCCAGGATCTTACAAATATCCCCATCTGTCAAATAAATGCTACCTTCTTGGGCACAAATCACAATGATAAAGAGATCTTCAAACCAAGTACCGTAAAGAAAATAACCTTATTAGTCATATAATATTAAAAATATTCCCTGTAGTTGTAAGTGCTTTACATCATCAATCTGTTGCTTTTTTTTTTTTTTTTAAAGATTTTATTTATTTATTTGAGAGAGAGAGAATGAGAGAGAGCACATGAGAGGGGTTGGGGTCAGAGGGAGAAGCAGACTCCCCACTGAGCAGGGAGCCTGATGTGGGACTCGATCCACGGACTCCAGGACCATGACCTGAGCCGAAGGCAGTCGCTTAACCAACTGAGCCACCCAGGCACCCTGTTGCTTCTTTTGAGACTTAAAATATTATGGGGTCTGTTAAGAAGATACTGATCCCCACCTTTAGAATGAAAAAACTCACAGAAGTTAAAAAGCCTGCCAGATATGGAACAACCAGTGGGTAGAGAACCTAGACTCCGAGCACAAATGTTCTGAATCCTAGTCTGAGGCTCTTTCCACCACTCCACATGACTTTTAAGCAATTAAGTGACTATGTGGTTCATCACAGTATCCAGCCCCTACTACTTGCTGAGCACAGCACTATGGGTTCAAGGCCTCTTCATGGTGTCTTTAGTTACATTACTAGCAGCTTTTAATTTCTCTGCTTTCAATTTTCTCCATGGAGGCCAATATTTCTTCATAGGCTAGATGACACTATTTGGAAGGCAAATGTTTAAAATAAGGCTTTTCCACAAGAATTTAGAAGTGCCAGAGTAGAAAACTACAGCTCTGCCTGATCTTGTTGTCATTTCTGATTGACAACAGCCAAGAACCAAGTGTTAAGCCTCCATAAATGAATGTACAGATTCCCAACTATCTAAGTGTTCATCATAAAACGTTCAAAAAGAGAGGCAGTTCTAATTACAGAAGTCTAAGGAAAAAAACTAGGATTCAGGGGACCAAGCTTTGAGTCCCAACTCTGCCATGTATTCACTGTATAACCACAGGGCAGTCATTTAATAATGGATCCTCACTTAGCACACAGAGATGGAAGGATTGAAGGAGATGAGTTAGTTTGGGAGCCTTAAAATGCAGTTCAAATGTAAAATGTTATCCCTGCATGCAGTGTGCTAGAAGACAGGTTCCAGGAGGATGGGAATTTATCCATTCTCCTCCTCCGACCCAGCCCCCCCAATACGCAGCACCTAGAACAACCTGGCACACAGAAGATGATCATAAAATCAAAGTGCTTAGCACTGTATTTAGCAGCTACTAAAAACACAGAAGACATATGGCCCCTGCCCTCCAGAAACTTTCATTCTAATTGGGAAGACCAACACAAATGAAAATGCCAATGGAATAAATAATGATGACTACATTTTTTAAAGTTCTATTAGAGATTAGGAAGAAAACTTGTCCTAATTCCACGCAGATTATGAGAAGTTATAGTATCAGCCTATATACTAGAGCTTTTTCTTTGCAGAATGTGTATGGTTCTGAATGATACAGTATAAATGACTATATGCTCTGAGAGGTGAGAAGAAATCAGTGAGGACTGGAGATAGTCTGGTGTCAGGAGGAAAGTGGGGCATCTTGATGGAAAAAGTAAAAGAAAAAGGGAAGACACTCCAGAGCAATCAGAAGCAAGGAGGAGAGAATACAAAGGCTATGTACATAAAGTGTGAGTAGGTTAACCCACACAGAGCATCAAGTGTCATGAAAAATAAGGCTGGATAAACAAGCCAGACTAGGTTATGAAGGGCATTGAAAGCCAGGCAGTATTTGAATCTGATGTTGTGATAAATGTGAAGCTGTTTAAGCATTTTGAGTAAAGGAATAATATAATGAAAGCAAAATTTTTACAGATACTGTCTGATAAACAGAATGCGATTTGGAATGGGGAAGATACTAAGGTCTAGGTCAGGTTGAACTAGGAAGCTATTAGGGTCTAAGTTAGGTTGAAATGCTGCTGTTCACCAAACTGTAAAGTAAGAGGGCTGCTGAAAAAATAATTTTTTTTAAAAAAAAGATTGTATTTATTTATTTATTTGAGAGAGAATGAGAGAGAGAGCACGAGGGGAGGAGGGTCAGAGGGAGAAGCAGACTCCCTGCTGAACAGGGAGCCCGATGTGGGACTCGATCCTGGGACTCCAGGATCATGACCTGAGCCGAAGGCAGTCGCTTAACCAACTGAGCCACCCAGGCACCCCTGAAAAAATAATTTTTTTATATTTCAAAGGAAAATAAAACACATTTAGTGTCCAGCCCGATATAGAAACCAAAAGAAAAGAATCAATTAACCTACAAATAATCAGTTTAAGGTAACTAAGTGACCAGCACCTGAATTAAGTGGGACTATAAAAGAATGGTAAAATAGTTTTCCTGTCCCAAGGGAATTAGCAAGAGAAACAAAGCTGCCTTCCCTTGAATCACTGGCCCTCAGGATTAGGAGGGATTCTAGAAATCATCTTGTAAAACACCATCTGATGCTAGAACAATCCCTTCAACATCCTCAGCAATTAGGTAACCGCTGTTCAAACACCTTCAGTGTAGAGAACCAGAGACTTCTGGAGGCAGCCCATTCCATTCAGACAGCTCAAAGTATTTAAAAGTTCTTCCTTATATGGAGGCAAAATCTGCTTCCCTGCAACTTCCACCCACTGATCTTGGTACTGCCCCTGGAGGTCATACAAAACAAGTGTGCATTAAACTCAGAACAAGTACTAACTGTGTGGTACTAACTATTGAGTACTGTAGCACTCAGAGAAGGGAGGCAAAGATGACTCAAATTGCAAATCCAGTGATTTAAGAGAATGATGACACTATAGGCAGAAACAGGTTTCTGGCACGTATTAGGGCAAGAAGATGAGGTCAGTTTGGGATCAGCAGAGTCTGAAGAGGAGATGAAGCTTCTAGGTGGACAAGTATTTAGAAATAAAGCTTGGGAAGGATCAAGGCTGGAGACTTTACAAGTTATCGGCAAAGAAATATCACAAAGTCATGAGAATGGATAAGCTCTTGGAGGGATATCACGCAGAGCAAAAAGAAAACTATGGGGTTGATTCTCCAGCAATTTTTTTTGTGGTCTGAAACCAAGAAAAATCAGAAATGGCTAGTGACTCCTGACAAAGCTGCTTCACAGTCTCATCGTTCCAACAATTCCAACAATCCAATTCCTTCCGCCTATTCAAGGAAGTTGTTCAGAAGTAAATGGAACCGGATTTACTCCTAAAGTTCTTGTCTCATCTCACCAGGCAATTAAGCCAGTGGTCTACTTGAATTGGAAGCTGCTGTGCTTAAAATATTTTCTACTTTGTCTGTTGCTGTTCCTCTAAGTCATACCCTTAAGTAAAACTGAAAAGCAGCTATACAAGTCTGCTCGTACACGATGATAGCGCAACTATGATAACCCAACTGATCTGCTTCAAAATGCTTCATTTGGCCTTGACTTTTTAATTCTGTTCCTGAGATGGCATCCTAAGAAAATAATACGAATGTGGGAAAAGTTATAGGCAGAAGATGTTCCCTGCAATGTTAACTTAGACTTCTACTGGGGCGCCTGGGTGGTTCCGCTGGTTAAGCATCTGACTCTTGATTTCAGCTCAGGTCTTGAACTCAGGGTTGTGAGTTCAAGCCCTGTATTGGGCTCCATGCTGGGTGTGGAGCCTACTTTATTTATTTACTTATTTGAGAGTGAGAGCAAGTGCACAAGGGGCAAGAGACAGAGGGAGAGGGAGAGAATCTCAAGCAGACTCTGTGCCAAGCATGGAACCCGATGTAGGGCTTGATCCCACAACCCTGGGATCATGGCCTGAGCCGAAATCAAGAGTCAGACGCTCAAATAACTGAGCCGCCTAGATGCCCCGTGGAGCCTACTTTAAAAACAAACAAAAAAACAAAAGAAACCTTAGACTTCTACTTACAGGGGAATAGCTAAATGCACTGTGGAAAAAGACTTGAAGAGAACACAAAATCTACAATATTTGTCACATTAGACGTGATGGGGTTTTGGACAATTTACCCATTTATCCAAACCTTCTTTAACATAGCTAGATAATTTCTTTATACTAAAACTAAAACAAAACCCAGCTTCACTTGGATATCTCTCCTAAGGTACCAGGAAGCTATAAGGCATTAGTTAGTTCTGCTCCTAACAATATAGAATTAGAGCCTAGTTCTCATTACTAGGCTCTAGTATGTCACAAAGCCAAACCTAGACATGCTAACAGGAGACATTTATGAATTGGTTGTTTTAACCTAGAAACCAAAGAATAGATACCACTTTGCCCCAGTAAAGATGCCATCAAATCTAACCCAAATCAGGAGCCACTGTTCTTCCCCAAGCATTTGGTTTCACTGAGGGAACCAATGACATTTAGTGTCTGAGTCACTGCCATCTGAGGTTTAGATTAAAAGAGAAAGGCCTATCTTCTAGGGAGGGAAAGAATCCAATCCAGTATCAGCACCTGTCTCCGGTTCTGTTCCCTATCTGAAATTCCAGGAGTAAAGGTAGTTAGAATGTGTAAGATGAAGTCAGACTTAGGAACTAGCTGTTTCAATGGTCAGGGCAAATAAACAACTTTTTGTGGCCATGGGTTCCCCTCTCTCTCTTATATTTAAGGAATGTTATGAAGATTAACTGCATAAGAGCATTCAGCAGGCATCTTTTACTTGTACAAGGAAAAAGTCCATTGGCTGATTTCAGCTGTGTAGCTGCATAAAGATAGATCCAAGGATGCCGTTTGTCCCTAGCCATGATTCAGCTACAGCTAGAGATATGAAAAAATATGTGACTGTTAAGTCTATAATTAAACTTAAGTATAGGAATTTTAAATGACCTCTGCAGGAAAAAACCAAAAAACAAAAAAAGCAAGCTCACTCCTTCCATGAAACATTTCAGCTATATTTTCCAGTCAAATGGAAAAGTTTAACACTGCAGGTCTGGTAATACAAGGCAAACAAAGCTTTATTATAGCTAAGGAATATTTTTAGAGTTTTGATTCTTTTTATAAAGTTTACATAATGGCATATCAAAAAAGAAATAGTTTCATGGTGAATGCTGTAGTTGCATTAATTTAAAGATGATTCAACTCTAACAATTTAATCAATCAAAATAAACAGAGTACCGGGCGCCTGGGTGGCTCAGTTGGTTAAGCGACTGCCTTCGGCTCAGGTCATGATCCTGGAGTCCCTGGATCGAGTCCCGCATCGGGCTCCCTGCTCAGCAGGGAGTCTGCTTCTCCCTCTGACCCTCCCCCCCCTCATGTGCTCTCTCTCTCTCTAATAAATAAATAAAATCTTTAAAAAAAATAAAAATAAAAATAAACAGAGTACCAACATCATAAACTATAAGCAATTTAAAATAAATGGTAATCCCTTTTCACTAAACCAAGCTGTCTAAATGCAGGCACCATGAGCATAACAGGAATTTATATATCCAGTACAAGGGATATATAAATCTGCTGACTTGCACTGTCAACTAACCCAAAGCTTTCTTCTAGTGAGTGCCTAATCAGAGGCACTCTATCAAGATCACATCCTCTGAGGAAAACCAAAAAGGCAAGTCCTTCAAGTACCACCCAGAAATTCCTTGAATAAACAATAATTCTTGATGCCTCAATGAAAAATGATTCATTTACTACAGGATACCCAGTGCTTATCATAAATGTGCATACATTGTACTAAGCATGGCCATGAAGCCTGCCATAGAAAATTTAGTTGGAGAGATAAGACACTGCACAACATAGTTATGATACTTTCCAAAATGGTGGTTCTCAATCAGGGGCAATTCTGTCCTCCAGGAGACATTGGGCAATGTCTGGAGACATTTTTGGTAGGCACAACTGAGCAAGTGCTACTGGTATCTGATGGGTAGAAGCCAGGGATACTGCTAAAAACCTACAATGTACAGGTAGGACAACCCCACAATGAAGAACCATCCAGCCTAAATGTCAATTGTGCCAAAGTTTCTAAGAAACCCTGTTCTAGTATAATAAGGAGCAAAAGGGAAGCGAAAGAGGTATAAATAAAATGCTAATGTAGTAGTTTAGGACTTTGTAAATTAGAATGTCAATCTGCATCATCTAATGAAAATTAAGGTAAGAGTCCGATTGTGGAGAATTTTGTAAACTGGACAATGGGGTTTAGATTTGATTCTTTAGGAATATGAAGCCAGGTCAGGATAAGAAGACGAAAATGGTTCTTTTTAAAAGATTAGCCTGGTTATGGTAGAGAAGGTGAAATTTAAGTATGAAAGCCAGGTTAATAGAAAGTAAAAAAAGAAACTGATGATGACAATTCAAAGGGATAATCACCAGGACTGGGTAAGATATAGCTTGAGGATCCTCAGATTTCAAATCTCAGAATTAAATTTCCAACCAGAGGGTTCAACCTCCAATGACACTTTGCATTTGCTCATTTAAGTAAAATGCATCTTTGACTCACAATGCTTCACAGAAAACTGAAAGGAGGAAGTCACTTTTTAAAGGCTTAGTCCCTGGTTAAAAATCATTGCAACGTATGTATGTATAACCAAGAAAAGGGGTGAGAAAAAAGATTGCTCCTCAAATTGGAAACCAAGTATTTTACAAATTAAACAGCTAACTTAACAATACCACCACTTTTGGTTTGCATAACAGGTTGTACTTGACAAAGTACTTTCACTGATACCATTTTATTTAAACTCCTCTCAGACATAAATTATGTCCACCTGATTGATGAAGTATTTCTAGTGAAGAAAAAGGTGGGAAATTCCTACAGAAATTATTTTATGCTGGATCAACACAACTCAAACAATAAGCAAACTGCCAACCACAGAACAAAACCCAAACACATTCAAACAAAGCATCAAAAGCCCTTCCCAACTTGGCAGCCATCTATCTACCTCTTTTTCTGGTCTGGTCTTTTGCTGCAAACTCCAGGCAAACTCCAATACTTCACTGAATGTAAGCCCTTTCCTGCCTCCACACCTTTGCTCTTGGTTTCCTCTAGCTGGGATACCTTATCAGACACCTTTGCCTGGATGTGTTGCAAACACCTCGAATAAAATATGTCCAAAATTCATTTTCTTTCCATGCTACCTCCCCAACTTACCCCTCTCCTCTCACATTACTTACCTTAGTGAATGGTACCACCCAGTTCCCTAAGCCAGAAAGCGAGGCATTCATCCTAGACTACTCCTATTTCTTCATGTCCATAAACAATTAGCCTCTAATTCAATGGATTCCATCTTTGAAATACTGCTCAAATGTGATCCCTCCTCTCCTTCCCACTGTCACTGTCTTAGTTCAAGCCGTGACTGTGGCAAAAGCTTCCCAACACTGGTCTACTTCATGATCATGTCCCTTCCAACTTGACAAACTAAACTTACTTTTTTTTTTATTATTTTTATTTAAAGATTTTTATTTATTTATTTGACAGAGAGAGAGATAGCGAGAGCAGGAACACAAGCAGGGGGAGTGGGAGCGGGAGAAGCAGGCTTCCTGCCGAGCAGGGAGCCCGATGTGGGACTCGATCCCAGGACCCTGGGATCATGACCTGAGCCGAAGGCAGACGCTTAACGACTGAGCCACCCAGGCGCCCCTTGACAAACTAAACTTTCTAAAACATAAATCTGACCACATCATTTTCCTACATAAAACCCTTCAAAGCATCCTCACAAGCTTTCTAAGATCCACATTATTCAGCATGATTTACAAGGTCCTTCATATTTGACCCACCACTTCCCACTTCCTTCACGTCTCTATGCATTACTGAAATTTCAGTCACACTGAACTAGCCATGGTCTTTCACATGTCCAGATCTCCATGTCCTTGCACTCTTTGCCTGTAAATCCCTTTTCCAGATTCACCATATGGCTAAATAAGTCCTGCTAGACTTATCCTCCATTTTCTCCTCAAAGCGTAGATACCCGGCTCAGGTATTCCTCCTCTATTCTTGCATAGCCCTGTGCTCACACAGTGCATTATGACGGTAAGCCATCCCCGACCCACCCCCCACCCCCCATGGTAACAACTGTATTCCTAGCCACCAGGGCCAAATGCCTCATTTAATATGTGCCTCAAACATATTAAGGGCTCAATGAATGAGTGGTGAATGATGAATGTGCTGGGCTGTCCTGTTTTTCACTTGAACAGGGATCCCTACAAAGAGCTTCAACTAACACAGTTCTGATAGTAACCCCTGCCTTAAAAGGTTCTCATCCTCTCTTCATCAAGCTTATTGCTATTTATTCTTCAAAATTCACCTTAAATTCTGCTCTGCAGAAGGGATTTTCCTGAACCCCAAGTTATATACTTCCATAGTACCCTGTTCTTTCCTAACACTCATCACATTTATAGTTACTTCTTTTTATTTTTTTTAATTTTTTTTATTTTTATTTATTTATTTGACAGAGACAGAGATAGCGAGAGCAGGAACACAAGCAGCAGGAGTGGGAGAGGGAGAAGCAGGCTTTCCCCCGAGGAGGGAGTCCGATGTGGGACTCGATCCCAGGACCCTGGGATCATGACCTGAGCTGAAGGCAGACGCTTAACGACTGAGCCACCCAGGCGCCCTATAATTACTTCTTAAACGTCCCTGCAAAAGCTCTATGTGGGTAGGGTCTGGCTTGTTTTGTTTCAAAACTGCATTCCCTGGATATGGCAGTGCCTGACTGAATAAACAGAATTTGTTACACTGAATTTAATCCTGTGAGGTAAGCAGAGATCTCCACTTAAAAGCTGAGAAAAATAAAGCTCAAGGAAGTTAAATAATGCATCTATGGCTACAGATACTTAGCAGTGGGGCCAGACCAAACCTGAACCATCTGATTTCAGGTCCAGAAGTATGCAATACCTTCAATAAAGTTAACTAAGCCTTTCAGAATAGGAGCAAAGGACCTGGAGGAATGAGAGGCTACCTGACTGCAAATACAAAGACCTGTCCCACTCTCTTTGAAAAACTCCCCAGGCATTCCAAACAGATTGCATTAAACAAAAAACCAAACAAAACCAAAAAAACACGCAGCGGGTGGTCTTTAACCTGCAGCGCCCGCGAGACGACACCAACTGGAAGATCACTCAAGAGGTAGAGAGAGGTTCCTGGGAAATAGTCGTCGGAAGGAACTGGAACTGATGATCTAAGGAATTGAGGTCTTGATTCCAATTATTTCCCTCACTCGCTATAAGAGCATAGACCAGCCTCTTCGTCCCGGGGATCAATTTACCCATCCGTGCAATGGGGACGAAATGGGGGGGGGGATAGACTCTAAGGTGTCGCTGGTTCCTTAGGAATGCCTACGTCTGGGCACCTTAGGAATCAGGCCCCGCTGAGGCTGACAGCCAGGACTGCGAAATCCAGCGGAGGGGCCTCCCCAGAGGAGCCCGGCTCAGTTGGTCACCCTAGCCCCACCTCAAGAGACCGCGCCCAGGATCCCGGGTCGGCCTGACGGCCTCCGCTCCGGCCCCTTCAGTAGGGCTCGCCACGCGCGCGAAGGCCGGAAGGGCCATTCATAACACCAGGGGCCGGTGGGCCGCGGAGTGGACCCCAGTCCCTACCCGGCCGCGTACCCTCACCTCAGAGTTCCGCCTCACCTCCCGACTGCGATCAGCCGCTCTCCACTTCCGGCAAGAACCGCCCAGCAATCTTCGCGCGACCCACTTCCGGGCCCTTACTGGGCGCGGCACCCCCACCGGAAATGGACGGCCGCTGAAACGCCGCGGTGGAGGAGAGACCGGGAAGGAAGTCTGGCCGCCCCGCTCGTGGCTCCGCCCCCTATTCTCCATGCCCGGAAGGGAGAATCCTCACTAGACCCGAGGGCACATGGGAGAGAGTTCCGCCCCCAAAGCGAAAGCGGCCGGGGGAGCGCGCTCAAGGGTAGGCCACGCCTCTCCGCCAGAGTCGTCCGGGCCAATGAAGGGCCGAAATTACCGGCTAAGCTCCACCTCCGGAGAAGGAAGACAGGTGAGTGGTTAATTAGTGCTCCTATCACTGTGTCCTCAATGGCCGAGGCCGGTGCCTTATCCTCGCAGTAGGGAAGGGGACTTGGAGGGACTGGGAGGCAGGATTCTGAGGGCGAGAATTCCGGACAATCGTCCGTTCTCCAAGGAGATTGAAGCTAAGCTCCGCCTCTTTGGGCATGCGTACCTCAGTTTCCCCGTTTGTGACGTGGGGAGGCCGTTGGTCTGGACAGTGTTCTGGGGGTACCTGCCGAGGCTGGCGTGGCGGCGGAGGGGGTGGGTCGGTGGGGGCGCGTGGGCCCAGCCCTGGGCTTCTGGGCGTGTCCGCCATCGCCCCGCTCGCTCTTCCTCCGGGCTGGGAAGGTGGAGGCTCGCCCCACTTCCTGTTTGTTCCGTGTGCTCTGTGACCATAGATGGTCAGGTCTGGGGCCGCGCGGAAGCCTCCGCCCCGCGCTTTTGGAGTCCTTCCTCCCCGCGTGCTGGGTGTGGTCGCCGAGAATAAGACGAGCGGAATTAGAGAACATCCTGCTCCGCTCCGCTCCGCTAAAACCCGGCTTGTGAGGCCGCGTCGCCGGGAGCGGGGCGTGCCCTGCCGCCTGCCACTTAGTCCGGGGGACGTTCTTCTCGGCGGCTACAGCCGGGGGTGGGGCGGGGGTGGGGGAGACTCGCTTCCGTGCTCCCCCGGCCTGGGATCAGCTTTGTTTCCTCAAGGCTCACACTTTCCAACCGGTGATTATCCTCCCACAAAGATTTATTTCCAGAAAAATTGGCGAGTGCTACTGTCCCCACTCCTTCAGCTAAACTTCTGTGACAGCTCCAAGCTTCAAGTTGAATGCAGGCGTTATATGCCAAAGTCACTCATTCAACAAATACAGTTCTTATAATAACAGCTACCATTTACTGCGTGCTGACAACGTGCCAGGCCTGTGCTGAATGCTTCAGAACATTTTCATGTAATCCTAATAGGAACGCTCTGTGGTAGGTACCATTATGGCCTCCAGTTTTCAAAATGAATAAGCTGAATTACTTGCCAAAGTCACAGAGTAACTTGGAACTTTGAAGGGAACACACTTATCTGATGAAATCCCATGAATTTAACCCCTACCATAGACCATACCAAAATAACATTTGCCACAGTTTCGAGACGGTGATGCCTCTGGATAGGGAGACATCCTGGGTTCCATTCCTGGCTTGGGCACTTTACTAGGGGTTAGATTGGCCAGGTTACCTGACTTGGCTGAACCTGGGCCTCTTTTTTAATTTTATGACTTCCAATATGTTAAAAAAAAAATGACTACATGACAAAATATGGTACAAAAAATGTATATTTTAAATATTTACATTGAACAAAAACACTGTGTCTCTCTCACACACACACACAACACAAAAACTTTAACTTTATTCAAACATAACATCAAATGGTTATATTTGAGTGCTTTATGTATGTGAAGCCTATGGCAAATATCCTCCCTCGCCATCATTGTAAGCAGCTCTACATTTAGCCCTAAATGTCTTTCTGAATTTAGAGACAGGAAATACTTAGACATGCATCCCAGGGGAAGGGGAAAGAGAGAAGGAAACAGGAAGGAGAAGAAAGAAAGGAAGAAAATGGGGATAATGATTTGTGGGGTTGAAATGAGAAACAGAAGCAATAACCTATATGAAACCACAATGTTAAGTGATTCTTCGTAAAGAGTGCACACATGAGTGAGTCACAACCCTGGCCCCCAAGGAACTTTTCATCTTTTAAGGAGTCTAAGCACAAGTACTTCTAACTCCAGTGGGAGGCAGTTTAAGAGCAGTATCTACCACTTTTATTTATTCATTTATTTATACACTGAAAAAAAAAATACTGAGTTCTTCCTCTGTGCTAGGCACCATGCTACTTTGCACAAGGCACAAGGAAGAGTATGTGAATGGACAAGTCAGACTCTCACTGCCCTCATGGAGCTTACAATCTATTGGGGAACAGGTATTGCCATCTGGGGCAGTCATCAGAAGTGCTGACTATTGGCTTCTAGCTTTTCCCTCCTCACTGATCTTGCCCAGTTTCTTATCCATGGTGGGCTCTCATCAGACACATGTCCAATGAGTACCTGGAATTCAGAATAGTCATTTCCTGGGCTGTGATGGGTGGGGAGAACATTGAAGAGCAAACATGAGTAAACAGTAGTGGAGGTGGACCCAGTGACTAGCTGAGGTGAGAGGATCCTATAGGAGATGAGGATGAAGAGAAAGAGGTTGAGCAACCCGTGCCAGACAGGAGAGGTAACACCTTAATGTGAAAGCAAGGAGGAGCTGGTCAGATTACATTTTAGAAATACAACTCTAACTGCAGGGTAGAGCATGGGCTTCTGCGGGGGGGGGGGGGGGGGGGACAAAGAGGCAGGGGGATCTGTTAGAAGACAGGTACAAAGGTAGCAAGGGTCTGAATCGAGGCTGTGACATGGGGATGCAGCAGAGATGCCATTGTTATAAAGGGCATCGTAAGGAGGAAGATGACAAGGAGAAAGACAAATGGCAGGGGGATGATCTAAATATGAACCTCCAGGTTAGATCTAGTTCCCCAGGTATATACTCCCATTGAATACTATGTTTCCCTTCCTGGCAGGTATCACAGCCTAATTGAATAATTATCTGTACACTTGTCTTTTAATGTTTCTTTCCCTGTAAGTAACTTGAGGTTAGAGTCTTTGCCTCTCTGGCACAAAATTGATACTCAATAGATATTTATGGGAAAATGTGACTAACTGAAAAGGGTGAGAGGGGCTAAGGTGGCTCTGAGACTTGGAGCATGGGTGAATAGAAGGCGGCAAGAAGACTGGATCAGGGCTTGGGGGTTTTGAGCCTCAGACTTCGAAATCATCCAGCCTGGGAAGAGAAAGGAATGCAGTGAATCATTTTGCAAGCAGAATTGCCAACAGAGATTTGATTGATTATCACAAAATTCCCTTCTTCATGTGTTTTGCCACTTTCGTATTTTGCCTGGATTTCAGCACATTCTAAACCTGCAGAATTGCTTTGTCTCTGAGGGTGCCACCCAAGATTCTTCCTTATCTCTCTGAGTTTCAGACACAGAAGTCTGGCGGTTCATCTGGAGCATTTCCCAGCCTGGCTCAGAGGATTGCCTGTATCTGTGCAGCCTGGCTCAGAGCCTGTCTGTATTTGGGCAGATCCTGTATCCCCCTGCCAGAAGGGATTGATAACAGACAACAATCTCTGTGAGCCCATATTTCTTCCTCTCCTAGAATAGGGTCCCAAGTCTCCAGCCTGAGTTAGGGTCTCAGGTCCAAAAATTACAAATCAACAAAAGAAATATTGGCAATATAATATAGTGGTTAAGATCTGGCTTTGATGGGGCGCCTGGGTGGCTCAGATGGTTAAGCGTCTGCCTTCGGCTCAGGTCATGATCCCAGGGTCCTGGGATCGAGTCCCGCATCGGGCTCCCTGCTCCTTGGGAGCCTGCCTCTCCCTCTGCTTCTCTCTCTCTCTGTCTCTCATGAATAAATAAATAAAATCTTTAAAAAAAAAAAAAAGTTCTGGCTTTGATGTCACTCAGACCTGAACTTGAATCCCACTCTGCCACTTACTGTTTGATCTGGGTCTAGTCAGTTAACCTCAAAGAAGGATATTAATACTCATCTTGAATGGTTGATATGAAGATTAGGAGAGAATTTATAAAACATCTGGCTCACAGTAAATATGAATGAGAAGTAACAATTATTACTCAATACATATAGTCTATTGCCTGTGTTCCTGGTGAAGGCCACCAGAAAGCAAAACAAGGTCTGGATGGTTCTACCAGAGCCATTGCTGTTACTGCCCCATCACCAGAAAGTTTCCCCACAGTGTCTGCTTCTTTACATTGCTACCTTTTGATCCAAAGTCTGGACCTGTGCCCTTGGCTGCAAGTACGACTAGATAAATCAATTAAGAATATGAATGCTGGGGCGCCTGGGTGGCTCAGTCGGTTAAGGGGCTGCCTTCGGCTCAGGTCATGATCTTCCCTCTACCCCTCCGCCCTGCTTGTGATCTCTTGCGTGTGCATGCTCTTTCTCTCTCAAATAAATAAATAAAATACTTTCTTAAAGAAAGGAATATGAATGTTTTGGCTGTAGACAACAGGACACATGAGTTTGGTGACTTTTTTCTTAAGTATATTTTTCCCAAGAAGAATAGAGGTAGGCAATTTTACTGGCTCAGTAAAATCAGCTGATACCTCTGTGATTCAGTTAGACTTATCCTTAGAGTTGCAAGTTGGCTGTCATAGCCCAAGCCATCACATCATGTTTAAGGAAAGAGGAAAAAGGAAGAGGAAGGTACAGCATCTGAAATTGGAAAGCTAGTTTTCTGAGGAACTCCACAAAGCATACCCTGCTTTCTATCTCATAGCCAGAACCAACAGTCAACAAACATTTCAGCTTCCTGGTCCCTCAAAGAGACACTTCCAAGGTGCACATTTCACAGTGTTTTTGAGGGTCCCCAGAAGGACCAAGCCCCAGCTGCCCACAGCAGTAACCCACTCATTAATGAGTCCTTTACTGGCTTTTCTCCCTATTCCAGAGTCATTTATCTCATGGAACCCATACTAAAGAGAATGGGATTAGCTGGCTCTGCAACCCTAAGAAAGTGATAGCATTGTCGGCTTTGATGCTGTAAGGGGCACTCTCTGTCTGGGATGTTACCCAAATATATAAAAGGGTTGCAGATGCTGAGTGTCCAGTAGGAATGATAGATGTCCACTATAATAAATGCCGGGAATGGCCCAACATCAACATATACTCTTCTTTCTATACTTACACTTCAAAAATGAAACAAAACTCCTCAGTAAAACAACACCTTCTATAACCTAAATTGTCATCACCGTACTCACCCCTCTACCCCCCCCCAAAAAGGAATTGACAAAACTCTCATCAGTTACTTCATCCAGCTCCAAGTCCAAGATATCCAAATAATGTGTGTCTTCTGCTAGTTCCATAATGATGCTTCCTCAGTGTTCCTCAGCCTATGGACTGATCTTTAAAGTCAACCACCACAACATAGTACATCCTATATATGTTGTGGGGGAAAGGAGAAGAAAATTAGATACAATATGTAACTACTGAACTGACATGGCAAGAAACATTTCTATAGCAATCACAAGGTCTTAGTTGATGGTTTTGACTTCATGACTTTACATATCCATTACCCATTCCACATTCTCTGTCTTCAACCAGCACTTCAGTTCATCAGGGTCACAGCGACTGGACAAGAAAGAGGGCATGAAGGCATGCTGCAGTCTTCAAGGATCTGATCAAGAAGTGGCATATATTACTTCCACTACATTGCGTGAACTAGAATATAATCACATAGCTTGTAGTTGGGGCTGTGAGGTTTTTCTTCTTCCTTTTTTTTTTTTTAAGTTAAGCCCATCATGGGGCTTGAACTCAGGACGCTGAGATCAAGATCTGAGCTGAGATCAAGAGTCAGATGCTTAACCAACTGAGCCATCCAGGCGGCCCAGGACTATGAGTTTTCTATAGGTGACTCAGACCTTCTCTCCTAAGGGATTGGAGGTCTTGCCTGTCCTGCCTGTAAAATATTCCCATAACATTCTGCACTAAACATGGCAGGAGTAGGAGGACCGCTAAGGATCCCCTGAATTATATCCCTAATCCTCCCTTCCTATAGTATAGTGACAGTTCTCCTTTGCCTTGATAATAGGCTCATTCACCCGAGCCAACCATCATAATCCAAGACATGCATGTAAAGTTTAACAATAGGCTCTCCAAGCCCAGATTTGTAGCATTTGCCAATTTCTGTAGTATAAATACTCCCACCGTGGCCAGTTTTTAACTAACAATATGTCACTGAATATAGAGTTGAGAAAAAGGCACTGTGGTATATGGAATAATGGCTCTCCAAAGATGACCACATCCTAATCTCTGGGACCTGTGAATATACTATCTTACATGGCAAAGGGACTTGGCAGATTTGATGAAATTAAGGATATTGAGATGGAGAGATTATCCAGGTAGGCCCAATGCAATCAACATGGAACCTTATCAGGAAAGGAAGTCAGCGTTAGAAAGAGATGTTACAAGAAAGCAGAAGTCTTAGTTATACGACCAAGGAATATAGGCAGCCTCCAGAAGCTGGAAAAGTTAGGCAACCAATTTTCCTCAGAGCTTCTGGTAGGAACACCTGGGCTCACACCTTGATTTTAGCCCCAGAAGACACACTTCCGATTTCTGATCTTCCGAACTCTAACAAATTTGTGTGCAGCTACTAAACCTGTGGTAATTTTTTATAGCAACAGTAGGAAACTGACACAAGCACCCAGTCAACTCCTGCAAACCTGTATGAGCTGCCTCTAGAACACCAAGTTAACTTTTTTCTTTTTTATCTCTTACCTAGTGACGAGACAAGCCCAAATTGGCAAATGGCAGCCTTACTGTGCAGTCCAGTGGAAGTATTCCCATGTCCTCTGGTGGGAGCATGCCTCCCTTGGGTAATAGAACTTGTGAAGAGCCATGGTCAGAATCACAGAGACATGAAGATCAACATTTAAGAGTCAGTTAGATAGGACAGAATTACCACTCCATATTTACCCTCTTTTCCTGCGTTCCATCTATTTTGTTCTACGTGAAAGGCTACTGCACATTTGCTTACCGGTGCACAATTTACAGCGCTTCCTATAGAACTTCAGTCTTGTAAGGTGTTGTCCCTTACTTATGGCCATGGACTGGGCACCTTTTGTACCCATTGGTGCACCTTTCTACTCCAGCCTTTGCTGTGGCTACCAGGTGCTTGCAAGTGTGACCTAACAGCCCATGGCTTCCACTGCTTTCTCCAAGTATCTTGCTTTCTGCCCCAGGGCTTCTTTCATGGAATTCACCTCGTGGGTTGTCTGTGGGAACTTGCACTGTGATTTTGATACATGTGTCAACCTAAAAGTGCCAACTTGAGAGTTCGAAGGAGTTAACCAGCAACTGGGAAACCCTTGACCAATGAAGGACAGGAGCCAGTGCATAAATATTCCCTCTTCCTTCCCTGGTTGGACAATTATGAGGCACATTCTACAGTGCTGCAGAGTATTTCCAGCAGAATCGACATCCACATGCCCAAAGCAGTGACCTTCTGGATCAGTCGTCCTTGGATTGGCTTTCCTGGTTTGCCTGTTTTACCCTTCCTACTCTCTGACTCCTGTTCCTTGGGATCACTCCTAAAAATAAACTACCTGTTTGCACGCCCTTGTCTCAGACTCTGCTTTTGGGGGAAATTAAGTCTAAAAGATTTGGTAGTAGAAGTGACCCAAGAGAGACACCTGGGTGGCTTAGTCGTTAAGCATCTGCCTTCGGCTCGGGTCATGATCCCAGGGTCCTGGAATCGAGCCCCACATCGGGCTCCTTCCTCAGCGGGAAGCCTGCTTCTCCCTCTACCACTCCCCTGCTTGTGTTCCAGCTCTCACTGTGTCTCTCTCTGTCAAATAAATAAATAAAACCTTAAAAAAAAAAAAAAAGAAGTGACCCAAGAAAGCAGATTCTCAGCATAGGATTCTAGAACTGGATCAGACCTCAATGAGCACCCCATTCTTGGTGATTCATGCAGTAGTGATAACCCTTGACAATGCAGTAGCCTCATAATTACTAAAATTCTCACCAGTGGCATACTGTAATAAGGTGTATAAGAAAGGTGAAGCGTTGACTTAAGAGACAGAGGTAACATTTGAATGGCTTGTGGCAATAGTATTATAAGGATTATGGTGTCAGCTGGCTTTAGTTAATGGCTTTTGAAGTCTGGGGAAAAAAGTTAACAGGTTAGCTAGCAACATGAATATCTATATCTATAGCTATATATCTATATATTTCAACCCTGGCTTGAGTGTTACACTGAACTGAAGTTACTCACTTCTTCTTCATCAGTCATTTCTTTCTGTCCCTTTCCCTAACTTCTCTGCTGCATGTGACAGTTCCTAAAAGTTCATTCTTAGGTTCTCTATTCCTTATTCTTTCCACTGATGAATTACCCTTGTCTCATGTCTTTAGTTATTATTTAGTTTCATTTCAGTGTCTCTCTGGTGTGTCTGCCATCCTTTTTTTTTTTTTATAAAGATTTTATTTATTTGAGACCGAGAGAATGAGAGAGAGCATGAGAGGGAGGAGGGTCAGAGGGAGAAGCAGACCCCCTGCCGAGCAGGGAGCCCGATGCGGGACTCCAGGATCATGACCTGAGCCGAAGGCAGTCGCTTAACCAACTGAGCCACCCAGACGCCCTGTCTGCCATCCTTTTATTTAGCTTTAGGTTCTTGAACATCTTGCTTCAAATGTGCTAAATGACATTGGACAGTGAGTGTGTCAGTAAATTGCCACAAGATGGCAGCCTTGCTAATTTTGGCTTCAAGTTGGAGGGAGTAGGAGTGACTTCTAAAAAGAGTTTAATCTTATTTATTTAACATTTGTTGAAAGCCTGCTCAATACCTGGTCTTTTAATATATTAGTATTGGGTTTTAAAAAAATTCACGAAAGTTAAGTATAATCCCCTTTGCAGATGAGAAAACTGAGTTGAAAATGGTTAACTTGCGCAAAGTCAGGACCTAGATTTGAAACCAGTTTTCTGACTCCAAACCCCATTCTCTTTCCATTACGTAAGTGAATCTCAAGCTACAACAGTATTATTTAGGGGTTTTTGTTTTTGTTTTCGTTTTAATTACAAGTAACCGAAAACCAACTTGAGCTAGTTTAACAACAACACAATAAAGCTTTTAGGAATGCCTCATGGAAGCCTAAAAGGAAACGATGTCTTGGCTTTAAAAGAGAGAATAGAGCTAGGAATTGGAAAGCCTTCAAGACTCAGAGGAGGAAGGACAGAAAAATGGGGGAGGGGAAGAGAAAGGGAAAGCTGGGGTGGCCTAAGAGATTAAACTCTGCCCCATTCCTCATTCAACTAGAATAGTCCCATTTTTAATGCATTTTACCTATTGGGGCCCCGATGTCAGGTTCTGTTTGAAAAATAAGGATTATAGGGGTGCCTGGGTGGCTCAGTTGTTAAGTGTCTGCCTTCAGCTCAGGTCACGGTCCCAGGGTCCTGGGATCGAGCCCCATATCGGGCTCCCTCCTTGGAAGGGAGTCTGCTTCTCCCTCTCCCACTCCCCCTGCTTGTCTTCCCTCTCTCACTGTGTCTCTCTCTGTCAAATAAATAAAATCTTAAAAAAAAAAGAAAGAAAAAGAAGGTTTGGATATATTAGACAGTGCTTTTAAACCACTGGTGTAATGTATGAAGCCATTCCCATATTACTGGACATTTAGGGCTGTTGAGGTTTTCCTAATTTTTCACTCTAGTAAGTAAAATTGTGATGCATATTCTTTCATATTGTCCTGGACAGTGCATGAAGCCATCTAGTACTTCCGTTTCTCCTGACCTTTACAACTTCCCTTAAGGGAGGAAAGGGGTGAGGAGTGTAGCCTTAGGCAATTCTAGCCTGTGCCCAAAGGCCAGTGCTATTTGGGCCTTCCCTGATGGTCAGCCAGTCCAGAAATACGTAGCGCGCATCTAACTACATGCCAGGTACTACTGAGCACTGTGGACGCAATGGTGAATAAAATAGGTACAGCCTCTCATCATGGAGCCTAGTAGGGAAGACGGACATGAAACAGATAGTCCACTAAATAATTACAAGAATCTGAAGCAAAGTGCTGTGTCAGAGAAGTTCAGAAGGTTAAGGAAATACACAACACAGTGAGATGACCTAATCTCGGGGGAGAGGGGGCATTAGGGCAGGCTGCCCTGAGGAAATGTTATTTAATCTGAGACTTGCGAGATAGAGCCCCATGTCCAGTTCCACACTGAGGGTGGAGCCTGCTTAAGATTCTCTCTCCTTCTCCTTCTGCCCTTCCCTGCTCGCACATGTGCGCTCTCTCTCTCTCTCAAAAAAAAGGAAAATGGAAGGTACACAACAGAGCCAATATAAAATCCTACAAGCATATGTTGATTAGAGTTTAGTCCAACTGCCTGAGACTCATTCTTGTTCACTGTGGTTTTTGGCTCCAGTGTCTGGGCTCTTGATTCCACCCTCTGAATCATCCTTTCTTTCTCATAAGAAAATTCAGTTAGCAACTGAGTAGCCTCAAGGCCCTTCCAGCCCTCTGCCATGCAGTTCCAAAGCCAATGCCAATGTTTTAGGCTTTTGTTATGGCAACATCCATACCAAACTGTTTCATTATTGCTACATAGTGAATCACCCCCCAAATTTAGAAGCTGTATAAATTGGAGTCCTCTCAGAAGCAGATGACAAGGATGGAATCAGAAGTCCAAGGAGGCAATGCCTGTGAAAGATAAAGATGAGAGGAAGTAGGAGTAGACAGGGAGAATCTTCAGACCATGATGTGGGACCTACACCTGTAACAGAAAGACTGGGTAGAAAATGCTTCAGAGTTGCATTTTCTGAAGCGGGGCAGAGAAGCTCTGAAGAAGACTTGGCCAGGCTTATTTCCCATTACAGCCCCACAAGAGGGAGAAATAGCCCAGCTTCAGTATGCCCACTGGGCTTAGTCATCAGCTGGGACTAATCCAGGGAGAGTGTGCCTTGGCATGAATGTCGTGGCAAATCCCAACAGTATGACAGTTGGCAGATGTCAGCTACCTAAGCTCTTCACAGCAGTTCTTTTCTAAAAGGTATATCTAAGAGCTCATGCACACAGTCCGTCCCTTGCACTGCTCAGGATCCAATCTTCCACACATCTTTGGAAAGCAGCTCCTCCTTCCAGGCCTCTCTTATTGAAGGAAAACTTAGAAGAGGGAGGTTAATGGTAGGAACTATAGCTCCCATTGCTGCAAATGGTTGAATTGTCTCTTTTTTTTTAAATTAATTTAGAGACTCTTATTGTATATTACAGGTATTAATCCCTTTTCAATTCCATATATTGCAAACATT
The DNA here is from genome assembly GCF_011800145.1 of Mirounga leonina. Taxonomy (NCBI): domain Eukaryota; kingdom Metazoa; phylum Chordata; class Mammalia; order Carnivora; family Phocidae; genus Mirounga; species Mirounga leonina. Next base: position 63,555,057 of record NW_023270447.1, read on the forward strand.
TTTCCAATTCATCCTTTGACTTTGTTATCTTTTCCGTTATTAAAAAAATGGATTTTGCCGAGGTCAAATAAACCTAACTTTTCCTTTTTTAACCTTTAAACTTTAATGCACCCAGAATTTATTTCTGAATGTAGTGAGTTTGGGAGTCCAATCTTACTTTCTTTCTGGTGGTTGGCTAATTGTGCCAGTGCCATTTATTAATTTTACTAAATAAACCACACATTCCTCACTGAATTAAAATACCATTTTGTCATTCCTAAAATCTTCATGTACACATGTCTGAACTCAGTCTATTTTTATGCTAACATTTACTTTTTCATAATCAGTATTTTATTATTTTTTTGATGATCAGAACACAGACACTATGAACAATTTGTACATAATTCTAAGTATTGAAAATCAAAGTTACATGGCTGTAATAATTTTTTTATGGCTGTAATAACTTTCTGAACAACTTTGCAATGTTCTAGCTTAAAAATTGCAATCGATTTGTTCATAAAAAGAGAATATCAAATACCAGTATCTTAAAATACTGATGAACTATTAGGTGTAAAACTCCACATATTTATAGTTAAAATCAAGCATAATGCCTATACCATAAAATTTTCGAATACTTCATATCCCATTAACAAAGAATGAAAAAACTAGATCATACCATGCAAAAGATGTCACAGATGGCATACAATTATGACAGTTGTTTTGTTTTGTTTTAAGGTTTGATTTAATATATTTTTATTTAGAAAACTTTACCCAATATTAGAGAGTATATATTTTCATCAAGCATTTCCATGGAGCTTTTGTAAATATTGTCCGTACTCTAGACCATGCTCTACCTTTGTTGAAAACAAGTCTCAAATACCAAAGAATCAGTATTTTACTTACCACATTGTGTGTCTACCTCATAATTGGAGGACAATAATAGCAACACCTTAAAATATTCTGTATGTTTGGAAATATTAAAACATACTGCTAAACTGTTCAAATAAGACAGCATATAGGAAATCAGAAAATACTTAGAGCTGACTTAAAAAATACAATATATTGGATGCCTGGGTGACTCAGTCGGTTAAATGTCTGCCTTCGGCTCAGGTCATGATCCCAGGGTCCTGGGATCAAGTCCTGCATCGGACTCCCTGTTCAGTGGGGAGTCTGCTTCTCCCTCTGCCCCTCTCCCTGCTTGTGCTCTCTCTCTCTTTCTCTCTCTCAAATAAATAAATAAATAAATAAATAAAATCTTTAAAAAAAATACGATATATTAGGGGCACCTGGGTGGCTCAGTCGTTAAGTGTCTGCCTTCAGCTCAGGTCATGGTCCCAGGGTCCTGGGATCGAGCCCCGCATCGGGCTCCCAGCTCAGCGGGAAGCCTGCTTCTCCCTCTCCCACTCCCCCAGCTTGTGTTCCCTCTCTCGCTGCGTCTCTCTCTGTCAAATAAATAAATAAAATCTTTAAAAAAAGAATACGATATATTAAAACTTATGGAATGTGCTTAATGCATAGCCTGAGTGCTCATATTAGAAGATAAACCAATTACTTAAAAAGCTGAGCGTCGGGGTGCTTGGCTGGTTCAGTTCGTAGAACACGCAACTGACTCTTGATCTTGGGGTGGTGTGTAGAGATTGCTTAAAAATAAAATCTTAAAAAAATTTTTTTAAATAAATAAAAAGCTAAGTGTTAAATTCAAGAAGTTAGAGAACAGCAGAACTGATCCAAAAAAATAGAAGTAATGAGATATAAAAATAAGAGGAGAAACTAAATAAATAGAAAACAAATACATATGATTAAAAAAAGGTTGGCAGGACACCTGGGTGGCTCAGTCGTTAAGTGTCTGCCTTCGGCTCAGGTCATGATCCCAGGATCCTGGGATCGAGTGCCACATCGGGCTCCTTGCTCAGCTGGGAGTCTTCTTCTCCCTGTTCCCCTCCCCCAGCTTGTACTTGTCCTTGTTCTCTCTCTCTCTCTCTCAAAAATAAATAAATAAAATCTTTAAAAAATAAAAATAAAAAGATAAAAAAAGATTGGCAGAGGCAAAAGCTGATTCTTTGAGAAAAGTCATAAAAGAGACAAAACTCTAGTGAAATGATGAAGAGAAGGAACAAAAAAATTTTAAGTAAAAAAGAAGACATACTACAGATAAAACAGAGACTGATGGAGTAACATATTTAAAAACTATTTACCAAAATAAAACAAAACAACAACAACAAAAAACTATTTACCACAGCTCACCCTCTAGCCAACATACCTCACATCCATCAAATATGCAAAATACATTCAACCTCCTGCCAGGACATTCTCATCACATTATGGTGTCAGCTCAACGTACAGGACCTCATCCTCTAAATGAGGTCGAGTTGTAGATGAGACTCTTCAGATGTGGTTCCTCTTGATCTGGAGATATGTGAAATGAGTAAATCAAGTTGTCTGCAACACAAACATAGTATACATTGGTGTTATGGGGTTAGGATAATGCAAAAAACATTTAAAGAGGTGGGGAAGGATAGGAAAAAGTCAGTGTTTTGTAGTAATTCTGAAACCCATGCAATTCTGAAACCCCCAAACCCCATGAATATGTTTCTATTTACTTGATTGTGACTCAGTCCTGCTTCCTGGGAATGATTCTTTTTTTTTTTTTTAAGATTTTATTTATTTATTTGAGACAGAGAGAATGAGAGAGAGAGCACATGAGAGGGGGGAGGGTCAGAGGGAGAAGCAGGCTCCCCGCTGAGCAGGGAGCCCGATGCGGGACTCGATCCCGGGACTCCAGGATCATGACCTGAGCTGAAAGCAGTCGCTTAACCAACTGAGCCACCCAGGCGCCCCCCTGGGAATGATTCTTTGTGGCTCTGAGCTGCTTTGTGGATTCGTGATTCTTCACTTTGAGTCATCCTTCCTTTCTTTTTTTTTAAAAGACTTTATTCATTTGAGAGAGAGAGGGAAAGAGCATAAGCAGGAGGGAGGGGCAGAGGGAGAGGGAGAAACAGACTTCCTGCTGAGCAGGGAGCCTGATGCAGGCTCATCCGACGATCCTGGGATCATGACCTGAGCGAAAGGCAGATGCTTAACCCACTGAGTCATCCAGGCGCCCCTCATCCTTCCTTTCTCATAAGAAGTGGCTCATATTCCACTGGGTGATGTATGGAATTGTTGAGTCACCATATTGTACACCTGAAATTAACATAACACTGTACACTAACTATACTGGAATTAAAATTTTAAAAAGGAAATGGCTCATATTTGCTGCTGTGTAGACTTCACAGACTGCTTCTTACCCATAGAAAGTTGGGAGTTTCCAGGGCTCTTTTCATTTTGAACTGTCCTTTTCACTTGAAGCCGGTGGTGTTTCCACAATGTAGTTCTCTTACATTTTATGTTTTTGTGAAGCTCCTTTCTACCTTGGTCTGAGATTCAGTATACTAAAGGAAAAACACCCTTAAGATTTTTTTTGTTAAAGGTTTATTTTATTTATTTTAGAGAGAGAGTGCACATGCACTCTGGGGGAGGGGCAAAGGGAGACAATCTCAAGCAGACTCCTTGCTGAGCCCAGACCTGTCATGGAGCTCAATCCCACAACCTGGAGATCATGACCTGGGCCAAAATCAAGAGTCGGACTCTCAACCAACTGAAACACCCAGGTGCCCCAACACCCTTAAGATTCTTAAAAGTTCTCTTGTCTAGTAAGAAAAAGAGTAAGAGGGATTTTATTTATTTATTTATTTTTAAAATATTTATTTAAGTAATTTCTACACCTAACGTGGGACTCAAACTCACAACTTCAAGACCAAGAATCGTGCACTTCTCTGACTGAGCCAGCCAGGTGCCCCAGTAAGAGGTATTTTAACATTCTTAGAGGCCACTTCATTTACTTGAGAGGATCTATGAAATGTGCACTTAAAACTTCCTAAAATCTTAACAAAAATTCTTAAAACTGCACTCTCGACTCCATCTTTATCTTAAGAGTATTCTTCCTTTGAGAAACTTTTGATGGCTAGAAAGACTGTCCTGAGCCCCTCACATACCCTCTAAACTCTTTGAAGCTAAACAGTTCCCTTTTTAGCTTATCTCTCTCTTCCTGTACCTTATCATAGACAGCTAAAAGAAACCAGTTGGCACTTAGAACATTCTGCCTAGAGATCTCCTTAGCCAAATTCACCCATACATTAAGTGTACTTTTTATTTTGTGTTTTATCACAGATGACATTCTTATTTATTTATTTATTTGTTTGTTTGTTTGTTTATTTGGGGAGCGAGTGAGTGAGCACGTGGGGGGTGGGGGGATGGATGGGAAGAGGGAGAGGGAGAGAGAGAATCTCAGATCTCAGGCAGGCCACGCTCAGCAGCAGAACCTGATGCAGGGCTTGATCTCATGACCCTGAGATCATGACCTGAGCCGAAACTAAGAGTGAGACACAACCTACTGAGCCACCCAGGAGCCCCCAAGTGACATTGTTCTGAGTGTTTTACTACTGCATTACAGGAGTTGCCTTTCTCCCACCTCCAATGACAATTTCCTTTCTTGCCTTCAAATATCACTAACAGTCTCCTTGAGGCCCTGCCAGCTTCCAGCCACTACTGGTCCCAAGCCATTGCCACATGGTTTAGGTTTTTGTCACAGCAGCATAATACTTCTAGTATCAATTTCTGTCCTAGTTATCTATTAGTTCATAAGAAACCACATCAAAACTTACTAATTAAAACAACAACTTATTATCCCTTATGCTTTGGTGGGTTGACTGAGCTCAGTTGGGCAGTCCTCATTTGGGGTGTCTCATATGATTACCCTCAGATAGTAGGTGGGACTGGAGCCATCTGAAGCCTTGACTGGGCTGGATATCCAAGCTGACTCATTCACATAACTGGAAGTGGATGCTGGCTTTCTGCTAGGAGCTTAGTTGGGTCTGTCAATCAAAGTGACTACAGGTAGCCCATACACAGGGTTTGGGATTCTCACACTATGATGTCTGGGTTCTGAGAGGGACTATCTTAAGAAAAAACATTCTAAGATTCCAGATGAAAGCTACAGTGTTTCTTATGATCGGAGGAAGTCCCAGAACAGTACTTCCTCTACATTCTACTGATTAAGCAAGTCAGCATTCTGTTGATTAAGTGAGTCATTAAGTCCATTCCAGGTTCAAGGGGAGGGATAATGCCAGAGAGGCAATGAATCATGTTCATCCCTGGAGACTATCTACAAAATCAACTTTTGTAACCTAAGGGCAGGGAGAAAAAATTTTTAACTCTGAAAAGTGCAACTTGAATGGATTAGATTATATTAAAATCAAAACCTTTGGTTCAGTGAAGGACTGTGTGGGCAAAGTGAAAAGACAGATGACAAAATGAGAAAAGATACTTTCAATGTCTAATGCCAGTAAGAGATTTTTATCTAAGAGCAGAGTTCAGCAAACTCTTTCCATAAACAATCAAACAGTGAATATTTTAGCCCGATTTTGTGATCCATTTGTTCTCTGACACAATTTTTCAACTCTACTGTTGTAGCTGGGAAGCGGCCACAGGCAGAAAGTGAATGGGTGTGACTCTGTTCTAATAAAATTTTATTTACCAAAACTGGAAGTGGGCCAGTTTGGGTCTGTGAGCCATAGTTTGCTGATCCCTGATCTAGAAAAGACAACGAACTCCTGTATATCAACAAGAAAAATACAGCAACTCCAATTTTAAAAATAGAAAGGGATATAAGTAGGCAATACACAGCAGAGGAAAATCAGAAGAGTAATAAGCATATGAAGAGATATTTAAACTAAATTATAATCAGAGAAATATAAATTAACAATGAGATATTACTTTACATCTAATCAGACAGCAAAAATTAGGGAGATAATGGTGAGCTTTGTTGAGGAAATAGGGACTCTTCATGATGGGAATAAAGACAGGTGCAGGGGCACCTGGGTGGCTCAGTCTGTCAGATAAATAAATAAAATCTTAAAAAGAAAAAAAGACAGGTGCAACTATTCTAGAGTACAATATGGTGGCACATAGTTTAATAGTGTATGTGTATACCTAATGACTCAGCAAATCTGCTCCCAAGTCTGTATCTCAATGAAATTCCCACACAAGTCCTTAAGGAGTCATGAACTAGAATGTTCATTGCAGCATTACTTGTGGTGCAGAAGAGTGGAGACCATCTGAATTTCTGTCATCTGAAGAGTAAATACATAAAATGTAGTGAATGTACACCAGAGAGTACTATATAGCAGTTGGGAGCAATGAGTTAGATACACAGTGCTGGTTTTAACAAGTCAGAATAAGTTATAAACACAAACCACTTATGCAAATGTAAAATATATAGGCACAAAACAATATCTGTTTTGCAAGAACACAAACACGAAGCTATATATCAAACACAAACAAAAATTACAGTGGTTGTCTATGGAGTAGGAAAGGAAGTGATTATGGAATGAAAGGGAATATATAGAGAGAGAACATTGCATGCACCAATGATGATAATGTGCCATGAAATGAGGAAAATGATTAACTGCATCTGAGGTTAAAATAAAAATAACAGATAATATAAAATGCCAGAGTGTCAGTTTTTCTTTTGAAGGAGTAAAGAAGGCAACTCCAAAGGAAGATGAACCTCAACAAGAACTGTGAACCTCCCCATTCAGTTCTCTTTACTTGGGATTAGCCACACACAGGCTAGCATGTGAAAGAGTGTGCTGGGTAGCCAGCATGAAAAACATCTGAACAATAGTGTGCAATGTCTGTTTGAGGTTACCAAGGTTTGAATTCGTGTATTCCAAATTCTGAATGTGTATTGATGACAGCGAAAGAAGTGTAGGTTATATCTGAATCCACCTACCCATGCATAGTATCCAATATCCATAGTATGATTCCATTTTCATTAAAAAATACCATTGTAGGGATGCCTGGTTGGCTCAGTCAGTAGAGCATGCAACTCTTGATCTTGGGGTTGTAAGTCGAGCCCCACATTGAGTGCAGAGATTATTTAAAAAAAATAAAATCATAAAAAATGTACTGTTATATATTAATACATATATACATACAAAAAAAGTTGGAGGACTTTGCTCTAAACTGTTGACAGAGGTACCCATGGGGTGGGTGTGTCAGAGATTGGTCAATAATTCATCAAATCTCTTTCCTCTTCCTTCTAGACACCCATTAGCTTATATCTCTCAGCCACCCTTGCAGATAGGAATGAACACGTGCCTGAGATCTGGTCAATAGAATTGACAATTCTCCATGCTCTTTCTCCTTCTATGGCTACTTTGGAAGGTCTGTGTTCAATATGCAGACACAAGATGAAAGGAGCCTGGGCCCCTGAATCATTGTTTAGAAGAGAACAGTTTAATGATCAGAAGGAAAAAATATTTTTTATTTTATTAGGCATCTGAGATCTCAGGGTTTGTTAAACTGCTGGTATACCTTAACTCATACAGCAGTATTTAGGAATCTTTAACTTTCTATATTATACATTTAGGTATTGTTTGCATTTTGTAGAACTTTCTTTTTTATTATTTTTTTCTTTTCTTTCTTTTTTTTAAACCAGTAAAAATGGGTTTATTTGGGAATAGCAGAGAATTAGAATCCAGGACAAACAAGCTACAGCAAAAATCATAGGCAACTTCTTATAATGCATTTATAATTAGCCTTCTATCCAATATATATTTTTTAAATTAATGTTTCATAATTTATAATCAACTCTTTTTCCTTGTTCTCTGAGTAATTCCTTCTTTTTTTTTTTTTTAAGATTTTTATTTATTTATTTGACAGAGAGAGACACAGCGAGAGAGGGAACACAAGCAGGGGGAGTGGGAGAGGGAGAAGAAGGCTTCCCGTGGAGCAGGGAGCCCGATGTGGGGCTCGATCCCAGGACTCTGGGATCACGACCCGAGCCAAAGGCAGACCCTTAACGACTGAGCCACCGAGGCGCCCCTCTGAGTAATTCCTTCTTAACATTTTTGTAGTAAACGCAAAGTTGAATGGTGTTACTGGATGGCTGATTGTCCAAGGTGTAGAAGTATAGAAGTCAGCTTGCTATCCTTTTTGGTTCTCTTTCTTTCTTTTTTTAAAAAAAAGATTTATTTATTTATTTGAGAGAGAGCCCATGTGCCTGGGGGGAGGGGCAGAAGGAGATGGGGAGAGAATCCCAAGCTGACTCCTTGCTGAGCACAGAACCTGATGCAGGGCTAGATCCCAGGACCCTGAGATCACAACCTGAGCCGAAACCAATAGTCAGATGCCACCCAGGTGCCCCTCTTTTTCATTTTCTTAATTAAGATATAATTTACACACTATAAAATTCACCCTTCTAAGTATACAAAATTCAGTAGTTTTTTTTTTTTTAAAGATTTTATTTATTTATTTGACAGAGAGAGACAGCGAGAGAGGGAACACAAGCAGGGGGAGTGGGAGAGGGAGAAGCAGGCTTCCCCGCAGAGCAGGGGGCCCGATGTGGGGCTCTATCCCAGGACCCTGGGATCATGACCTAAGCCAAAAGCAGACGCTTAACGACTGAGCCACCCAGGTGCCCCCAAATTCAGTAATTTTTAATGTATTTATCAGGCCTTGCAACCGTCACCACATATCCAGAACATTTCCCTCACCTCAAAAAGAAGCCCCATGCCCTTTAGCAGTCATCATTCCCCATGGCCCCCACCCAGCATCTGACAACCACTGATCTACTTTCTGTCTCTATGAATTTTCCCATTCTGTGCATTTCATATAAATGGAATCTACAATATGTGACCTTTTGTGTCTGGCTTCTTTCACTAAGCACAATATTTTCAAGGTCTATCTATGTTGCATCATATATTACTACTTTACTCATTTTATGTGTGAATACTATTTCATTTATGGATATACCATATTTTGTTTACTTATTCATCAGTTGATGGACATTTGAGTTGTTTCCACTTTCTGACTTATGAATAGTGATGCTATGTACAAGTTTTTGTATGAACATATGTTTTTTCAATTTCCTGGGGTATATACCTGGGAGTAAAATTTCTGGGTCATACGGCAACTCTATGTGTAACTTTTTGAGCAACTGATAAACTATTTTCAGCAGTAGCTGTATCATTTTGTATTCCCACCAACAATGTATCAGGGTTCCAATTTCTCAACATTCTCTCTAACGCTTGTTATTGTCTGTCTTTGATTATGGCAATCCTAGTGGGTATAAAGTGGTATTTCATTGTGGTTTCAATTTGCATTTCCCTAATGATTAATTTCTTTCTATTTTAATGTGTGTGTGTGTGTGTGTGTGTGTGGTGATGTGAAATTACTTTGCTATAGTGATAAGGTATTTGTGGATTATATGTTAAAGAAAACATAAAACAGAGAGTTGGTTCTATTCTCTCCCATGTTTTTCATTCATCTCTTCTCCCCCACAACAAACAAAAAGACAATAAATTCATTTTAACTTCTTTATGTAGCAAGGTGGCTAGGTGGGATACAGTTTGGGAGTCAGTGCTTCTCATAAGTGAAATTCATTAATACCCTTCTCTCCACCTCCACATATCTATTTAAAGCTTAGTCAGCTCAGGCTGCCTTGACAAAATACCATAGACGGGTGGCTTGAAAAACAGAAATTAATTTTCTCACAGTTCTGGAGGCTGAAACGTCTAAGTTGAAGGTGCCAACTGATTCGGTTTCCGTTGAGACTCTCTTCTTGGCTTGCAGACAGCCACCTTCTTGCTATGTCCTCACATGGCCTTTCCTCAGTGCATGCTCTTCGGGAGGGAGAGGGGGAGAGAGAGAGAGAAGAGAGAGAGAAAGAGATGATGCGAGTACTCTGGTGTCTCTTCTTATAAGGACCCTAATCCTAACAGGTCAGGAGAGCCATCCTCCTGACCTCATTTAACCTTAATTGTTTCCTTAAATGTTCTATCTCCAAATACAGCCACACTAGGGGTTTAGGGCTTCAACATATGAATGGGGAGCAGGGAACACAAACATTCAGTATATCCATTGATTTCTTAAGAACCTCCCGAGAAGGGGCGCCTGGGTGGCTCAGTCGGGTTAGCGTCTGCCTTCGGCTCAGGTCATGGTCCCAGGGTCCTGGGATCGAGCCCCACATCAGGCTCCCTGCTCAGTGGGGAGCCTGCTTCTCTCTCTCCCTCTGCCTGCCACTCCCCCTGGTTGTGCTCGCTCTCTCTCTGTCAAATTAATAAAATCTTAAAAAAAAAGAACCTCCCGAGAAACAGTGTTGATTTCTGTCCACTATTTGATTCAGACACATCTGAATGCCATCTGATGGATCGGTATGGCCCTGACTGACTGCAGGGAAGCTCAACTGTGCACTTGAGGAAAAATTCGAGAAGGGGGCTGCATGAGGCTGGCACAAAAAGCCAAATCCAGCAACAGGGACCACAAGAGGGGAGTACCAGGTAACTGCACTGTGCTACACCAAGGGCACCATTCATTTCATAATCTATGTGAGTGGCACTCCCTGGAGTTTCTTGGTAGTACAAAACCAATAAGGCTGTACCCTAGGTGGTGGTTCTGAATATGATGTATCTGAAACTACTGGTACTCTTCCAGGAACCATTCCCATCCAGATATTATGGAGGTAGTCTGGGAGAAAATTGCTTTATGCATGTGTTGAAAAAGCTAGGTCACTAAATATCATCTCAGGGGGGGTTCTTTTTGCTATCTCTGGTACTTTTTCCGAGTTTAGAGTCCTTTTGCCATGGGTCCCTCCCAACTGAGCTTAATGCTAAGGGATTAACTACTAACTAAAGTCCTTTGTCTATAAGCAATGGAGACTAACTCTGGTTAACTTAAGGGGGAACATATAGGAACTTATTTTTTTTTTTAAGATTTTATTTATTTATTTGAGAGAGAGAATGAGAGACAGAGAGTACGAGAGGGAAGAGGGTCAGAGGGAGAAGCAGACCCCCTGCTGAGCAGGGAGCCTGATGCGGGACTCGATCCCGGGACTCCAGGATCATGACCAGAGCCGAAGGCAGTCGCTTAACCAACTGAGCCACCCAGGCGCCCCCATATAGGAACTTATTGAAAGAAAATGTGAAAATTCACAAAATCAAAGGACAGTCTGGGGAACCAGGTATCAAGATATTCAGAAATCAGGGCAGTTCTGGATATGTAGTTAATAGAAAGCCTATTGAGGATGCTGCCCCAGAATGAATCAGCTCTAAGAGTTTTCTGTTCTTCCTGTCTCCCACTAAAATATTCTTCCAGAGAAAGCACTTCCCAGTGGCCTAGTTGGGAATTGATGCCATCCTCTGACTAGGGAAGGAAAGAGAACCATGACTGACAGCCCACCAAGCCAGCAAGCAGTGGGGGAGGAGACACTCTCCAAAAGAAGGAGCTAGAATGCTGATAGAGAAAAACAACAGATGTCCTTGCATTCCAACCACGGGTTGCCAAGCAACGTCCTCCCACTTTTTTTCATACCATACACAACTTTTTAAATGCCTCTGCCTGACATAATATAATTATCTCACAGGCAAGCAAAAAAACCCCACACTCAACTCCTTCCAAAAGGATACAACCCATGTCCAGTTATGGCATCCATTCCTTCCCTGGTTCTATCAAGATCCCCCTCCATACTTTGAAGCTTGTGGACAAAATGACGAATTTAAACATTGCCAATGAACACCATACACAATTCTAGGGGAAGGGAATAGGGAAGAGAAGGATAACTACTTTTAAATATATCTGACTTTCTGTATATTATTGGATGTAAATTGAAGAAGGAAAAACCCCATCTTCCTCCTGTGTTTCCCCTTTACTCTCATATGACTACCACACTCATAGCACTTCTGACACCAGGTGGGGGTTTTTTCTGCAACACTAGCTGAGCATCCTCCAATTTAACTCCATTCTGATGCTCTCTACCTGAAAACAGTGTCAGATCCCACAGGTTACAGGCTCAGTCCTATAAGACTGCCTCCCACCCTTACTTCAGATGCCAATTGCAAACTCAGGTTGTCACCTGTGCTTCTGACCAGCTGGCTGTAAATCAAAGGTTCCCATGATCCCCTCCTCAGGTTCAATTAATTTGCTAGAGAGGCTCGAAGGACTCAGGAAAACCATCTACTTGCTGTGTAATAGTTTATTATAAAAGGTGTGGTAAAGGACACAGATGAACATCCAGATGGAAGTGATATGTGGGGTAAGGTATATGGGAAGGAGCACAGGGCTTCCATGCCCCTCTGGGCATGCCTCCACATGTTCAGCAACCTGGATGCTCTCTGAACCCTACACTACTATTGGGATTTTTTAAAAAGATTTTATTTATTTATTTGACAGAGAGAGACACAGCGAAAGAGGGAACATAAGCAGGGGGAGTGGGAGAAGGAGAAGCAGGCTTCCCGCTGAGCAGGGAGCCCGATCCGTCCTGGGATCATGACCTGAGCTGAAGGCAGATGCCCAACCGACTGAGCCACCCAGGGCGCCCCAAATTCTAAGCTTCTAATCATGACTTGGTTTATCTGATGACCAGCTGCCAACCAGGAGCCCACCAGAGTCACCTCATTAGAACAAAAGATGCTACTACCACCCGGGAAATTCCAAGGGATTTAGGGACTTTGCATCAGGACTTGAGTTAAAGACAAAATGCTAGAACAAAAGATGTTCCTAGTGCTCTTATCACTGAGGAAATTAGGAGGGTTTTAGGAGTTCTGTGCCAGGAACCAGGGGCAGAGACAGATACATATATTCTATTATCTCACGAAGTTATACTTCAATAAAAGAGAAAAAATATACATGACACAGCAAGGAAGGAAATACAAGTACGGACAGCAGTTCTCACTTACGGAGCTGATTATGGTTTTTATGACTTCTCTCCTCCCCTGCCCATCTATATTCTCTTTCACTGGCCAGCACGCCATTGGTCTAGTGCTTTGCCAGGTGGGTTGTGGTAGACAGTCTTCAGGTAGCACCCAGTGGTTCTCAACTCAGGTGTTCATGCCCTTGTATAGTCCCCTGCCACACTGAATAGATCCTAGAATATTTTTAATTACTGGGATCAAGTCCTCCCCCAGGGTAGCTATATCATCTGCTCTTATGCTTACTACTCTGGTTTTCAGCTCTCTTTCCACTTTGGACGCTGAAGATTTCTCTTTCATCTTACCAATTCATTTACGAGTTTCCTTAAATTTTAGTCAGGATTTCTAAGTGTTTATAATATAAATGTTTTCAGTTTTTCTTATGTTTCAGATTGCTGAAGTTGGAAGTCCCTGTGTGTTTACTTTTCCATCTCCTCCACTAGACTGCAAGCTCCATAGGGACAGGGAGGATGTTTGGTTCATAATTATGTTCCCACAATCTAGCACTGTGCCTGGTCTATAATGGACATTTATTACATGTTTGTTAAAGGCATGAATGCAAGCAGGGAAGGAATGAATGCCATAACTGGACATGGGTTTCTCCTTTTGGAAGGCATTGAGTGCATTTTTTGTTTGCATGTGAGATTATTACATTCAGTAATTAATCAATTGATTAATGAGAAGGCACATAGAAGACTTTCCTCCTTTTTAAAAAAAAAAGATTTTATTTATTTATTTGACAGAGAGAGAGAGAGGCAGCTAGAGAGGGAACACAAGCAGGGGGAGTGGGAGAGGGAGAAGCAGGCTCCTGGCCAAGCAGGGAGCCCGATGCAAGGCTTAATCCCAGGACCCTGGATTCATGACCTGAGCCGAAGGCAGACACTTAACGACTGAGCCACCCAGGCGCCCCAAGACTTTCCTCCTTTAACAAGATTCTCTTTCAGAAGTGTTTGTTGCTGATAATTAGACCTTGATACTTGCCTTTTAGATTACCAGTGTTTGGCCTGCAAACATGGTTGTCATTTGAGTTTTACTTCTTCTTACATTTATTTTTTATAAAACTTTGAAAATCTCTAGAGGAAGTGGAATTTGGTTATGCTGACCTAGTGTTAACACTGACAGACATAGACTTCTCCATGTCAGGCTAAAAGAAACAACATTTATTTATGTAAACAAATTTTGCATTGTTATTTGTAGAATCGTTCTTTAATGGATGGATATTTGAGTGATTGAAAATTTGTATTGTTTAGAAGAGTTGTCCCCTAGTCTGTAGAGTTTGACTTGGTCAATTACATGATCAAAAGAGAATTCTTGATTCTTTTTTTCCAAACCTGCACTTGCCCCATCTTTCCCTTTTCTGAAATTTTATCTAGTATTCAGGTCAAACCCTTAAGAAACAACTGTGAATCCTTTTTTCTTCCCATCTCTCAGCTCTCACACTCCAATTCATTAGCAGTCTTGTTGACTCTCTTCAAAAGATTTCAAGGGAGGCCTGTGTGGCTCAGTCAGTTAAGTCCAACTCTTGATCTCAGCTCAGGTCTTGATCTCAGGGTTGTGAATTCAAGCCCCGCATTAGGCTACATGCCTGTGGAGCCTACTTAAAAAAAAAAAAAATTAGAGAATCCAATCTCTTCTCTGAAGCCCTATCTACCAAGTCTAAAGTCCCATCATCTGTTACCTAGCATACTGTGATGGAGCCCTAACTCATCTGCCTGTTTTCACTCTTGTCCCCACTATCAGTTCTCCACTCAACAGCCAGATGGAACTTTTCCAAAATATAAATCAGATCCCATTATACATACATACATATATATATATATATATAATGGGCTAATGTAAAAGGTATCTGGAAAACTTAGCCTCTGTGTCATCCCTGGCTACACTGTAGATAGCTAGGGACCATTTCATAAAAATGATGTGATGTTCCATTCCTAGGAAATTAAAAAAAAAAAAAGGAGGGAGGTGTTGCTGCTATAGGAAGTTATAAATAGCAAATCTTGACCTAATCATCTTGGCTCTTGTCCACACTTCATTGAGCAGCCAGTGCAAACAACCTCTGAGCAATCAGCATGAGAATGTTGGAAAAATTGTCATAATAACCTGATGTTTTCCAGATAGATTCCTGCTGTTCTACTTGCTTCTCTCATTGCAAAGTTGACCTTTGATGAGCTAGTGAAAGGCTGGTTCCTATGATGACCCAGGGTTGCTGTGCTGATGTTATACCATCACTCAGCAGGAATGAATATGGTGGATTTTGATCCTTTTCAATGATGCCTTCCAGAAGGACCAATGGCCAGAAATACAGTGGGCAAAAAAAGGTTTTCTAAATCTCAGGTAGAGAGGCATACTTACCATGAAGCTGATAAAGCTTAAGATTTAGGACCCCTTCCTTGCATGAGACCCTTCCAAGGGTCTAATTTTGTATTCATACTTACATATTATTTTTCTTAAAAAGAACCCCACCTTTTGCAATCAAGTTTACAAGCCCTCTCCCCAGGTTTTGTGACAGCTACCAGAAAAAGGAGATTCAGGATGTTGATAACGAGGAACTGGGAGAAAAGAGCAGCAAATGCCATGTCCCTGGGACCTTCTATTTTGCTGACCCCCTGAGAAACCTTCTGAAATCTACTCATTCCAAGTCACTCAACATCCACACCCTTAACTCAACTTTAACTGCTTTTTGCCCTTCCAAAGAATCCTGGCAAATTGCCAACTGCATGGACCACCATGAGATCTTACTGAAAGAGATAATCCTAAATATCTTAACTATGAAACTATATGTCAGCTGAATCATCTCTTCTCCATGACCAGCAAGAGACCAGTTTGTAGTAGGTAGTTCCACTTGGGCCGCCTCTGTGCCATCCAATGTAAGAGCTGAGCTTCACCGAAGTCCTGGCAGGATGTATGTGAACTTCTTGGAACACAGTAGACTCTCTGACTTATTAAATAAACGGAACTAAGAGTGAGACCCTTTGCTGTGATCTCTGCCCCCAAGTCATGGATGATCAAAACACTCTGGATTTGCATTAACTTGGGTAGCTACATCTTGAGGCAAAATTGTACAAAATAACTGGACGAGTGGTAGTCCTTCCCAGGTGTTGCACCCTTCAGTTTCATCATCTGCAAAGTAGGACATTGAAGTCTTGCTGAGTTACATCTTTAATAATACTTTTTCAGTGTTTAAGAACCACCATTTTGAAAGCACCCCATAAAAACTATATGATCCTCAGACCCCACAAAACCTAACTGTATGTCTTCCATACTTCAGGGAGTGGCAAATCAAAAATTTCATTACTTTCTATTTATTTATTTATTTATTTATTTATTTTTAAAGATTTTATTTATTTATTTGAGAGAGTGCATGAGAGAGAAAGAGAGAGAGAGAGCATGAGTGGGGAGGGAGGGGCAGACTCCCGCTGAGCAGGGAACCTGACTCGGGGCTTGATCCCAGAGCCCTGGGATCATGACCTGAGCTGAAGGCAAACACTTAACTGACTCAGCCATTCGGGTGCCCCTTATTACTTTCTATTTAAAGATCAAGTTAATTTAGGATCAATATATTCCTGACTATACTAGGTATGAGAATGTTCCACACTTCCCAGCAATGTGGAGGTCAAGGTAACAACTCAAGTTTTCAATCTGGCTAAAAAAATCACTTTGCTTTTAACTTTACTTAATATTCTATGCCTCCTATTTATTAAGTATCACATTGTCCAGGAGGTTCACCAGGAAACTGCATGGTCAGATAAAGCTAACATTTTTTTCCCCCTTATGTTCTTATAATTGTATCATATGAAATGGGATGATTATAAGAAAGATGGATTCCCCCCACCCAGAAAAGAAAGATGGATTCCAGGGTGCCTGGCTGGCTCAGTCAGTGGAGCGTGTGACTCTTGATCTTGGGATCATGAGTTCGAGCCCCATGTCGGGTGGAGAGATTACCTCAAAATAAAATCTTAAAAAAAAAAAAAAAAAGAAAGATGGATTCCATTAACTATAAGACCCCCACTGGATGGGTTTAGATATCCATATTGCATATTCAAAATTGAGGAGCACTAAATTGCTCTGCATAATAGAGGAAGACAAATCTGGAGTACAAAAGGCAATTCTAGAGGAAAGAGGAGATAGGAAAGGGAGAGAGATAGGAGCCAGCAAAATTCTGGAGCATTGGGTGTACAGGGGGTTAAATGTCACTGAGAATGGCAGGATAACTGAAAAGAATTTTCTTAATGAGTTTATTATTTTTTCATTTTGCAATCTTATTTCTATATTTATCCAGTAGCATAATTAATTGATCAACCAATTAATTTTTTAACTTCTCAATGTAGTTGCAAGCATATAAATTTGGCCAAAGGTTAAAAGCAAGAAAAACCAAACAAACAGAACTCCCTAGTCATGGGGCACTTGGGTGGCTCAGTCACCTCTCCCTTGTCTGGGAACTGTCCCCTTCCCAGGCCCACCTTCTGGTTACAGGGGTGGGTATGGTTGGGACTGCGTGGTCTCACTTTTCCGGCTGCAGCCAATGATAGAGATCTGACCTAAGCTGGGACTTGGTCCCTTTCCCAAGAATCTGGATTGGGACCGAGAGACTCCAGCCTTGCCTGAGATAATATCCTAAGCAGGAACAATTAAAAACTTGGAAGCTGGGGTGCCTGGGTTGCTCTGTCAGTTGAGCATCAGTCTCTTGGTTTTGGCTCAGCTCATGATCTCAGGGTCCTGAAATCAAGCCCCGCATCTGTCTCTGCACTCAGGGAGGAGTCTGCTTGAGATTCTCTCTCCTTCTTCCTCTGCCCCTCCCCTGCTCGCTTTCTCTCTCTCTCTCAAATAAATAAATAAATCTTGGGGCACCTGGGTGGCTCGGTCGTTAAGCATCTGCCTTCAGCTCAGGTCATGATCCCAGGATCCTGGGATTGAGCCCCGCATCGGACTCCCTGCTCTGCAGGAAGCCTGCTTCTCCCTCTTCCACTCCCCCTGCTTGTGATCCCTCTCTTGCTGTCTCTCTCTGTCAAATAAATAAAATCTTAAAAAAAAACAACTTTAAAATAAATAAATAATAAATAAGTAAATTTCTCTAGTCATTAAATTGACTTCTTTTAAGCACTATGTAAAGAAATAACTGAAGGGGCACCTGGGTGGCTCAGTTGGTTAAGCGACTGCCTTCGGCTCAGGTCATGATGCAGGATCCTGGGATCAAGCCCCGCATCGGGCTCCCTGCTCGGCTGGAAGCCTGCTTCTCCCTCTCCCACTCCCCCTGCTTGTGTTCCCTCTTACACTGTCTCTCTCTGTCAAATAAATAAAATCTTAAAAAAAAAAAAAGAAATAACTGAAAAGAATTTCAACATTGGAATTTTCCCTTATGCAAAGTTTAAGTGTACATCACTTCAGTGTAAACACTTCCTTCATCTTCTCCCTGCTCCCCAGCATCCCTAATCTTCTGTAACACCTACTACTCAAACAAATGCTTGACATGAGTAGTTTTTGTGATGCTTGGAACTCGGAGGGATAACATGAGGCTGTAATTCCTGGGAATTCACAGGATTCTTTAAAAAAAAAAATTTATTGTTATGTTAATCACCATACATTACATCATTAGTTTTAGATGTAGTGTTCCATGATTCATTGTTTGTGCATAACACCCAGTGCTCCATGCAGAACGTGCCCTCTTTAATACCCATCACCAGGCTAACCCATCCTCCCACCCACCTCCCCTCTAGAACCCTCAGTTTGTTTTTCAGAGTCCATCGTCTCTCATGGTTCGTCTCCCCCTCCGATTTCCCCACCTTCATTCTTCCCCTCCTGCTATCTTCTTCTTTTTTTTTTTCTAAACATATATTGCATTATTTGTTTCAGAGGTACAGATCTGAGATTCAACAGTCTTGCACAATTCACAGCACTTACCAGAGCACATACCCTCCCCAGTGTCTATCACCCAGTCACCCCATTCCTCCCACCCCCCCCACTCCAACAACCCTCAGTTTGTTTCCTGAGATTAAGAATTCCATATCAGTGAGGTCATATGATACATGTCTTTCTCTGTTTGACTTATTTCGCTCAGCATAATACCCTCCAGTTCCATCCACGTCATTGCAAATGGCAAGATCTCATTCCTTTTGATGGCTGCATAATATTCCATTGTATATATATACCACATCTTCTTTATCCATTCATCTGTCGATGGACATCTTAGCTCTTTCCACAGTTTGGCTATTGTGGACATTGCTGCTATAAACATCAGGGTGCACGTACCCCTTCGGATCCCTACATTTGTATCTTTGGGGTAAATACCCAGTAGTGTAATTTCTGGATCATATGGTAGCTCTATTTTCAACTTTTTGAGGAACCTCCATGCTGTTTTCCAGAGTGGCTGCACCAGCTTGCATTCCCACCAACAGTGTAGGAGGGTTCCCCTTTCTCCGCATCCCCGCCAACATCTGTCATTTCCTGACTTGTTAATTTTAGCCATTCTGACTGGTGAATTCACAGGATTCTTAAGGAGTCGGTGGATTTCCTCCAGAGGGTTTGGGATTGGAGGTTAGAAGCAATTCTAAGTAATTTCAGAAGGCAGGGATCTAGGCTACATATAAAACCTGTGTGCTTGGCCTTTCCTTTTCTCATCCCACCAGGTGTGTCTCAACATAGGGACAGTCCTAGGCATCAACCTTATTCGGTCTCCATTTGGGTCCACTCCTCTCAGTAGATGTTCCTCTCAGCCTACTAGTCTACAGGGAGGGCTGGCACTTAGGGCCACTGAGCATAGACTTAGAGATCATTCAGGGCATAAGGGACCCAGCCCATGCTCCACTCACCAAACCCTGCACACTGGCACAGAGCTGCATCCATTCGGAGAGGGGGCGCCATTTACTAACTCCCTCTAAGAGGCCTGTGGGATCGAGACTGCCCTGCAGCCACCACTGGAAGGAGAAACCGACCTCTCCCATAGCTATCCTGTATAACATTTCCTCACCTACCTTCCCCTGGAGGTTTGTACGGTTCTCCACTCTTGGGTTTCACTGATTGTTCCTGCCTTGGCTACCTCACTCCCTCTACCCCCATAATTTATTTTCAAAGCTGCCTCTCTCACAATGGAGTGAGGACTTCTATTTGCAATGCAGAACAGTTTTGTTTCTTTGATCCTTGGCCCTCCAAACTATGTTCTCTTAGGCCTGCTGGGAATAATGAGCAGGCCCATTGAAGAGTCAGGTACCTCTTCATAGCTTCTCCCTTTTCTACACAAAAACACAAAGGCCCTGCCAAAGCTTTGAAACTAAACCCTTAGACTCCTCCAGTCTGTGCTCATGCGCGTTACATAAAAAGGAGCCTGGTGAAAGAAAGAAGAGACAAAGAGTGTGGTTTTCTTTTTCTAGTCACAACTGTTTGCATTTTCTGATTTTTCTGCAATGAATACACAGAGGCTCAGGGAGGTTATATAACTTGCCTGAAGTCACGCAGCTAGTAAATGGGGGCCTGGAAGTCCATCCTGTCCCAGGAGTTCAGATTGCACAGAGGGCTCTTTCCACCACAGCCAAGCTGTCCCTGGAAGGTTGAGACTGGCTGCCAAGCCTGGAGAAGGAAGAGGTTTTCTCATAAGGAGAAAGACAAATTACTGTCCCTCTGCTGGCGAAAAATATGATATAGGATATAAATATGTCTACGGTCAAGAGAGCTGAAGTACCACCCCCTGAGGTGCTACCACCTTACCCCTACATGGGCAGCCCTATGTACTAAGTTGGTGCTACAATCGCGTCCTGATTCTAGCTAGGCTAATGGGTCTCTCTCTCTCGTGCACTCTCTCTCTCGCTCTTGGAAATCTGTAATTAGAATTGGGAGGTGTCTTGTTCAATCTGGGAAGGTCTCTTGAACAGAAAAGTATGCTTGAGTTGTGTGTTGGCCATCTTCTACTGGCTATGTGGAACAAAAAGCTGAACAATGGGGCGCCTGGGTGGCTCAGTTGGTTAAGCGACTGCCTTCGGCTCAGGTCATGATCCCAGAATCCTGGGATCAAGGCCTGCATTGGGCTCCCTGCTCGGCTGGAAGCCTGCTTCTCCCTCTCCCACTCCCCCTGCTTGTGTTCCCTCTCATGCTGTCTCTCTCTCTCCGTCAATTAAATAAATAAATTAAAAAAAAAAAAGCTGAACAATGATGTTGAGAGAGAGGAAGAATGACATATGTGAGGAAGAAATAGAAAGATTCCTAATGTCTTTAGTTCCTGGATCCAGTAAATTCCTACTTTGTTTAAGGAGTCCAAAGAACTTGAGACAGAGAGCACCGCAGCCCAAACCAGTCATTTCCAAACTATAAAAACTATAAATCAATTGTAATTTATCACATATTTCCATGTAACAAGAGGCCAATAGTTTAACAGCCAAAACCTCAACCAGGACACAGACTTCCTGTGTGACTGGGGCAAGTTTCTCAATATCCGATTTCCCAATTGTAAGATAGAAATAGTACCTTTCTCATATGATTTTTGTGATGATTAAATGAGTGGTTATATGAAAAGTCCTCAGAAATAATGACTGGAACATAGAGAACAGTATGTAAATGTTAGCTATTATTTGTCTTTGTTTTCTACTTCTCCTTTCTCCTATTTTTTTTTTAAAGATTTTATTTATTTATTTGACAGAGAGAGAGATAGAGCAGGAACACAAGCAGGGGGAGTGGGAGAGGGAGAAGAAGGCTTCCCGCAGAGCAGAGAGCCTGATGCGGGGCTCGATCCCAGGACGCTGGAATCATGACCTGAAGGCTGACGCTTAACAACTGAGCCACCCAGGCGCCCCACCTTTCTCCTATTTTATACATGGGGAAACTAAGACCCGGGAAGTCAAGGGTATTGCCCAAGGCTATGTTGCAATTAGACAGAAAGGCTGGGCCCAGAACTGAAGTCTTCTGATCCTAACTTCAATGTTTGGTCCATCACCCTAAATGTCCCACAAGCAACCACCTGTTACAGAGTTTCCTTGGGGAAAATGTTAGAACCCAAGCCCTGAGGGTATTATGAGATCTGATTAGGAAGCAGCTCCCTGCCTTTGCTCCTGGTTGGAGAGCAAGGCTACTCCAACTTGGCTTGCCCAGATGGGCCTCCATGCCTGCACAATTGAGGAAGAGGAGAAGGGTTTAGTAATGATAATGTAAGACCTTGAGAAATATTTTGCAAAGAATCCTGCAGCCGAAAATGTCTGCTAATATTTAGGAAATCAGGAAGTGTAGAATCACAAGGAACCAACAACAATGATCTCAGCTACCAGAGACACCAAAGTGGGTGATTCACAGGAGGATGCCTAAAGCTGTACCCCAAACCTCTGTCTGCTGTTTGCCAAAGCCCGAGGCCTGTTCACCACTGATAGAATAATAATGGCCTTTCCTTTCCTTCTGCCTTCCAAACTCGCATGAGCACCTCTTATTTTCAGGACACAACCTAGAACCCTGTTGTCAAGGGAATCTGGGAAATGTAGTTTTGAGGCTTCCAGCCCCCAAAATATAGGGGAAATTATAGAAGGTAGTGAGAATGGTGCTGAGCTGACAATATGGTAGGGTCCACCTTTTTGCTATTCAAATACATTCTTCTATCCATATTTAACTTTCAAACAACATTACTGTTCCCCTTAACATGATGCAACTATCCCTCATATAAATAAAGATATTCTTATGGCCTGAATTGTGTTCCCCCCAAATTCATATGTTGAAGCCCAACTCCCAGTACCTCAGAATGTGACTGTATTTGGAGATAGAGCCTTAAAAGAGACATTTAAGTGAAAATGAGGCATAAGTGTGGGCCTTCATCCAATCTGACTGGTGTCCTTATAAGAAGAGGAAATTTGGACGCACTGACACATTAGATGTCCCAATTTCCCTAACAACCTTGCAGGGTTTTGAGTAGAGGCTTGAGACAATCTAACTCACATTTTTAAAATGATCACACCAGCTGCCATGTTGCAGATAGAAAATAGGAAATGGGGTGGAAGCAGGGAGACCATTTTGGAGGCTGTTGTAACAGTTCAGAGAGGTGATGATGGCTTTGACCAAGGTGGTGTTGATGGTGCTGGTAATGGTAGTTAAAAGCGATCAGATTGGAAAATATTTTGAAGGCAGAGCCAACTGAATTGACTGGTGGAACATGAGAAAAAAAGGTGTCAGGGACGATTCGAATATTTTGGGCCTGAACAAATAGGAGATTTAAATGGCCACTTACTAAACTAAAATAAATCTGGGAGAGGGAAAGGGTGGGGGTACCTGTGTTGGGGAGTAGATTCAAGGTTTTAGTTTTGCATGTAAATTTTGAGATATCAGTTACTGATGTAAATAGAGACATCAAGTAGAAATTGAATTTACAAGTGTATATTCAGGAGCGAGGATAAGGCTGAATGAATAGTTTGGAAGGTATCAGTATATTTAAATCCGAGGGGCCAGAGGAGAGATCACCTAAGCCAATGATTTTCCACTGGGATGATCCACCCAGTAAAGAAAATTTTGAAAAATTGCCAGAACATTTTAGGGGGAGGGCAGGTGGCATGATAATTAAGGTAGGGACCACTACAAGGCTTTTGTGTGTGGGACCAGGGCTCCTAGGCGTCCTGCAATGCACAGGACAATCCTGCACAACAGAAATTGTCCCACATTCCACATAATTTTCAAATGTCCTATCAGACATTCATTTGATGGAAATTATATTTATTTTTTATCTCAGCCCAGAGGCTAAATCTATTTTCTACATGTATGGTTTTAATATATACTGAGTTTCCCAGGAACACCACTTCCATGTAATTAATTGATGGAAGAGGGGGCTTTGTTTTGTTCAGAAAATCAACCACAAAGCTGCTCTCTGTATTCGAGATGCTAGTCCAGTTCTCCTGGATTGGTCTGCATGCGCAGCTTTGGCAGGCACAGTGATTCTAGGAATGGCTGCAAGCATCTGATGATTACATGAGGGCTTCTGGTGAAGTTGTTCATAATTTGCGCATGTTCAAATATATAACACTTTTATGCATTAGTTTCCTCATTTCTCCCTATAATACAGGGAGTTAAGTTCATTATTTTGAAACTATGTGTGTAGGGTGCCTGGGGGCTCAGTCGTTAAGCGTCTGCCTTGGGCTCAGGTCAAGATCCCAGGGTCCTGAGATCGAGCCCTGCATCAGGCTCCCTGCTCACCGGGAAGCCTACTTCTCCCTCTCCCACTCCCCCTGCTTGTATTCCCTCTCTCACTCTCTCTCTGTCAAATAAATAAATAAAATCTTGAAAGAAAAGAAAGAAAGAAAGAAAGAAAGAAAGAAAGAAAGAAAGAAAGAAA
>NW_023270447.1:63579117-63595235 GCF_011800145.1 Mirounga leonina
GAAAGAAAGAAAGAAAGAAAGAAAGAAAGAAAGAAAGAAAGAAAGAAAAGAAACATGTGTGTTAGTTTGGTGTGAAGGGTATTCTCCATTTGCCACTCCAGACCTGATCCACTTTCTGCTCTTCTGTTGCTTGCTTCCTGGCCCAGGAGGCAGACTTTAATGAATGGTATCAATCAGCTCCGTTGCCCAGTGGCTTCCCGTTGAGTTCAGCCAAAGGGAAATACTACTCCCTCATCTTGGCCCTTCAGACCTAGGGATGGCAGACAAATCCCTCCAGTGCTTCCTCATTCCTTGCTGGTTCCCTTAACTCTGTCCACATCTTTTTCAATAATCCCTTCATTAAACTGGCTTCAGTTGGACTCAGCTTGAGTGTGCCATCTGTTTCCCACCAGCCCCTAGCTAAGACACTAGTTACATTATTTCTGAATTTCATTTTAGGACAGTAAAGGGCAAATTACAAAAGATTTGTTAATAAAAGGGAGTAAATCCAGAATGTGGAACATTCTTGAGGACAATTGAGCTGGCTTCTGCAGTAAGTCAGCAGAATGAAAAATAAAGGGAAGGGGGAGGATTGCTAGAGATTAAAAGGATTGAAAGGGCACAACAACAAAATGTGTTGACCTTGTTTGGATCCAAATTTGGACAAACCCAGTATAATAAGGCATATCTGAAACATGAAGGAAAGTGTAATTATGTGCTGGATTTTAATGATACCAAAGAATGATTTTAAATTTTGTTAAGTATGGTCACGGCATCATGGTTAAGTGAGAAAATAGCCCATGTCTTTAAGAAATGCACTGAAGTATGTAGGAGTGAAATGGCATGGTGTGAGGGATTTACTTTAAAATACTTCGGCAAGGGGGCGCCTGGGTGGCTCAGTTGTTAGGCGTCTGCCTTTGGCTCAGGTCATGGTCCCAGGGTCCTGGGATCGAGCCCCGCATTGAGCCCCGCATCGGGCTCCCAGCTCAGCGGGAAGCCTGCTTCTGCCTCTCCCACTCCCCCTGCTTGTGTTCCCTTTCTGGCTGTGTCTGTCAAATACATAAATAAAATCTTTAAATAAATAAATAAATAAAATACTTCTGCAAGGAAAAAGGAAAAAGAGAAAGAGGGATAGATAAAGCATCTGGGGGAATGGGGGATAGATAAAGCAAATTCAATATTATTAAATGCTGAATCCAGGTAATAGATATATGGGGATGCATTGTACTGTCCTCTCTACATTTGTTTGTATGTTTGACATTCTTTATGGTAAACCATTTTGAAACTAAATTAGATTAAATTAAAAAGGGACATTTTGTCTAATACGGGGCATCAACCAAGGCAGGAAGTGAAGACAAGGGAAGAGATTTGGATTGAAACAGGAGTATATCCAGGCAAGATCTATAAAGGAGGAAAAGGAAAGAAAGTAATGATAATGATGAGACCATGACCCTAAGGTAAATAGACAAGGTGAAGGGTAACAAAAAGGTAGTAAGGTCAATGGGCTGGATGTACTGAAGAAGTTGAAAAGTTACTGGATTCAGAATACCAAAGAGAGTGAGCCACAATATAAGTGGTGATGGTCAAAGAATGGAGTGCTTAAAAATAGTCAAAGTACTGGGGCTCCTGTGTCGCTCAATCGGTTAAGTGTCTGACTCTTGATTTTGGCTCAGGTCATGATCTCAGGGTCCTGGGATCGAGCCCCACGTCAGGCTCCCTGCTCAGCAGGAAGAAGCCTGCTTCTCCCTCTCCCTCTGCTTGCTGCTCCCCACTGCTTGTGCTCTCTCTCTCAAACAAATAAAATCTTAAAAAAAAAAAAAAAAAAGAATGCAACTAGGAAAGGCATAGACTGACAAATCATATCCAGAACATACAAAGAACTCCCACAAATCAATACCAAAAAACCCCATTCAATTAAAAAATAAACAAAAGAGGGATGCCTGGGTGGCTCAGTTGGTTGAGCTTCTGCCTTCGGCTCAGGTCATGATCCCGGGGTTCTGGGATTGAGCCCTGCATTGGGCTCCCTGCTTAGCGGGGAGCCTGCTTCTCCCTCTGCTTGCTGCTGCTCATGCTCTCTCTCAAATAAATAAATAAAATCTTTTTAAAAAATAATAAAAAATGAACAAAAGATATAAACAAGCGTTTCACAAAAAAACACATTCAAATGGCCAATAAACATATGAAAGAATGCTTAAAATAATATAAAAAAAAAATAAAATAATAGGGGCGCCTGGGTGGCTCAGTTGGTTAAGTGACTGCCTTCGGCTCAGGTCATGATCCCAGGATCCTGGGATCAAGCCCCGCATCGGGCTCCCTGCTTGGTGGGAAGCCTGCTTCTCCCTCTCCCACTCCCACTCCCCCTGCTTGTGTTCCTGCTCTCGCTCTCTCTCTCTGTCAAATAAATACAATCTTTAAAAAAAAAAAAGAGTGTTGGTCCTTAAGAAACTGACAATTTGGTGCGAAAACAAAAAATAACTCTGAGCCGGGAATGAAACCTGGATTCTGATGGAGTCCAGGGCAGGCTGGCCCCCAAATATGCTACTTTGGGATACTGATTATTTTGAATTAAAGTTATTTAAGAAACAGCCAGTGCAAAAAGGACACTCTGACCCTCCTTTGTGCCCGTGAAAGCAGGAAATAAATCTCTTATGTGAAAGATTACCAGGAGGTGAAGAGACATCCTTATCACCAGAGATGGGAATTCAGGGCCAAAACCTATATAAACACACCTTGTTACTTTTACTAATTTACTACCAAGCCCAAATTCTGTTTAAAATTCCTTTCTAACTGAAGCTCCCAAACATAAGTTTTCTTTGAGGACAAAGTTCTTCACAGATTTGTGTTTCTTTGTCTAAAAGGTATAAAAGCTGTCTGCTTTGGTCACTTCTCTGAGATTCATATTTCTATGAGCTCCCATAAGTATGAATTAAATTTGTTTTTCTCTTGTTAATCTCGCTCATGTCAATTTAATTCTTAGACCAGCCAAACGAACCTTGAAGGATAGAGTAAAATTCCAATAATTCCATCTTGCTTCTGCTTCTGGCTGGCTGTGTGACCTTGTGCAACTCCTTTGCCATCTCTGAGCCTGGGGGCCAGGCTGGGTGGTTCCCCTGCCTTCCTCTGTAAAGACATCGTTTGAGGCTGCATGGGAGTCCTAAAGTGGAAGGTACTGGGATGAGTGACTGCTGTGACTGTATTGGGAGTCAGAGAGATTCCAGGCCTCATTCCCCATCTCTTAAACTACTGTTAAAGCAGACAGTCCTACCCCTCCCTGCTTCTCTGGCCCTAGGTCACCTGCAGGACATCCCAGACTCTCCCACAAGCTATCCAGCCTATGTTAGATCACCTAGGGGTAGGGTCCCAGTCCGCCCACCCTAGGCCAATTGCAGCAGGATCTCTGCCAGACAGAAGGCAATTTCCTGGATGATGAGCAATCAGAACTCACTCTGGGCTTGGCCTCTTTAGGGCGTGGGCCTCACCCCGGAAAGGGCCTTAGGCCACAGCAATCAGGAACTTCCTTGATTGCCCTGGAGATGTGAGGCCCACCCAGCTCTGCTCAGCTACCCTGGAGGAAAAGGGGAAAGTCTGGATGTAATACCCAGGCCTAAACCTTCCCTCACGCTCTATATCCTCTAGCGTTGCTGCTGCTTTCTTCTTCCCTCCCTGTCCTGCCTCCCTCCCTGGGGTTACAAATAAATATGAACAAGTAGGCAAATTTGCAAATACAGAATCTTCAAATAATAAGGATCAACTATATGTTGTCCTGGGGGAGCCTGGAGGAACCTCTGACTCAGCTGGAAGAGTCAGGGAAGACTTGCAAAGAGATGCTACTTTGGCTATTCCTGTAATACAGAAAGGTCCAGACAGGGGGATTGTGACCACATACTAAGTCATGTGATTTGACAAAGGACTATTTCTTTCCTATTCATTCGTAGGTATTTTGTTGCTCTCATAAATGTGGTCTTCTCTTTCATCATATCTTCTAACTCAGCACTGAACAATAGAACTTTCTGTAATGATGGACTTGGTTTATAACTACACTAATACAGTAGCCACTAATCACATGTGGCTATTGAGACGTAAAGTGTGACTAGGATGATTGAGAAACTGAATTTTAAATTTTACTTAATTTTAGCTATTTTAAATTTAAATTCAAATAGCCCCATGGTTATCATGTTGAAAAATGCAGTTTTAACTGATTGCAATTTGTATGTATAAAGGATATTATTTTTATATATTAATTTCATACCCATTTTCTTACTGAATGTTGTTTATGGCAGTTTTTCAGTTAATTCTAGTGGGTTCTCTTGGAATACAAACATGTTATTAACAAGTAAAGATAATTTTATCTACTCTTTTCCAATTTTTATTTCTTTTTCTTGTCTAATTGCATCAGCTAGTACCTCCAATTAAAGGTTATATAGTAATATTGATGAAAGTGTGTATTCTTGTTCCTGACCTAATGGGATTTCTAAGTGTGTTTTTTTCCTTTTTATATATATAAAATGATACCAACAGGTGACAAATGAATTGTTCTGTCCCCCTAGCTTTCTCTTCCTCCTGTGCTCCCTGTGCTATTGGGTTGAGGTGCTGCTGTTTTCCAAGTTAGGAATCTAGCCCTCACCTTCATTTTCCTCTCCCTCTCCTCTCCCTTCCCTTTTTCTCCCCTTCTCCCTCCTTCCCTCTCTCCATTATCCAGGCCAACCAGCTGCCAAATCTATCTTCTTTCCATTTCCACTGCCACCACCACCTGGTACTTTTCATTGCCTAGAAACATTAGAAGAGGGGCGCCTGGGTGGCTCAGCTGGTTGAACATCCAACTCTTGATTTCAGCTCAGGTCATGATCTCAGGGTCACTGGATCAGGCTCTGTGCTCAGTGGGGAGTCTGCTTCTCTCCTTCTCCCTCTCCCTTTGTCCCTCCCCTTCATGTGCACATGCACACATGCGCTCTCTCTCGCTCTCTCTCAAGAGGAAGGAAGGAAGGAAGGGAGAGAGGGAGGGTAGGAGGGAGGGAGGGAAGTTAGATTAGAAGAGCATCCACTATGTTAGTCACCTTTTTTCCACTTTCACTTCCTTCAGTCCTTTCCCCACAAAGCAGATGATATGGTCTTTCTAAACTCTTGACCTATCAGATGGCTTCCCTACTTAAAACTTTTCGATTGGCTTTTTGGCTCTTCTCAAAATAAGATGCAGACTTTTACTGTGGGCTACAAGGCCTGGATGGTTTAGTTCCTGTAGACCTCTCCAAATTCACCTCATACCACCTGCTGATTCCTCTATGTACAGTGCTTTCCCCCAAGCCCCTTGAATGTCTGCTAATTCTCCTTCTTCGTGATTCAAATCAAAAGGCATTTTCTCAGAACATTCTTTCCTGAGCACTCAATTTAAAGCCTAGCTGGCTCAGTTGGTAGAGCATGTGACTCTGGATCTTGGGGTTGTGAGTTTGAGCACCATGTTGGGTGTAGAGATTATTTAAAAATAAAATCTTTTAAAAAAATAAAGTCTCCACACCAATTCCCTCTATAACATCACCCTGCTTCTTTCATTGTGCTTATTATAATCCAAAATTACTTATATGCCCATTTATTTGTCACTGGTCCTCACTGAGCATGTAAGCTCTATTTTATTCACCACTCTATCCTCAGAGGCTAGCCAGTGCATGACACATGTAGGCCCAATACAAATATTTGTTCCATAAATGGATAGCCAACCTCATATGCTCAAGGACAAATCTGGAATTCCTTCTTTGCAATGTTGAAAGGTATTGCTCCTTTCTTCCAGCAGGTGGAGCCAAAGCCACACCTGTTCTGTAGCAGGAGTTGGGGTGGAGTGTGTGATTGGCGTGGCTGAGGACTGCAGGACAGAGTCAAGAGGGAGGCAGAGTTTTTTGTAGTAATGTTGGATCCAAGCATAGAGGAAGTCAAGATGGCACTTCTCCCAAAGGATGGGTAGGTATGAGCTGTCTAGAAGGCACATGGAGTCACCGGTGACCAAATGAGTTTCTGGGATCCCAGGTTGTTTTTCTACCTACCCCCCGCCCCACCACCATATCATCCCCCACGAAATCAGCAGGGGATCTTCGAGGAGAACAATTTTCTGTGAGCATAAAACTGAAGAGAAGGTTTTCCATTCCAAATCCCCATTGTACAGTTGGGGGAAACTGAGGACAAGAGAGAAGCATCATGTTGGGTCAGTGCCTGTTGGGTGTAGCTCACAAAACCTTCTTGTTATAGCTCATGTTTAAAAACTCAGCCCCAACCCACCCCACCATGCCTGGCCCTGGGCTCAATATGGGAAGCTACAGTAGAGGGGGCATGGACTCTCGAGAGCTGCCCCAAAGAACAGGGGAGAAAGAATGGCTTTAGAGAGGCATTCTGGAACCAAGGCATATTGGATCAGTGTCTGCCAGATGGACCAGGGGCCAGAGGTACATTCCAGGGCTGGGCAGGTGGACTGTGGGGCTGGGGAGATCAGCAGGGGTCTCAGACTTCCTCCTGAAGACAATGGGGACTCATAGAAGGGCTTCTAAATACTTTGGTTATCTTGGAGAATTTGCAGAAGGAATGTGAGGAGATCAAATCAAAGACAGAGACCAGGGCGCCTGGGTGGCTCAGTTGGTTAAGTGACTGCCTTTGGCTCAGGTCATGATCCTGGAGTCCCGGGATCGAGTCCCAGGATCAAGTACTGCATCAGGGCTCCCTCTGACCCTCTTCCTCTCATGCTCTCTCTCTCATTCTCTCTCAAATAAACAAATAAAATCTTTAGAAAAAGAGAGAGAGAGAGAGAGAGACCAGCGAGGATGCTGGTATAATCATCTAGGTGAGAGACCTGGTAAGTAATTGCAGGGATGGGCAAGAAGCAAGCTTGAGTGGTTTAGGAAATTTAAAATAACTTTTATTTTTTAAAGACAGGTTTTGGTGTTTATTGGAGTAGAGGGAGGGGGAGTTAGGAGTGGGTCTCTGCAAACATTATCTGAGTTCTTGAGCATTCTGGCTACGAAAGCCAGTCCAGAGCCCAGGGCTCCTGCCTTGCCCAGGCAGCCTGACCCTGAGATGGCAGCTCTAAAGGGAGTGGGACCTGGCTTGGTGGTGACAAGACTATCGGTTCACATATTAGCCTAAAGTAGTGGGTAAGAGCACTGGTCCTGTAGCCAGACAGCCCGGGTTCAAACATCAGCTCCTCCACTTACTGTCTGATGATCTTGGACAAGTTACTTTTCTGTGCCTCAGTTTCCTTATCTGTAAAATGGGGGTAATAATGTACTTACCTCATAGGGGAATTATGCATATAACCATGCCGGTTAGTTAACACTTGATCAATTTATGAAAGTGCCTTGGCAGAACTTCAGGGCAAAAATGGAGCCTTCCCCAGCCACCCTGAAAATGGAGCCCTAGACCCAAAGTAACAACCAAGCCTGAAGGGTCTATGCACTTCTCTTCTCTGGGCTTCATTTATCCATGCATAGAATAGAGAAGTTGGACCCGTAGCCCTGATCCTACCAGCTTTGCTTTCCCAATATCTGGAGCTTGGCCTAAGTGTGTGAGACCCAGTGATGCACTGGGGCAAGCTCCTACCAGTTTGTGAGAGCCAACTGTTCAATTTTCGGGAAACTGGCCTTAGAACAACCATTGGTAACTTGAAATTGGCTATAGAAGAAGCAATTACGCCATGCAAATGGACAAGTGCTATAAACTAGGGCTTCCCCCAGCAACCTCCTCCCCGCCAACAGTGGTTTTTCACCAGCACACCAGTGCTGAGACCCCTCCTCAACTCACACACAAAGCCACCCAGCCAGGTACCTTCTCACCTTCCAACACCATCATTAACAGCTATGGGGAAAGAATCGCAGGTCCCTAGGACCTCACACAGCCCCAGTCACACAGCGTGTGTGCCAGGGGCGCATGCTCAAGCATGCCTGGGGCAGTACGCACAGCATGCATGCCTGGGCAGAGCAGCCGGCTGTCTGACAGGCAGTGGGGTCACTCAGATACAGGGGAGCGAAGGATGGGATGGGATTCCAGTTAGGCAACTCTTGGCCACGTGACCCTCTCTATACTGGAGCTCAGTTTACTCATCTTTAAATTTTTTTTTTTTAAAGATTTTATTTATTTATTTGAGAGAGAGAGAGAGAATGAGAGAGAGAACATGAGAGGGGGCAGGGTCAGAGGGAGAAGCAGACTCCCTGCCGAGCAGGGAGCCCGATGTGGGGCTCGATCCTGGGACTCCAGGATCGTGACCTGAGCCGAAGGCAGTCGTTTAACCAACTGAGCCACCCAGGCACCCCGTAGTTTACTCATCTTTAAAGTGGAATAGTCCCGGGGCGCTCGGGTGACTCAGTCGGTTAAGCGCCCAGCTCTTGATCTCAGCTCAGGTCTTGATCTCAGGGTCGTGAGTTCAAGCCCCACGCTGGGCATGGAGCCTACTTTAAAAAAATAATAAAGACAAAAAAAAAAAAAAGAAAGTGGAATAGTCCCGATATAGCAAGACGGTTTCAAGGATTAAATTTGAGAACCAGCAAAGTGAAGGTAAAGCCTCCACACCATGCCTGGTACAGATAGGTGTTTAGTAAACGTTAGCTGATGCTGTTATCACACCTCCAGACACCCTCTTGCTCCCCAGGGCCCCTGCAGCTTCATGTCCCTGTCTTGGCACCGAAGGGCTCAGTGAGTGGCTGAGGGTAAAGACAGAAACAAGCACCTCTGGTTTCCAGCTTTTATGAAAATTAATAACATTAATAGCTCACAGACACATACATACACATACATTGCTATATACATGGTCATTAAGTTATTAATTAGTCTCTGTATAAAAAGTTTCTATATTAGTGTTCTAGGCTAGGCCCCATCAGTCCATGGCATATTCACAGTAGCAGCCCCGGGGCTTGGCCCCGTGGGCAGGCAGATGTGAGGCAGGAGGCTGCGTGAACAGCCCTCCCCACGGCAGGCACAGGAAGTGTCCTGGGCCACTTACTCTCGAGTCTTTGGCTCCCTTCAGGACACCTGGAGACCAGCTACTCAGCGAACAGGCAAGCAGGCCCTGATCTCTCCTGTGGTCTGGGACCCAGGTCCTGTGGATGGTGGCTTTGGGCAACATGGACGGCCCTAGAGGATGCTGGCCAGCTCCGTAGAGTCTGTGTCAGAACAGCCAGAGCTGCTGGCCTCCTCCCTGCAAGAGCCAGAGGACACAGGCTGGAGGAGGCGTCCTCACCCCTCCCCTTCCCCAGCTGCCTTGGTCCTCCGAGGACCTTGGCCCTACAGTCTTAGCCAGCCAGCTGTCAGGTGAGTCTAAACGACAGGAAGTAGACAGTTTGCTCACTCCTACTCTCAACGCAGAAACTGCCGGTCGCTCTGTTTGAAGTTCTTGCTGCCCACAGGGCACCAGAAGCCCTGGGACTACGCTTTGACCTGGGCTCGCTGATGAACTGGCATGATTCACTTCACCGTGCCCTCTGGTCTCCAGAAAGGCAGCCTCAGGCCCCACCTGAGGTCCTGCATGCCAAGAGAGCTGTGAAGAATGCAGGCTGTGGAGTGAAAACGCCAGGGCTCAAACCCCAGTTCTACTCCTTCTCAGAGGGCCCGATTACTCTTCCTGGTTAAGGCTCAGAGTGGGGATCGGGATCTCCCGACACCTAGGGGTGTCAAGGGACTGCAGGAGATCATGAATGCGCAGTCCCTGAAGTGTATAAATGCCGTGAGGGCAGGGATTCGGTCTGTTTCATTCACTAGAGCAATGCCTGGCACCTAGTGGGTTTCCAGTAAGTATCTGCTGAAAGAATAAATGCAAAACCACCCAGCACCCTGCCTGGCATGCAGCTAAGTATCAGAGCGAAGTCAGCTGCCCTTAGGGCGGAGGCTTCAAGGGAAGCTGTGCAGGAGGTAAGTCAGGCCTTGGCCACAAGGGGCAGGGGCTGAGGGTTTAGCTAGGATGATGCCCCCTCCTCTGCCTCCCCGCTCTCACCTCAGAGCCTGCAGGGCCTTCTTGTTCTGCCGCCGCTTCTCCTCATCGATGGGGTACAGCTTGAAGAGCAGCAGGCCTAGCAGGATAAGGGCTATGGGAGCTATAGTCACCAGCATCTTCAGGGTGAACTTGACACGTTCCGGCTGTGAGCAGCCACGGGTCTGGTACCCGGCAAAGCTGTGGGACCCAGGGAGCAGGAGGGTGGTGAGGGCGGGGCACCTGGGGCTTGGCCCTGCCCAGCGCTGCTCCAGGACCCCACCGCACTCACTCAAGACTGAGGGTGGAGATGCCCAGGGAGACTCCAGAGGCGAACTTGGTGAAGAAGACATAGAAGGAGAAGAAGATAGGCTCAGTTCCATGAGACTGGGGCTGCTTCAGGTGGAAGTCGTCGATGACATCCGGCAGCATGGACCTGCAGCAGGGTGGCGATCCTGAGGACTCACCCACCCAGCACTCCAGGGTCCCCACTAGCCCATATGGCACCTCTGTGGTGTCAGTAAGAAGAGGTGGCCCTCTGGGACTTTTGTATCCCCAGGGCACACAGCTCTGTGAAGCCATGGCAACTTCATAGTGGTAAGGAGGCCGGCCCCCTCCTCTGAGATGGAGCCCCATTCAACTTGGCGAATAGAACACAGACCAGATTTAAGCCCCTCATCTCGCACCTTGGTTAGGTCTTCTCGCACAGTTCACAACCTCTACAACTGTACAGGAGAGACCTGTCCCATCCCCAACCTGGACCCATAGAATGGTCTGCAGGAGAAGCCCCTGCAGAATTCCCTGCAAGGAGCTTCAGAGGTAGGGGGTAGGGGGCTGGCGGACAGAGCCAGGTGGGCCGGTACGCACTTACCAGGGTAGTAAGAAGGCCGCTGCCACACTGATGCCGGCTGCCACAGCTACCACGTAGGTGACAATCAGGTTACTCTCCATGAAGGCCACCAAGATGAGAAATGGCACTGCTGACTAGTGGAGGGGTGGGCACAGGAAGATGAGTCAGCCTGGGGACTTCGACCAGCAAACCCCAACTAAGCCCAGGCCCCACCCCTTCAGCCCCACTCACTGAGATCCCAATGTATACCGCCGTCTTCTTGCCAAATCGGGTTAGGAACCACTGCCAGACGGGAATGGTGAACGTGGCCGAGAGCTGGGGATGCACAGTCGGGAGTGAGGGAAGTGGGTTAGTCATAAACCCCTGCTGCCCTTCCCAGGACCTCAAAGATATTCCTAGCCTTGCCTGCGGGCAGCCAGATGATACCCTCTGGGCACTGAGGAAGCTGACAGGCCCCTTTGACGGCTCTCCAGGGTAGCTGAGTGCTAGTCCCAGTCTTATCTCCTACCTTCTCTGAGCCACAGCTGAGCACAAAGTGTCCAAGTTCCTGGCCTCCACGCCTTGGCCTCTGCTATGTTCTTTACTGGAATATCTTGCCCCAAATCTTTCACAGTCTTGCCTAAGCAATTGTGCGTCAGATCCACCCAGTGATTCTGAGTCTCCTCCCACATCCCTCCTAACCTTAGCCAGTCTGGGAAACATCCTCTGACTATCTAAAGAACCATCTCAAAGCCCAGGCTGCCTACCCACCCTCGGGGCCCCACACACACCATGATGGCCAGGAGCAGATTCTGGAATTCGTTTCGGAAGCCCAAGGTGTAGGTGCAAAACAAGGCGAAGTTCCCCTCCACCAGCTGGAGGATGGGCAGGGTAGGGGGAAGGAAATGCAAGGAAAGAAGTGATGTCAGAGCCCAGGCTTCCCCATGCTCCCAGGACCTCTGCTCACCCTGCCCCCATTCCACCTGTCCCTCAGGCTTCGTCACATCCCTGTCCTTGTTTTACCCCACCCCTCTTGCACCCGCCCTACTCTCAAGGCTGAGCACGTCAGGCCCCCCCCCCACTCACCATAAAAGCCAGGGAGGTGAAGAGGAAGCCAGCAATAAGCTTGACGTATGGGCCATGGCTCATGACCAGCCGGAGGCCCCGAAAAAAGGACATCGGCTCAGCCTGCTGAGTCTCATAGGGTTCTGGGGGCCAGAGAAGACAGTGAGGAAGGAGCAGAGGCTGCTCCCAAAGCCTGAGTGAGGCCCAGGCAGAGGGACAAAGCCATGTGGTGCTGGGGCCTACAGTGCTCCCCGGGGACCCCTCACCTCTCTGCTCCCGCACGCCCAGGGTCAGGATGACAGCACAGACGACGTAGATGGAGGCAATGACTCCTGCTGCCAGCAGGTATGCATTTTGCTACAAAGGAGATAAAAGTGACAGTCAGTCTGATCTCATCCCAGCTCTCAGCAGCTCCACTCAATGGACCAGTCCCTTCTCTGGGGCCTCACTGTCTCCACCTGTGAAATGGGAGAATCATCCTGGGCCGGCTGCCACTTCCCACGGCTGGGCAAAGTCCAGAGGAACAGAATGTTAAGAAGCCAGGCTGTGGAGGGTGAGAGCCCATAGTTCGCATCTCCCCAAATCTAGTTAAGTCACTAGTTCTGTGACCCTGGCCAAATTATTTAGCCTCTCTATGAGTCAGTTTCCTTATCTGAAAAGTGGGCATATTAACAGTTTGTAGATCAAATGCCCAATACTTAATAAACATGGACGATGCTGAGGATGACTGCAAACCACCCCATCGTGCCCCATCTCCCTAAATCTCTGCATAGCCAAGGGCCTCACCGTTTCTTTGAGTGAGGTGATGCTCTGTGTCCGATTGGCACCTTCCGTAGCCAGTGAAGAGTCCTTGGGGTCCTGGAGGCAAGGCGTATCCACTTGGCCCACGATTTGCCCCTGGATCGCTGTGCCCAGCACTGTGCCCAGTACCTCCACAGTCATCCCTGAACAGTAAAAAGGTCCTTTGGAGGGGCCTCATAGCTTGTCGGCCTCCAGGGAGGAAGGCCAGGTGGGTAGAGGCCCCAGGTGATGGCAGTTGTTCCAGGTGGGTAGATATCCAGTGGTGGGGCAGATGCACCTTGGCCTGCACTTACAGCCTTGCTCGCTGTGACCTCTGGCTAGCCCCTGCACCTCTCTGTTCTCACCAGAGCAATAAAGGGATCAAGTTATTTTTGAGATGGTTTTACATCCATTCCCAGCAAGGGAAGAAATGTGGCAGGAGGGTCAGGGAACAATCCCCATGATCCCTGGGGGATGGATCAGTGGGCTGGAGAGACACTTACGATATGCAGTGGCAGAATCCCGCTCACTCTGCTCTGTGCTGATGAACATCGTGAGAGCTGAGTAGGGAACGTGGAAACACTGGCATGGAAGAGAGGCCCTCGGCCAGTCAGACGATGGACAAGCAGATGTGGCTTCTGGCACCAACCCTACAGGCCCCGGGAACTGCCCTCATTCCTCCCCCCAGACACCAAGGGGAGGCACCCACACTCACCGTGACCAGTGTTTCAAACAGGCAATAGAAAAGCAGGTACCACAGGGCCTGGCCCTGTGGGAAGTCAGGCACGAACCAGATGAGGAAGTAAGCAATGATGGCCAGGGGTGTGGAGAAGATGATCCTGGGGAAGGGGGGAGGGTCTGAGTGGGGGCTGGATGTCAAAACCCCAAGTTCTGGGGTCAGCCTGGACTGCTCTGTAGTCCCACAGGGTGCCTGCCGGGAAGGAAATTCTTCTCCCTGAATCCACCCACCCCAGGGTCTCTGGGAGAGGCTGATGGCCAAGCCAGAAGCGCAGACTGCAACAGGGCCCCTGGACTGAAATCCTGAGCACGGAGCATGAGGTCAGATGTGGAGGATTGCCTAGTCTCCCCAGTGGAGAGGGCTCCAGAGGCAGGGGCTTCCTATGGGCTGGGGGAACTGCGAATGGCACTGAAACCTCGGGTGGTAGGGCAGGGAGGTGGGAAGAAGGTGCAACCCCAACATTGGTGTTCTTACATGTGCACACACATCCCTCGTGAGCACACATATACACACACTGTGGGCACACACACACGGGTTGGGAAGGCCAACTCCAGGCGAAGGACCAGGCCTAGTGAAATCACTCTAAGGGAGGGTAAATGTCTGCCTTCCCACTGGTGTATCCCACACCACTGCAAAAGTGGTTAGACCTCAGGACGGACTGACTTCATGTCATCAGTATAAAAAGGCAGCAGAGAGCAGGGGCTAAGAGGAAGGCCTTTGGAACCATTCTTCAGGAATCCAATTCTGGCTCTACCAATAACTATAAATAACTTGGACTTGAGCAAGTTATTTAACTTCTCGGAGGCTCATTTTCTCATCCATAAAAAGAAAATAGTAATAGCACCTAATTACATTCAACCTTCACTCAAGAAATATTCAAGTGCGAATATGGGCTAAGCAAAGCACTATTCTTATGACTTAGGATGGATCAGTGAATGAAAGAGACAAAAGTTATTGCCCGGTGGAACTTGTATTCTAGTTGGCAAATGAAAAATAAACATAATGTAAAAGTTATATACGTATTATTCAGGCTTAAAAGGGAATGAAAGTCTGACACATGCTACAACACAAATGAACCTTGAAGACATTATGCTAAGTGAAATAAGTCCGTCACAAAAGGACAAGTATTGCACGATCCCGCCTACAAGAGACCTACAGTAGTCAAATTCAGAGATAAAAAGTAGAATGGTGGTTACCAGGCGCTGTGGGGAGGGAGGTACAGGGAGTTATTTTTTCTGGGTACAGAGTTTCAGTTTGGGAAGATGAAAAAGTTCTGGAGATGGATGGTAGTGGTGGTAGCACAACGAGAATATGCTGAATGACACTAAACTGTACAGTTAAAAATGGCTCAAATGGCGGGGTGCCTGGGTGACTCAAGTCAATTAGCAGCTGACTCTTCATTTCGGCTCAGGTCATGATCTCGGGGTCCTGGGATCGAGCCCCTTGCCAGGCTCCGTGCTCAGCGGTGAGTCTGCTTCAGGATTCTCCCTCTCCTTCTGCCCCTCCCCCTGCTCGCTCTCTCTCTCAAATAAATAAATACATCTTTCAGAAAAAATGGTTAAAATGGCAAAATTCACGTTATGTATATTTTACCACAATTTTTAAAAATTCTATACTGTTAGAAGGTGATTAAGTGCTACGGAGAAAAGAAAGCAGGCTAAAGGGGATTAGGAGTATGGGCCTACAACTGACAACAGAGTAGACAGGGAAGCCCTCGTTGAGAAGCTGACCTCTGTGCCGAGACTTGACAGAGAGGAGGCACTTGGCCTTGCAGTTGTCTGAGGCAAAGGGTGCTGGGCACGAATAGTCAGCACAGAGGTGCTCAGGCAGGTCTGAGGAGTAGCAAGGAGGCCATTGGGGCTGGAGTGGAGTGAGCAGAGGGGATGGGATTAGGAGACGGGGTTGGAGGACACGGAGTACCAGGTCATGTAAGGCCTTGCAGGCCACGGGAAGGACTTTGGTTCCATTTCATAGAGTGGAAGTAGTTTTGAGACTTTAATAAAGTTGTTATTAAAATGTAGAACGGTGCTTGGGACCCAGTAAGTGCTTGCTGTGACTATCACACCAGGAAAGCTCAGCAGGAGAGTACAGGTCCTCAGCGAGGGAATCAGACCCCAGGCCCAGCCCTGCTGCATCCCCGCCCGCCCACGTGACCCTGGGGATACCCTGCCTCTCACCAGGTGGCCTCGGGAACTCCAGGGAAAGTGTCTGTCAAAGTCTTCCTGGTCTGAAGGGTGGATTTTAAGTGCTGGCTGAGGGCAAGGGCTGCTCTGAGGTCTGGAAGGATAGTGGGCCACGGGGCTGATAAACCTGAAAGGCCCAGCCTCTTCCCACACTAAAAGAAGGTGCCGGGTCCCAGGCCTGAGGGACCTAGGTCCTTACTGTGGTAGGGACAGGAAGGAGGTCCCATACCCTGCATGGCAGCCCCTCAGTCCACTGAGTGATCCAGTGGGCACTCAGACACAGGGGTGGAGGTTACCATTCGAGAGGTATCACCAGGAATTATCACCCAGACAGGTGAGGACATGTACACAGACACCGTGTTAAGACAAAAGGCAGCCTGAAGGGCCCTCAGCAACTTCACCGAACTGGCTGCCACACCTGCCCAGCGTGAGGCCCTCAGATCCTACTTCCCACAGGGAGGGCCTCCTCGGCTCTCCCTCTCTGCCCCCCTCCCTCCTGCCCGAATCCACGTGTCTCCTCAGAGAACAAGGGCTCCTTCCGTCAGCCTTCGTCAAACACTCCTCTCCTCTCCGCTGAGAAACCGAATGTGACTGGAAGTAACCCAGCTG
>NW_023270447.1:63595245-63643803 GCF_011800145.1 Mirounga leonina
TCTCCTCTCCGCTGAGAAACCGAATGTGACTGGAAGTAACCCAGCTGCTGTGGCCACCGCAAAGGCCTGTCCTAAGTAGCTGCCTCCCATTGGCTATGCCTCATGAGGAGATGTGGCAGCAAAGCCCCACCTCCTACCGGCTGCCAGGGACTCAGGTGAGGGGCGGGGGGGGGGGGGGCGGCCAGCCTGCCTCCTACCTGGGCAGCCTGTCCAGGTAACGCAGGCTCTCCTGCCTTCCTGCCACCACCCCCCTCTCCTCCTTCCTACCTCCCGCCCCCCCCGCCCCCTGCCATGAAGCCTGGATCAAAGGCCCCAATTTGGGCCTTAGCCAGAGGCTGGCGGGATTGTGGCGGGAGGGGGGCCTCGTGGGAAAGGAAGTTGTGGGGGTGGGGTGGGGGCTGTGGGAAGAGCTTTGAAGGCCGGAGACCAGGTATGGGCACCCCTGGGGCAGGAAGGCGCCCACTTGAGCCTGGATGGGCTGGAGATGAAAGGGGTATGTCCACCCCCCTCCCCCCACCAAGCAGGATGTCCTGGAGGGAACCAGAGCTCCAGCCTGTTAGCCTGTCCCGTGTGTCTGCCTTTGCTGTCTGATCTATGGTGTACTACCTCCCCCAACCTTGCCCTGTAGCCCGAGGCTGAGTAGTGCAGGCTCTGTATCAAGGGAAAAGGTAGTTTATATTATCCAAGGGGCCAGAGGTTATGGGTCTGCTATCCCATTCTGGGCATTACCCTCCAGCCTTGCCCCAACAGGAGCTACTCTGAAGGGGTGCCAAATTATATATTACTTAGTATGTGCCTAGCACTGTTCTAAGTACTTCACATATAAAAAATATGTGATCTTCACGTTAACCAAAGTGATAGGCATAATTATTATCTCCACTTTGCAGATGAAGAAACTTGAGGCTCAGAGATGTTAAGTGACTTGCCCAGGGCTGCACAGCTGGGGGTGGTGAAACTGAGGCAGGCTGGTTTCAGAGTTTAACCTCTCAACCACTATGCAGCCGCTATCTCTGCCACTATGGGAAATGACTGTGTGGGAGACGTTAGAATTCCAGCTTCACTGAAGGGAATGGGCCTCGGGGAGGAATGGGGGGGGTGCCCGGAGTAGGGGACGCTGCTCAGTCTAGCAGTTTGGCCAGCCTGGGAATGAATTGGCAGGGCATCCCAGTGCCCATGCCTGGGGCAGCTGAGGCCTCAGACAGGGTTTCGACACTTGGGTTTTTTTGTCATTTCTTCTCTTCACCCCACAGTCTGTGACAAGCCAGATGGAAGGATCAAGAGTTAGTAGACATGCCAAATGCCCTGCCTTCTGCCACCTCAAAGGAGTCTCTTCTACTCACCAGGGCATGAGGCGGCCCAGGCGGGTCCAGGAAGATTTGCTAATGCAGAAGCCCACCAGGGGGTCTGTGAAGGCGTCCCAAGCTCGGCCCACAAATAGGATGATGGAGGCAGAGAAAGGGTCCACCTGGAATGGGGAACAGGTAGAAGATGACCCCTTCATCCTTCTACTCACCTCAACCCTCAATGGTAGGCAAAAGCAGGGGCCCCCTCCCCATCTCATCCAGGCCCCTGGGATTGTGCGCTGCTCTCATCCAGGCCTTAAGCATCTTCACTTGCCTGTTAATGGTGATAGTAACAGTTCTCTGATAGCAGTCAGTAGCAGCGTGTGCCTTAGACATTTTCCCAGATCTGCTCCCTTATGTCCTCCCTTCCACTGCCCTTGAAAACACTCCCACCCATTAGAATGAATCCAGAATCCTTTCCTTGCTTCGCTCTCATAGCCCTGAGCTCCAACCACCTGATATCAGAATGAGCGTTTGCTGGGTGACCACAGTGGGCCTCAATTTCCCCATCTGTATAATGGGAGTTATGATCCCTCTCTTATAGAACCGGAGTTAAAAATCCCTGTCTTGCAGGTCAAGCTCTATCTTGGGTGTGGAAAAAGGAATCTTTAGATGCTTTTAGAAAGTGGCCTGTCACTATCCAGTCAAGCTATTCCCCTCTCCACAAACCTTTTAGGCCAAAAGAGACGGCTTCTTTGGAAGAGAAGACTCTTCCTTATATCCGTCAAGGCTCTACTATTGCTTTTGCTCCAGGGAGCAGGGAAGCTAGTGGCCTCTCCCACGCTGTAGCTACCCCAATCCGACTTGCCCTACCCTCCCACTCCTGACAACAGTTCTACGCTTGGATTGCAGGTTCTTCATATTTGCACCTCACTTAGGGGACCCAGCCCATGGGATTTGTTCCAAAACTAGCTGCTTGAATGAAGTTATTTGTCCTTTATGGGGCTTAGTGTTCCCCACCTAGAAATGGATACAACTAAGACGGTTTGCTTGCGGAGTCAGATGTTACATAGAAAAGACAGCCGGTGCAGTGTGTGAGCCCCCAAAGCCATGGCTGTTTAGCTTCCCATTCTCCCATCCAGGCAAGGTGAATTCTCAGGATGCCAGGCTCCTGGCCGAAGCTTCTCAAAACAGAGCAGAACCCTGGTTCACCCTAAGTACCTCTCCTAGTCAAAGACCCCATACACTGGGCACCTAACCTGAGCCCGGCACTTGGGGGCCCCTCTGCCCACTGACATGCCTCTGCTTCTTAGGTGAAGGTGAGCTGTGCCTTGTCTATAAGCCTGGCAATATCTAGCCACCCCTGAGTGGGGCCAGCTGACTGTTGTCCAGTGGGGACATGGTGTGCCAGTCTCTTCTTAAAACAAGTGTCACTAGCAGGCTCCATTCTCCCTCATGCCATCACCTACCCCTCCAGGTTCTGTTGCTCTTGCCAGGCAAGGAGAAGTTGCCTGACCTTGCCAGCTGAGACTCCTGGAGCGGATAGATTCCCCTGCTGGATACTTTCCAAAGCCTTCTTATTTCTCCATCCACTGCCAACTCTGAGAGGCAGCAAAGTAAGGATTCCATTCCCATTTCACAGATGAGACAGTCCCTAGTCCGCCCCACCTCAGGATGCTGGAGGAGCCCTGGCAGGCTCATCCCACTTACCTGAGCCACATCCAACAGGTAGATCTGCAGGAAGAACCCCAGGGCACAGCCTGTCACCTGGTAGGGGGCCCCCCCAACTGCATAGCAAAGCTTGTTGCAAATGGACAACTGTTGTTTCTTCTTGGGTTCCTTCTGGGAAGAAGAGGAAGGGGTGAAAAAAGACCCAAGATCCTGGCCTCCATCCTAAAATGTTCCAGAGGCAGGACCATCCCTCCAGCCAACTTTGCCAGGAGGAACAAGTCTGCCTTGCCCGTTCCCACCCATGGAGAGCTCACTTCCCACAAGAAAAGGAAGGTAAAAGTATTCTCTATCTTAGGAACCTGGAAAAGGGGAATCCATATGGAGGACATTGCCCCTAAGCCACCCCATCTCCAGATTCTGAGTTAATTTGGCAGCCCACCATCCCTAAAAGACTCCCCCCAGGGTCTCAGCCATGCTCTTTTCAAGTTGGAGTGGGAGCGTGCTCCAGCAGTGGACCTGTCCCCACCCAGCACCAGCCGCCACAACCTGAAAATCCTCTTGCTGCCAAGAGCCGCCTAAGCCCAGCCCCTGCGCCCGCCCTAGTTCAGAGGCCAGGACCCACCTGCCTACTGGGTGAAGACTCTAGAGAGCTGTAGGGGCCCAGCCCAGCTGGCTGCGGGCACAGCTGTTCCTTCATCTGTCCCTGAGCCACCCTGGCCCCTGTAGGCAGCCAGAGCTTCAGGCCAGCCCAGGAGCTGTCCTA
Organism: Mirounga leonina; assembly: GCF_011800145.1. Taxonomy (NCBI): domain Eukaryota; kingdom Metazoa; phylum Chordata; class Mammalia; order Carnivora; family Phocidae; genus Mirounga; species Mirounga leonina. Next base: position 63,598,963 of record NW_023270447.1, read on the forward strand.
CCCTCCCTCTTGCTATATTCCCCATCTCCAGCTCCTAGGGAATCTTGGAGAGGGGAGGAAAGGCCTCTGGGTGCCGGGGCCCCATCTAGGTGGAGCACTAGGAAGATTGAGATTGCCCTGGGGGGAAAGTGGAGATTACTCAGATGTGGTAGCCCCAGAACTGCTCACCCTGGCTCCTTGCAGGGACCGGTTAATAAAACGAAAAGGAAAAGGCAGATATGTGTTGCCTGGGATCCACTCCCCCTGGAGCCTCCCGATTTCATTAGGTTCTTCATTAGGTCCAAGAGAACTGGGGATGGGGTTGAAGGTCAAGACGCGCAAAGCACCTCGGGCGCCAACACCCACACTCACACAAACGCCTCGGAAGTAGCTCTGGTTCTTATGAATGAACCTGAGCGGCCCTCACCGCAGAGCTGAGGCGCGAGCGTGGGCCTGTGGGGTGGGGAGTAGGGGGCTGAGAGATGGGGAACTAACAGGGTTTTCCCAGATCTCTGGGGTCTGCCTTGCTTCCAGGGTGTCAAACCGAAGCCACTCGTCACAGAAGAACGGAAACCCGCTCAGCAGAGCCGGGGCACCACGTGAAGCTTCTGGCAGGGCAGCTCCGTAGAGACGCGGGGTGCGGGTGAGCAAAAGGGGGCGCCGGTGCCTACGAACCTTCTCCATCAGCCCCCGTCCCCAGGGCACCCCCGGGCCTCCCCTGCAGCGGGGCCCGCCTGTCCCCGGCTAGCCCAACGCGTCCCGGAACCAAGCCTCTCCCTCGACGTCCCCAACTCAGCTCGCCCTCACCTCCCCCCGCCCTCCGCCCGGGGGTGGCGGGGCCGGGCCCTCACCTTCACCTGGGCCGGCCGTTCAGCGGCTGGGAGGATGCCGGTGGGCAGCAGCCCCGCCGCGGAGCCGCTCTCCGCGCCCTCTCCTTTGGCCATGACCCGCGGGCCACGCCGCCGGGGGCCGGGACGCCGGGATGCTCCTCTGCTCCGCGGGCCTCCGCTCGGGCCCGGGCTCCCGTCGCGCCCACCGCCGCCACGGCCGCCGCGCGCCACTAAACCCGGCCGGCGGCTGAGGCTCACACTCCCCTGCACGCCCCCTCGCGCCTCTTAAAGGCTCGGCCCTGCGCTCTCCGATCCAATCCCCGGGCCGGCTGGCCCGCCGCAGCCAATCTCCGCGGCCGCGCGCCCGCCCTCCCGCCGGGCCGAGCCGCCCAGCCGCTCTGCCACTGAGCCACGTTCTCAAAAGCCGGCATCCGGCCGCGCGGCCTCTTCCCAGCCGCGGGAGAAGACCGGGACGCCCACCTGACACGCGCGAGGAAACTGAGGCCTAAGGCTGGAAGGGAGCTGCCCGAGGTCCCCCAGAGTGAGTTCTCCCTGAGCCTTGCCTACAGCCCCCGACTTCTGACCCCCACGCCTAGGAACAGCTAGGGGCTGGGAAGCCCACCTACCCCTTTAAAATCAGGAGTCAGGTCGAGTCTCCCTCTCCTCTAACCTGGTTGGAGGATGGAGCGCTGACACTTTCAGTATTGATGTCCCTCTTTCATCCCCCAAGACGGACCATTCCCTCTTTCCAACACTGGCTTCTCTGGGGCTCTGGGCGAAGGGGAGGGGGGAGGGAGATGAGGCTACGCAGCCGCTGCCCCTGCTGGCAGGGGGCTCCTGAGTCATGGGGAGGAGACAGGACCAGGACCACTAGCACACGATGATGATAACAGTGGCCTTTTATGGAGAGCTTCCTCCATGCTTGACATGCTCTCATTCAGTCCTCTCGGCAACGACGTGAGCGTGGGACTATCATCCCCATTTTATAGCTGAGGAAATGCAAACTCAGAGAAGTGAACCAGCTGTTATGTGGCAGAGTCAGACCTGGCAGGTTTTGCCCCTTTCCAGAGCCTTCTCTCTTAACAGCCCTGCTCTGTCCCTCTCAACAAAAATTACCAGAAGGCTAACTGGGGTATGTATGTCTCCCCAACAAAAAAGCCCTGGGAGATCCAGGGCTGACGTGGCACTCTGGGTTGAAATAATCAAGGAAAGGTTTGAGAAAGAGAGGACTGAGTAATCTGGTCCTTGAAAGAAGATGGACATTAGTCTGGAACAGACAGACGCCAGACACAGATCCAGAAAACATGCTTTTCTACCACCTCCGGGTGCCTTATGCCCGCATCACCCCAGGCTTCCCAGACACTCAAGAGGTCAGGTGGGGGCCCATTTGCTCTACTTAGTGAAGGGGCTGCTGGAATTCTCAAAGGCCACTCACCCCTGTTCCTGCGATTGCTCAGCTTCAGGCTCCTTTTTTTCTTTCTTGAGATCTCTGATTGCAGGGAGGAGAGATGAGCTCTGGCTACCCCAGGATGGCCACAGCAAGCTTCCTCATATGCCCTAGCAGCTCCCATCTTGGCACACAGCTCTTGGTCACTGCTGAGCAGAGAGAGCCAAAGCGAAGCAGCTGAATACCGTGCAGAGGGCACAGACTGGCCCCCATGGCTACACCACAAGCCGTGTGACACTCTTCTGTCTCTTCCCTTCTCTGGGTTTGAGTCAGCTGCGGTGGACTCCGTGATCCCACCAGCCCTAAAATCTTCACTCCTGTAGCATCACGCCGTATCACAAGTGATTTCGATCCCCCCACCCCCGACCGTGAACTCCAGGAAGACAGGAACCACATCTCTTTCACTGCTGTCCCCCTGAACTAGCTGGGACCTGACTCAGTAGGAACCTAATAAATATGTGCTCAGTGATGCATGCTCTTTCTTCCTCCGGTACAAGGACAAGAGGACCCCATTCGGAAAAGCCCCAGGCTCCTCCATTTACTAGCTGTGTGGCTGGTCCCTAGCAGCTCAGTTACCCTCCCCGTATGTAAAGTGGAGATATTAATGGTGACTACCTGGTAGGGTTGTTTTGGGTATGAAACAAGAAAATGCACAGGAAGTGCTTAGCGCAAGTACCTGGAGCTGAAACTGTGCTGGTCCCCCTCCTGGCCCGATTCCAGCCTGTCAGTGTAGCAATGCAAGATTCCAGATATGGCCTGACCACGCCAGCACAATAGGCCTATTATTTCCCCCAGTGTGGACGCGACACACTGTTAATGCAGCCTAAGACTGCTGGGCTCCAGAGCCTTTCTCTCCCATGATTAGTTCCCATCAGGTTGTGATCAACTAAATCATTCAGATCCCTTTCACCAGAGCTGGGGTCAAGTCAGGTCTCTCCCCATCCTCTGCTTCGTGTGAATGTCTTGAAGCTCACAGGACAATGTCATCTTGCTTTATTCCAGCCTGGAGAAATTGTTCTGAATGCTGGTTTTGTTGCTCACTGTTCTCTTTCTCTGTCTAAGTTTAGGCCCAGGGTGCTCCTTGCAACTTCGACTCCACCATCCATACTGTTGATAGGAACAGAGCCCCATAATATAACTCCAGAGACCCTCATTCACCGGTCATAGAAGCAGAGCACTGCCAGTACAAAAGCTCCCAATTATTGAGCTCCCGCTGTATGCCGGGCGAGCACGATGCTAAGTGCTTTGTATATGCCATCTCATTTACTCCTCACAACACCACTGGGGAGGGTAGTTTGTATTCTCCCCCCCCCGCCCCGTTTTATAAATGATGAAGCTGAGGCTAAGAGAGGGGAAGCAGGGACTAGTTTTATAAACCCAGAGTGAGGCCCCCTTTTCTGATGATGAGTGTGGTTATAAACTCGGCACTGAGAGATGTCCTCCAATCCCGACCACATGTCTCCATTGGCCCTCTTGGCCATTCTCCTTCCTTCCCCTTTACCCCCACACCACCAGGCCTGGAGTCCAAGGGGCTGTGTTGAGGCTCTAGTCCAGGACGGGCAGAGGGCTCTATTCGCCTCAGGAGCCTGGAGCAGAGACCTGGGCCCATTCTTCCTAGCAACATTCTTTCCATGTAGGACAGCAGTGAGGACAAGGGCTTCTCCCTGAAGGGCAGAGAGACACCCCCCTCCCCCCCATAGGACTATCCTCCCAGTCATCCTTGACCCCTTCTGAGTCTAGCGCGACCTCACAGCCTTGGGCAAATGAACTTCAGAGCCATCCCTACACCTCGCCTTGTTGCTCTCTGCCTGCCTATGTCCTCACAGGCACCATGCCCAGCCTGGTAGGCTTCTTTGTATGCCTTTGCATAGTCCCCTGAGGACCTGTGGGGGAGGCAAGCAGGTTCCCAGAGCTTCTTGGGATGCAGAACAGCAGAGTTAAGTGCAAAGATCCCAGAGACAGGTTACCTGGCTTCGTATCTCTACCATTACAGTTTACTCTTGGGCAAATTACCAAATCTCTGAGCCTCACTTTCCCCAACTGTCAAATGGGGACAATTGTACCTATCTAATAGGGTTGGCATGAAGATTAAGTGGGGTGCTTAAAACAGTGCTTGGCACAGAGTGAGCACTTGAAAAGGGTGATGATGATGATGATGATGATGATGATGATTACCCTTATTAGTACCCTTGGCAAAACCTCACCAAGTAAGGCCGCTTAAGTCAGAGGGGAGAAATTTTGCTGTTAATAGCTAAGGGCTAGATTTATGTCTGATTACACAAGGTGGTATGTCTAGCACAACCGGATGCTGTCAGGACATGATCACCAGGCAGAGCTGTTGAGGTCTCGATGCTAAGTGTAGGAGTTGTCAAGTGTGATAGCTTGTAGTTTGTTATCCCATGGAAGATCTCTGCCATGCCTCACTGTCAGGCTCACCACCCTGACTTCTGGAAAAAAGAATTCAGCCCATACTTTAAAATATACTTAGCTTGAGAGCCACCAGGAAGTTTACATTCTGGATGGTGGTGCTCTGAGGCCAGGGAATGGTTAGAGGTAAGGACTGGGCAGGCCCTGGAGCAAGCATTTCCTGGAACAGCTGCTGTGATGGGGATGCCCCAGGCTGCTCTCCATGTAGCTTTTGTCCTATGGGGAGGAGGCAGGGCAGAAAGTAGGAAGGAGGGACTTGATGGTCCCAAGAGAGGCTCTTTGGGGAGGAAGTGTCTGAGGGCCCTTGAAGTCACCAGGGAGGCTGCTAGTTCCTGCCTGGAGGTTGGTTGGGCAATTGTAGGACAGGAGAGGCCCCAAGACTGATTCATCTGACCGCAAGAGGCTATAGACCACTCCCCAGGGAGGTCCCCTATCCTGGGCTTCGGGACTAGGTTAGGTGATGGGTCTGACTTCTGAGCCTCAGTTGTCAGGGGATGAGGGGGACGGAGAGTGCCCAGAGATTCCCTGGGACACCTGTTCCCTCCCCAAACCAACCAGCCAGTATCCCTATATCTTCTCATCCTAAACTCCCCCAAGTTCTAGATTCTTCCCAGAAGAGAGAGACCTCCCTACTCTCCAGGAAGACTCTGCTGAGGAGAGGTAAGAATGATGGAGTGGAAGAAGCTGAGTAGTCCAGAGAGCCTTTCTGAGCTAGATGTCTCAGAGAGCTACACCATCGGAGGCCATGGTGTAGTTCAGAGTCAGCCCCAATGGTTGGATCAATCTACCAGGTAGCCTCAGGATCCACAAGATCTGGCAAAGTGCTCTCTGAGCAGGAGCTTAGAGTGTGGCCCCAGAAGAAGGGGTCAGGGCTGAAGCCTGAGCAATACCTCTCCCTTCCTTGCTGGCCAGGACTCTGCCCTGGCTCTCCATGTGCTCACACCATGTTCCTGCATGGAGGCCCTGCCTTGGTTTGCTGGCCTTGACCCTCCCAGAGTAAGATTTTCAGAGTAAGAGACTTGCTGGACTAAGGCCAGCATGGCAGAAGCAGAGCCTACCTTGGGAAACTCTAAGACCCTGCCCTCTAGGCCTCCTTTAACCCATCTGCACAAAAAAGCAGGTTTGACAACCTAGCACCAAGTAATGGCTGCTTCTGCATCCATTATGGCCTTTGGAGAACTGGCTGTTGGTGACTACCTTCAGCCTCCTGGTAACCATGATCTCATGCTATTAAGGAGCAAGAGAACAACAGAGTTGGGGCCGTTAAAGAGTGTGGCCTGGAGTCAGTCTTGTCAGGGTTTGAATACAGTTCTGTCTCTAGCTAGTTCTGTGACTTTAGGCAGGTCACTTCTCTGAACTTCATGTAGTTGATCAGTAATAATAGCTCACAGTGTTATCCTGAGGATCAGGCGAGACAAAAAGTGTGTATGCAAAACTAACCTTACAGTTGGCTCTTAGCATATGTTAATTTCTTTCCTTGGTCCATTCACTCTTGATTGGCAAGATGTCTTTGCTTAAGAGGCAGGGGGAAAACATTTCTGTTCTGGGTTTAAAACTTAAAATATGAGGTTAAAAAAATTTTTTTAATGTTACTTATACTGGAATTAAAAATATAAATAAATAAATAAAAATTTTTTGAAAACTTAAAGGAGCACCTGGTTGGCTCAGTCAGGGGAGCATATAACTCTTGATCTCAGGGTTGTGAGTTCCAGGCCCACGTTGGGTGCAGAGATTGCTTTAAAATAAAAACTTTTAAAAAATAATAAATAGGGGAACCTGGGTGGCTCAGTATGTTAAGCGTCTGACTTGGGTGGTGATCTTGGGGTCCTGGGATTGGCCCTAGGTCAGATCGGGCTCCCCGCTCAGCAGCGAGGGGGCAGGGGGTAGTCTGTTTATACCTCTCCCTCTGCTCCTCCTCCCGATCATGCGCTCTCTCTCTCTCTAATAAATAAATAAAATCTTAAAAAAAAATTTTTTTAATTAAAAATAAATAAAAACTTAAAACATGAGGGCCTTAAAATTTTTTTAAGATTTTATTTATTTATTTGAGAGAGAGAGAGAGTGAGCAGGAGGAGGAGCAGAGGGAGAAGGAGAAAGAGAGAATCTCCAGCAGACTCCTTGCTGAGTGCAGAGCCAGTCTCGGGACTCAATCCCAGGACCCTGAGATCATGACCTGAGCAGAAACCATGAGTCAGATGCTTAACCAACTGAGCCACCCAGGTGCCCCCATTTTTTTTTTTTAAGATTTTATTTATTTGAGAGAGAGAGAGCATGCGCACACTCTATCAAGGGGAAGAGCAGAGGGAGAGGGACAAGCAGACTCTGTGCTGAGCATGGAGCCCAACACGGGGCTTGATCCCATGATCCTGAGGTCAAGACCCAAGCCAAAATCAAGAGTCGGTCGCTCAACAGACTGAGACACCCAGGTGCCCCAGGGCCTTAAATTTTTTTTTTAATTTAGGGGCACCTGGCTGGGTCAGTTGGTAGAGCAAGCAACTCTTGGTCTTAAGGTCGTGAGTTCGAGCCCCACATGTGGTAATTTACTTAAAATTAAAACAAACAAACACAATTTTTAAAAAATAAAAGCTACTTGGAGGAGGTATAAAGGTGGCCTTGTCAGTGGTTCACTGGCCTACTCTGGGCCCACCCAGCAACACAGAGGTGAATAAGGCATGGATGATCTTGTCCTTTGAGGAAGTCACAGCTAATCAGGGAGACAAACATATGCAGACTAAGTTACACAATGTGGCAAAGGCCTAATAGACATCTGTCAGAGTGCACAGACATGAGAATACCAGATTCTGTTTGAGGGATGGAAGTCTGGGAAGCCTTCACAGAGGAGGTGATGATGGAGTCAAACCCTGAAGGATGAGTAAGAGTTCCTGAGATAGGAAACGGCATGCCAGGCAAAGGGAACAGCACAGCTGGAAGAGTGATGGAGGATGGTGGGTGTAGTAACAATGAGCCGGGGCTGGGCATTTGCTGGATGGGAAATTGGTATTTCCCTGAAGCTGAGAACATGGAAAGAGGCCTTGCATCCTCGTCCTGAAGGCAGTGGGGAGCCATTACAAGGATTCTGAGCAGAGGAGCAAAATGACCATATCTGTACTTTATAAAGGTGGCACTACCATTTGCCATCTCCTGGACTGTTGCAACAGTGCCCTAACTGGGCCCCTCTAATCCAATCTTCAGTGACAGACAAAAACAAATCCGACCATTTCATCCCCCTGTTTAAAGTCTATTTATTATATGTGTTCAATAAATATTTGATGAATGAAAGATTAAATGAATGAAGGGGCTATCTGCAATAGGCACTTCTTCTATGTTTCTGGGTCTGTGGGTCTAAACAAAACACTTTCTGATTTCCTTTCTGGGAGAGTAAGACCAGAGAAGAGAAGGGTCTTACTCAAAGTCACATAGCAAGTCAACAGCAGTGGGACTGCTTCCCATCCCATTGGGATTCCGAGGGGTAGTCCTTACAAAGAAAGCCCCAGGCTATGTTTTGCCTGGTATCTGAGTCCCCAGGATGGACCTTCTAGACCAGGGCCTCCTAGCCCACTGAACACTCCCCCATCACCACACAAACACCAGATCCTTGTCCCCTCCTGCCAGGACTAGGGTTGAAATCTGGAATTCCTCCTCCTCACCTTGCAGCCTTGATCTCTCCCTTTAGGCCTGCCACCAGGAGGAACATCAATGGTCTGCTAGGCTGGGTGTGGGATTCTAGGCCCCCCGTAACTATTAGGCTGGGCTTTGCCTCCTGGAGCTAAGATGGGTCTGTGTTGGGTTCTAGGCTTTTGGGTAGCTTCTGAGCTGGACTCTGGGCTGCTCTGTGCTCTAGACTTTGGACTTAACTCTAGTCTGAATTCTGGGCTCTGAGCTTCAGGCCCCCTGGCTCTGGGTTCTAAGCTGTGAACTGGGTTAAAGGCTCAGGACTTGGTTCTCATTTCGGAGATCTGGTCTTTGGCTCTGGCTGGACTTTGGGTCTGAACTGAGGAACGAATTATGTTCTAGGCTTGGTGGTCTGAATTCTGGGTTCTGGGCTTCAGTGCTGCATTCCGAGCTGAACTTTGGACCTGGGCTGGGCTTGTTTGGGTTCTGGGTTCCAGGCTTGGAACTGGACTTTGGGGCTGTGCTGAGCTGTATTCTAAATCCTAGGCAGTAAACTATGATCTCTACTCTGAACTCCAGGCTCTGGGCTTATGTTGGGTGGGAGCAAGAGGCCACCAAAGGGAAAGTAGTAAATTCTTAAGCCTCTCTGCTCACCCTGCTCCTCTCTGGAGACTCTCAGCTTTGCTCCCTTCTCATAATAGACAGGGCCAAAGTGAAGGTGGTAGTAGCCCTCCATGAGCTTTCCAAGGACTTCCCTGGCCATCAGTAAGAAATGAGAGGTGAAGGGTGGGGTCGGTGGCATGTGGGAGTGTCCTCACCTGGCCGTGAGCCATCCTGCTTGCTATCAAGGACCTTCCCACAGAACAGAGAGCAGTGAGGATGCACAGGCACAGCTCGCAGCCCGGCTCCCCGTGGGAAAGCAGGCCACCACTGGGGCTGGGACTGACGGAGGGGCTCCCACCCCCCACCTTTCCTACCCCATTCCCAAGATTTCGCCCCACCCTCTGTTCCAGCCAGGAGTTGGGCTTGAAGCTCTCAGTCCCCAGAAGAGGTCATTCCCATTCCCTAAACGATTACTCAAAGCCCTGCCCCTTACCCTGACTGCCTTGTCCCTCGCAGTGGACTGCTCTACATTTTATTCCCCTTCGGGGAAGTTCCTCTTCCTCCCACGTCTGCTCTGGAGCCTTCCACCCTGCAGGACTCCTCCCTAGCCCCAATGCTGAATATGCTCACTCCACGAGGCTGCCATGAAGGCAAAGCCCACATCCATGTGACAGACTTTACGGAAGGGGCAGGAATTCCTGTGGGTAGAAGAAATCATTTTAAATTATACATGTCGCATGACTGCCCAAGGGAAAAACAGCCAAAACCTGTTAACAGGATGTCCCCTCGTGAGTACACTCGGTTCCTAACTTTATTCTCTTGTCTCAGATCTTCCTTCCCTTACACCCACTGAAAGAGACCACATTTTCAGTTCTCCCCTGGGCAAAATCTCCATCAGTCTCTGTTCAGGAAACCTCACCCCCTAAGCCACATGGGATAGGATCAACAGGATAAGAAACACTTAACAGAACACTTCCCAGAGTCTGAGTTATTCGGTCTAAAAGAATATTACAGCAGGAACATGGAGGGGCCTTCACCAAAACAGCCCAGGATGGGCTTGGAAATTTTGACTCTTAGTGTCCTGTCTCTTTAAAATCTTTCCACTAGTGAGAAGTGACGAGCTATGCCTCCTCCTCATTGTTCAGATTTGGCCTTTTGGGGTGAGTGGTAATGGCAGGAGAGTGGTTAAATGCAGATCAAATACATAAACACTCCTACAAAACTCAAGTGTTTATTTTCAACAACAACATAGTCTAAATCTATGTTGAAGAAGAGAAACACTTTCCTAAGGGCCCCATAATCTGGTCCCTGCCCTTGGTAGAGGTAACTCAAATTAAGCTTTGGAGCAACGTCAGACCCTCTGGGTACCTTATCTTGCTTCAGGCCGTGACGCAGCATAACAATGGGTCTGGCAAAGAGCATCAATGTAAACTAGACCCTTTTGGATGTATAATGCCCTTGTAAGAGCTTTGAAAAGATACCTTTCTTCAGTTTGGGCCAGATAAAAATCATGGGAGGTGGAGGGCTAGAATTCTTCCCACACTGAGAAGAGCAATCCAGAAGTGTGGGGCATTGGGTCTTCCCATATATGCTCATTCTTTTTTTTTTTTCCTTAAAGATTTTATTTATTTATTTGACAGAGACAGAGATAGCGAGAACAAGAACACAAGCAGCAGGAGTGGGAGAGGGAGAGCAGGCTTCCCGCTGAGGAGGGAGCCCGATGTGGGACTCGATCCCAGGACTCCGGGATCATGACCTGAGCCGAAGGCAGACGCTTAACGACTGAGCCACCCAGGCGCCCTATACTCATTCTTTACATCAGCCCCTGTCCCCCACTCTGACCACTGCATCCTCCCTTAGAGCTCTGTTTGTCCATCCTGGGAAAGCCTCTATCTGAAACACACAGGGCATGCTCTGTTCTTGACATGTTTCATGTCTTTTCATTCTGTCTCCCCGGCCAGATTGGGAACCCCAGGATACAGGGATGAGGCCAGGATACCTTCGTTCAGATGACCATTCTCTGAACCCTGACTCGGTGTCAGGCAGAGTCCTTGAGGAGTTCAGAGTCTAGAGACAGATCAACAGGTAAATACATAATTACAGTAAAAGTCTGATAAAAAAAATTATGCTAGAGGTAAGCAGAGGAGTGATAGGGGCACAGCTGTCACATTGCACAATACCAGGGGTCTGTATGACGGGTCCCTCGCTGGAGTTATGCAACGAGACCGCTCTGGTCATGTGCAAGCCCCGAGGCAGCATCTAACCCAGCACTGGAAGCCTCAGCAAGTCCCTTAAGGATATGAGCTATTAGCTGAGGCTCGAAGGGCAAGTTTGCCAGGCAGATGGGGAGTAAAGAGCACTTCAGGCAGAGCAAACAGCATGTGTGAGGCCAAAGGGGGTAAGGGAACATGGTAAGTGTTAGGAAATATCAGGAAATACGTTTTGGCTGAAGCCCTGGGTGCATGTGTAGGAATGCCTAGAGCTTGCTTGTTAAGTGAGTTAATGAATGCAAGAAAGACTATAATAGCAAAAATCATAATCACCTGCATTTGTTAACCACTCGCTCTATGCCAAGCACTGTGCTAGGTGGTTTACGTGAACTCTCTAATTTTAACTTCACAAAAACCCCATGAGGTAAGTTCCTTATTAACCTGCCGTCTGCGGATAAGGAAACCAAGGCCCAGAGAAGTTAGTTAACTTGCTTAAGGTCAGAGAGCTAGTGAATGGCAGAGCCAGGATGGAATCCTGGATGTCCTGGACTCTAAAACCCTGAGCCCTTGACCACTGCTTCCCACAACGCTAGTGCCCTTAACTTTGGGCAGAGCTGGCCTTGACACAGACCCAGGTGGGCTTTTCTCAGCCTCATTCTAGGGCTTCTCCTCCGCAACGTGACCTTAGATGTTAGAGCTCTGAGGACCGCTTCCTTTAACCCTCTTTTCTCTTTAACTCTTCCTCTCCCACCCCATCAGTGACCACATTTATACTCATAACTCCCCGATCTACAGCTTCACCCAATCTGGATGCCTGAATGTGTATTTCACACAGCTAATACAACTGACATTTTTTGGTTTATTAGGCACCATGCTTGATAGATGACATGGACCCTACCCTCATGAGCTCATAGTCCAGTAAGCAGATCGAACTAGGCAATTGGAATGGAGTGTGTTGGCAGAGAGAGCTGATACCAGGAAAGTGTATCAGTTAGGCCTGGGTTTGGCCATTGGTGATGGAAAGTGCAAATCACAGCCACATCACCTGGAAATAACCAGTCCAGAGCTGATATGGTGGCTCCATCATCATCAGAGCCCAGTGCTTTCCGTTTTATTGCTCAGTCATCCTCTGCCATCCTTAACACGATGCTTCTTTCTCATTGGCCAGCATGGCTGCTCAAGCTCTAGTCCTCACATTTGCATTCCAGTCAGTTGGAAGGAGGAAGGTGTGAAAAACAGCACACTATTTATAACAGTTCCCATAACTTGCACAAAATACTTCTGTCTATAAGCTGTTGACCAGCACTTAGTCACAGAGTCATACCTCGCTGTAAGGAATTCGGGGAAATATGGTTTTTATTCCAGGCCCCGCTACGTGCCCAGCTGAAAATCAGGGTTTTATGACTAAGGGCAAGCAGAATAATAGATAGTAGTTTCAGCCTCAGAAAGTACCCCAAAGAGCTGACACTTGAATTTTGAGGGATGAATCAGAGTTAGCCCAGTGGAATAGCACGTTTTAGGCTGTGGGCTGCAAAGTGCATTCTTGGAAATGCAAATGGTTCACGGTGTCTCCAGCATGGTGTGCATCTTGGGGAGTAATGGAAGATACAGACAAGATCACATTATCTAAGGAGTCATTTTGAGGGGGTGCAGAGTCATGGCCCATTCTGAGGAAAGAGACACACCTGGAGGTGGGGCAGGAAGGAGTCAACCTGTGTTAAATTTAGGTTTCTCCAGAGATTAATAGCCTACGTGTGGCTTGGCTTTAGAAGTCCCTTAACTTGGGGCACCTGGGTGGCTCAGATGGTTGAGCGTCTGCCTTCGGCTCGGGTCGTGATCCCAGGGTCCTGGGATCGAGCCCCGCGTCGGGCTCCTGGCTCAGCGGGGAGCCTGCTTCTCCCTCTCCCTCTGCCCCTCTCCCTGCTCGTGCTCTCTCTCTCTCTGTATCTCTGTGTCTCAAGTGAATAAATAAAATCTTAAAAAAAAAAAAGAAGTCCCCTAACTTTCCTTCTCCAGCCCAGAGTTCCAAGAGATGCCACTTTGCAATTGCGACACACCGTGCCACAAATACATCCATACCTACATATTCACTCACCTACATGTCACACTCAGACCTCCCATTGATGTCGGTTCCTGTGTTTGGGGGGGTGGGCGGGCAGGGTTCTCTTATCTTTAGGAACCTGTGCCTCGTGAACTTTGAAGGACAGAGATTCGGCAGGAAGGCCCTGGAAGTTCTGGAGTGAGGCTACAGTACTGAGGTAATCATTTAGGAGCAGTCAGTGGCCGCAAGGCCATTGGCCTCACGAGCCTCCACTGCTGGTCAAAGGCAGAGCATTGTCCACATGAACTACCAGCTGTAACATCCTCCCCAGACACATCACCAGGACTTCCAAAGGTTGTGTTTATTTCCCTGGTTTTTTTTTTTTTTTTTTTCAGACATCAGGGCAAGATAGTCAGCGGGGTATGGAGCGTCTGGCTCTCTGGAGAATAGACCCAACCCCCTTGCCTCTGCCCCTACTGCCCTTCTCTGCTCTTGCAGCAAGTAGACAATGACCCTGGCCGGGCCACCTCAGAGAGTTCAGCAGGGAATCCTAAGGACACCAATATCTCCCCACTGCCTAACCGAGCTCTCCAGTTCACACTCTCCCCCTGTTCCCCTTCACACAAGACACACACATCAAATACAGACACACCAACACACATTGCTCAGACCATGGACCCAGATCTACCTCTACTGCCCCAAGTACAGTTATTCACACGCAGAAGTCACATACGCACACTGAGTACGTGCTGCGTGTAGACACGGCCCTCCAGCTGCCCACATCACTTACAGCCCCACACCCACTGCTACAGACCTACACCTGGGACACGTGGCATTCTAACATGTCTACACTTAGCATACATCCATCCCTACACATTCACTTACCTATTTACACATCACACCCAGACCCCCATTGATGTTGGTTCCTATGTGTGAGGTACAGTGCCCCCCAGGTTCCCTTATCCATAGGAACCCTGGCCTTCTGAGCTTTGGTGGAAGGGAGAAGGAAGGGAGGGGAGAAGGGGAGAAGGAAGCACCCCTACCTCCCCAATCCAAATACATATACTCAGTCCACAGTGAAGGAGGAAGACCAGCCTTTCCCCCAGTACCCTATGGACCCATGTTTGTCCCTGACGTCAGGGACACGGAGTTCTGGGCAGGGGATCCAGTATGGTGCACTCACTCTGCCCCCACTGCCCAAGATGCCCTGGGGACAACAGTCCCAGCCAGAAGCCTGGAAGCAAGGCTGGGCCAGGCCCACCAATGTCACAGCGGCGGGACAACCCTTGTGCAATGGGCACCGTGGAATGTGCAGGGTGCCTACAGGAGCTGACCCAGTGGATCTGGGGAAACAGCAGAGAGGAAAGGCCCTGGCGGTTACTGACATCCACTCAGTGCCAGGCACCCTGTCCAGACCTCCACAGCATTGTCTCCTATCATTTGCACATCGTCTGTTGTCCCACTTTATAGACAAGAGAATCAGGGCCCAAGATGGTGCTCGAAGCCTCCCAGCCAGTAAGTGGTAGGGTCTTGCCTGGAACCTGGGACTATATATCCCTACAGCACCAGGGCTCTGAGGTGGGGCTGGGATGCCGCCGCAAGGCAGCTCTAGGGCAGGGGTAATCCCAGAAGCAGATGGGCCACATGGGGCTCTGTTCTGGTCTTTTCCCTGTCTCTCTCCCTCCTTCTCACTGGAGGTACAGATACCCCCTGCTTTTCCAAAGTTTGCATTAAACACCATTTTGCTTTTACAAAAGACCTACATTAGTACCTGCTTTTGCTAACCGAAGAAATCCGAAGAGGATTTTCACTTTTCTTAAAGATGGCGAATGGTGAAAAGAGCGCTCAGTGCTTGTTTTGCATCAAGCTGACAACCAGAGTGGCCCCGCCAAGCTCCTTCCCCAGGAAGGCTGCTCAGCAGCTGAGCATCACGCCACCAGAGATTTGAACTGTGGCCGTAAGCATCTGTGCTTTCTCGCGATTTATTTTGCACATACATTAGCAAGATGTGTCCTAAAGTAAGCATATCAGAAAAGCCTAACAGAGGCTTTTTTGGGGGGTCTGGGAATGCTGAAGAATTTTTCCATATCAATTAATGGCAATTGCTTCTTTATGCCATCTCAGCTTACGAAAAATTTCGCCATCTCAGTTTACGAAAAATTTCGTAGGAATGCAAGAGAAACCTGTAACCGAGGTGGGAGACTTCAGCCCAGGAAAGTGGAGCTGGGGATCGGGAAGGTAGGAAACATGGGGCAGCTTGCTGGCTGGCTTGGTTGGTAGAGCATGCAACTCTTGATCTCGGGGTCGTGAGTTTGAGCCCCACGTTGGGAGTAGAGTTTACTTAAAAAAAAAATTTTTTTTTTTTAAAAAAGGGCAGTAGGAAACAGAGGAGGTCAGACTTGTGTTTGAGAAGAGCCCTTTGGCTGCTGGTGTGGGCGAGGGCCTCGAGGTGGGAATGGGAGAACTGGAAGGCAGGGAGACCAAGGAGGAAGCTGATGTCATAGCCAGGGCAGGAGACTGTGAGGCCCAAGCTGCGCAGTCACTCCAGGACTGGAGAGAAGGGGACAGATGCTAGATCCCTGGAGAGGGTATGATTGACAGGATTTGGTGATCACTTTTTGATTGAGTGTGAGGGAGAGGGTGAAGCCTAGGAGGACACCCAGGGCAGAGCTCATGTGTCGGGGAGGTTGAGAGACCATTGCAGCGGTGGGGTCCCCCCAGGAGAAACAAAAGGGACAGAGCCTGTGTTCTAGCCTGTCCTCCCAACTTGGCTTCTCACCAACTGCATAACCCTGGCCTGTTACATATGCCTTCTGAGCCTCAGTTTTTTTCTTCTGTAGAATGGGGAAATTTTTATTTCCTTCATATAGTTTTTATGAAGATTAGGCAAAACATGTATGATGGTATCTGGCACAATTCATTTTTCAAAGTTCAGCCATGCCCCAGCTCAGATCTCTGGCTCCCAAGAAAGATCGTTGGCCTCTATCAGTGACAATCGCAATACTTTGTGGTCACAAGGGGTGACTTAGCCTGACCTACAAGTATCCTATCATGTGGCAGGCAGCTCAAGGTACCTCCAGTTTCCCAATTGCCGTGCAGCTGAAAAGAATGTCCTGGGTGCCCTGTTTGCTTATTCTCCAGCCAGTGGCGCCTAGCTGCGCTCCTCCTCTGAACTCTTCTTCCCAATAGTGTCCCAGAGGCCCACCAAGTGAGTCTGGGGGAAGAATGGAACTCCTGGAGGACCTTAGATGTCCTGAACCAGACTGGGGTCTTGCCCCACTTCGCCCTCTATTGGGCTACAGCAGGTTCCGGTCAGACTCCCCCCTCCCCACCTATTCCTCAGTCCACCTGTGCAGGGAGGTCTTGAGGAGGGGTCCAGTCCCTCAGGACAGAGGCAAAGGCCACCCAGGGAGGCACCTGGACCCTGCACAGTCTCCCAGGCTCCTCTTCTTTTCCTTTAACACCCTTCCAATCAGGATGCCTGGGTGGCTCAGTCAATTAACCATCTGCCTTCAGCTCAGGTCATGATCCCAGGGTCCTGGGATCAAGCCCCGCATCGGGCTCCCCGCTCAGCAGAGAGCCTGCTTCTCTCTCTCTCTCTGCTGCTCCCTGCACCCTCCCCCTTGTGCTCACTCTCTCTCTCTCTTTATCTCAAATAAATAAAATCTTAAACAAAACCTAACATCCTCCTAATCCCTTAAATGTCCTTAATCCCTTAATGTTAACAGGTCCTCAGGGGCCATCCTGGGCCTCCTGCTTTCCCCACATACCCACAGGCCCCCTGTGTCACCCTCTTTCTGCTGAGCATCAGACCCCCTATATCCCACTGATCTGATGACAGACCCAGACTCTCAGACCCCACGTGGCTAAAATGGAGTCCTCTGGACCCTCAGGTCAGTGAATGGGTCTTCCTCGCACCCATTCTCCCAGGCCTTGTCTCCTCTTTCGCCTCTGCATCCCACATCCTATCAGTTCTATTCTCTAAATACCTTTCACCTATCTGCTCCTCCTCTCCTCTCTGCCCTACTTCCTGCTAAGGTGTCTACATCTTGCACACCATCACTTCTGGCCTCTAGCCTAGCTGGGAAAACTCAAAGACCCACAGATCTTTTCCTTGATTCAGGGGCATAAACTGCTTCATTCTGACATGTTTGAGAAATCTTTTAGAAGAAGAACATGTTCCAGAAGGCAACATTTTAAAATCAGACAATCAACAATCACAGCTTAAGTACAATATCTGCCTTTCAAAATAAACTTGTCTTGCAGACCTTTGCAACAGGGGGATTGCCTAAGAGATTTTTTTTTTTTCCTGGTACAATAATTAACACCACTTTGAAAAAGGCACACAAAAATACAGTAAAAAAATGAGACTGCCTCTAGCATAATACAATAACAGCTTATGAAACACAAGCTTCCAAAGGGGAAAAAAAAGAAAGAAAGAAAGAAAAAGAAACACAAGCTTCTCAGACCTTCAGTCTTTTTAAAAGAAACCAAAATCTGAGTTTTAGATAAAATCTCACAATTTTAAATGTTAGCAATCAGTTTTTTAAAAAATTTTAAAACCGGGGCGCCTGAGTGGCTCAGTCGGTTAAGCGTCTGCCTTCGGCTCAGGTCATGATCCCGGGGTCCTGGGATCGAGTCCCGCTTGGCGCTCCTTGCTCCGCGGGAAGCCTGCTTCTCCCTCTCCCACTCCCCCTGCTTGTGTTCCCTCTCTGACTGTGTCTCTCTGTCAAAAAAATAAATAAAATCTTTAAAAAAAAGATTTTTTTTAAAGATTATTTATTTATTTATTTATTTGAGACAGAGAGAATGAGAGAGAGAGAGCACATGAGAGGGGGGAGGGTCAGAGGCAGAAGCAGGCTCCCTGCTGAGCAGGGAGCCCGATATGGGACTCGATCCAGGGACTCCAGGATCATGACCTGAGCCGAAGGCAGTCGCTTAACCAACTGAGCCACCCAGGCGCCCCCCCCAAAAAATTTTTTTAAACCAGCGTTCAACCTCCAGTATGCAGCTTTGGGCCGTTCTAAGTGTGTCCTCCACACGGCTCCTGAAATGATCTTTTGCAATAATAAAAACTACTTAAAAAAAAAAAAAAACTACACTTGGGCGCCTGGCTAGCTCAGTGGGAAGATTACGTGACTCTTGATCTCCGGGTCGTGAGTTCTAGCCGCACGTTGGGTGTGCAGATTACTTAAAAATAAAATCTTAAAAAAAAAAAAATCCTACACTTAACGAATGCTTACCAGTCCCAGACTGGTTCCAAATGCTTCACATGCAACTCATTTAATCCAACACTCCACACGCTGAGGCCCAGAGGGGCCAAGTAATTTGCTTAAGTTACACAGCTAGTGAGTGAAGGAGCCAGGATTCCAGCCCAGCCATCTGACCGCAGAGCCACGAACTGGGAGGGTCCTTGGGATCACAGACTGTTTTTGCGTTCCAGCTCCTACCTCGGCTTAATAACTGATGGATGCATATATAAGTGAATGAACGTGCAGCTCTAGTCCCCTCTGCCCAGTTGCTACCTGCCTGACAGCCGGCGGGCCTGCCCCAGCAGCCGACGCCCGGAACGCGCGCCGGGGGTCCCAGGCGGGCCAGCGGGGAGCGGGGCTCGCACAATGCAGGTGCTGGCCGCTCCCTCCCTTCCGGCGCTTTGAGGCTCCGGGACAGCCCCGGCCGCCGCTTCCTGCGCACAGCCCGGGGCCTTGGACGTCCGGCTGCGGGCCCTCCCGCCCCCGAAGGCCCAGCCCTGGAGTCGGGGTGGGCGGGGCGGGGCGGGTACGGAGGAGGCACCCTTGCCTGGCACCCGGTGTTTGGCGTCCAGGCCCGAGGGCTGGTTTCCAGTCTCCCAGTCCACTTCCCGGCTGTGCGCTTGGGGCAAGTCGGTCAGCGGTACCACCACGGATGTGTTGCCTCCTGGCCCTGCCCTGCCCGCCCGGCCTCCTTGACACACAGAGCATCAAGGTGGTCAGGCACTCAGAGCCAATTTAAATTCAGCCCCCACCCCAAATCGTCTGCAAGTCTGAAACAATAGCTAGAAACAATAGCTTCTACATCATGGAACACCTTCGAGGTGACTGAATCACCGGCTGAGAGCTTTGCATGGGCAGTCTCATGTAATCTTAAGGGCCAAGCATGATGATTATTCTTATCCCTATTTCACAAGTTAGGAGACTGAAGACCAGATGGGTTAAGTGCCGTTCTCAGGTCAGGTGGCTGGGGGGTGGCAGACCCCAGATCTGCCTGATTCTAGTATCCCTAGGTTTGGGGCTGCAGTGTTCTGCCTAGCTGTTCCAACATTTCGGCCCAGGGACTTGCACCAGTCCTGGGGATAGGGACCCGGGTGGGTGCTTCCCTGGCCCTCATGCTTTCCAGTGCTGAATGGTCTAGAACTTCACTTCATTTCTGTGCAGACAGAAAGGCATGCCTGAGCACATAAGCACAAACAGGTTTTCGGTGGCGAAAACCTGGGCTGAGACTGGGTGAGGACCTCTGGGCCAAGCCAACACAACGCTTTCGGCGGGCGTACTCCTCAACAACCTCTGCCTGCTGAAACTGGGTGCTTCATCCGTGGGGACATCTCTGAGTGTGTCTGTGTTGGCAAGACCGCGCGAAAAGCCCATCTCCTCCCCCGCAAGACCTGATGTGGGAGAGGCTGAGGCAGTGATATCCTGGTAAATATTTAGCAACTAGTTGGCACGGGCTGGGGGGAAGCCCCGATTTGTAGCATTTGCAGGTTTCCGCGGAGCAAATATCCCACCATGGCCAATTTCAAGCTACCACAGTTGGACCTGGACAGCAGCATACAATAGCAGATCTAACAAAGAGGTGATAGTAAAATAAGTAGGGAAAGATGAGTGTGGAGTCTTTACTACCTTTGTTTTTAATGTAATTTAAGTGTCAATTTATAGAGTTTAATTTTTAATGACCGTGTTTCACAACCAGCTCATCCACTTCCTGAAAATGCAACAGTTGGATCTCAGGGAGCTGATAATATATCAACACTGTGCCAGGGTCACCCAGGTTCCCAGGCTAGCAGCTCCATCTCTAGCCTGGGTTTCCCTCTAGTGGACAGAAGAGTCATTCCAGGTGATTCTCTCGCTCCACCTGTGTGTCCGGAGCTCAGCACCCAGAGGGAGTGGATGAGGCTGGTTATCCTTCATGGGAAAAGTTTCTTAATGAGCGTCCGAATGGTTTCAAAATTGTCCTCAGGCACGAGACACTTGGCGTTCCTCCTCTCTGAGGGGCAGTGCCGGGGTGGTGGGGGCGGCCTCTGGGCTTCACCATTATTTAATCTCTAAGAGCTTCTTGAAAGTTCCATCTCATCCCCCAGGTGGCAGCTCAGGCTGGCTACACTAGCCCTTCAAGTTTGGGGCACACTTTCCATCAGGTCTATGTCTAAGGAGACAAACTGCTTTTCCTCTTTGCATTAGGGATTAAATTTTCACACAAATTATAGGCCACTGGGGAAACACTGATGGGGACCTTTGATATGTGTTGCGCACATGAGAAAGTGGAGTCACTTAGATGTAGAGCTGGGGCTCAGGACTCCCTCTCTTGTATTATGCTTGGACTCTCTTCTTCCAGAATGATCTTTCCAAAGCATAGATATATCTGTCACTCTTCCACTCACAAATCTCCTATAATTCTTCATTGCTCATTATCTTCAGCCCACACTCCTTAGACAGGCACGCAAGGCCTTGGTTGAGACCCCATCCATATTGTTTCCCTTAAATTGCCAAAGAAGGAAACAGAAGAAAACTGACATTTAAAAAATTCTCTTCTGGGCCATGCACTTTGCTAAACACTGCAAATACAGGTTTCTCCTGCTATCTGAAAGGAGAGAGTTCCCATGAAATCTTTCGTGAGCCCAACCAGCATAAAGTGAAAGTAATCCCCACGTTCTGAAAGTTCACATTATGCTCTTTGCTTTTTTTAAAAAAAAAAAGGATTTTATTTATTTATTTGACAGAGACACAGCGAGAGAGGGAACACAAGCAGGGGGAGTGGGAGAGGGAGAAGCAGGCTCCTGGCAGAGCAGGGAGCCTGATGCAGGGCTCGATCTCAGGACGCCGGGATCATGCCCTGAGCTGAAGGCAGATGCTTAACGACTGAGCCACCCAGGCGCCCCTTATGCTCTTTGCTTTTATGAAAGACTTATATTAGTACAGTAGAGGCTTGTTATTTGAAAACAAAATTCTTGGGGTGCCTGGGTGGCTCAGTGGGTTAAGTGTCTGCCTTCAGCTCAGGTCATGATCTCAGGGTCCTGGGATCGAGGCCTGCATCAGGCTCCCTGCTCAGTGGGGAGCCTGCTTCTTCCTCTCCCTCTGGCCCTCCCTGCTGCTTGCATTCTCTCTCTCTCTCTCAAATAAATAAATAGAATCTTTAAAAAAACAACAACAATGGGGCGCCTGGGTGGCTCAGTTGATTAAGCAACTGCCTTCGGCTCAGGTCATGGTCCTGGAGTCCCAGGATCGAGCCCTGCATCGGGCTTCCTGATCAGCAGAGATGCTGCTTCTCCCTCTGACCCTATCCCCTCTCATGCTCTCTCTCTCTCTCATTCTCTCAAATAAATACACAAAATCTTTAAAAACAATAACAACAACAACAACAACAAGGGGCGCCTGGGTGTCTCAGTAGGTTGGGCATCTGTCTGCCTTTGGCTCAGGTCTTGGTCCCAGAGTCCTGGGATTGAGCCCCACGTCCAACTCCCTGCTCAAAAGGGAGCCTGCTTCGCCCTCTCCTTCCTGTTCCTGCTCTATTTTACTATCTCTGTCCTTCTCTCTCCAATAAATAAATAAAATCTCAAAACAATAAAAACAACAACAAAACAAAATCTCCAGAACCTTTTTCTCACCACACTCAAAACAAGGCCACATTCCTTAGGGTTCTAAGAACAGGACTGCTTTTCAGTGAAACTCAAGCAGAGGTAATAGAGCCACAGACAAGGGATAAGAAACCAGATTTTTATCTGATTAAATTCTTCTGGTGTTGGCGCCAGAGTCCTTCCTCTCCCTTCCTTCCCCCTTCCTTCTCCCCAACTCTCCCTTCTCATCCTCTCTCACCTTTATCTCCTTAACTTCCACTGGAATTCTAGACATCTTTAAGGCTCAGATCAAATTTCCTTTCTCCAGAAAACCCTCTCAGAGCATCTGGCTCAGGAATCTGCCTAATGAAAGTGAGAGTTGTTGCAGTTTGAAAGGAAG
The DNA here is from genome assembly GCF_011800145.1 of Mirounga leonina. Classification (NCBI taxonomy): domain Eukaryota; kingdom Metazoa; phylum Chordata; class Mammalia; order Carnivora; family Phocidae; genus Mirounga; species Mirounga leonina. The sequence goes on from NW_023270447.1 coordinate 63,621,318, forward strand.
AGGAGATTTCTGGCTGAAACTTCATTCGACTCAGTCCTGAAAATCCACAAATGGCAGTGAGTTGGGGAAAAAAACTATAAACTCACAAGGGAAGGGAATGAATGACTGTTTGATGGTCACAGGGTTTCCTTTGGGGGTGATGAAAATGTTCTAGAATTAGTGGTGATGGTTGCACATACAAAAAAAGAAAGAAACAAATGGGAGAACCTGGACCCCTGCCTCACACCATGTACAAAAATTAACTCAAATGGATCAAAGACCTAAATGTAAGAGCTAAAACTATAAAACTCTTGGAAGAAAACAGGAGTAAATCTACATGACCTTGCACTTAGCAATGGATTCTTACATATGATGCCAAAAAGCACAGCAACAAAAGAGAAAATAGATTAATTTCGTCAAATGAAAAACTTTTGTGCTTTAGAAGACACTGTGAAGAAAATGAAAAGACAATTGCAGGATGGGAGAAAATATTTGCAAATCATGTATCTGATAAGGGTCTGGAATCCAAGACTATATAAAGACCTCTTACAACTCAATGACAAAAAAGACCAGCAACCTGATTTAAAAATGTGCAAAGGGGGGAGCGTGGGTGGCTCAGTCGGTTGTTAAGCATCTGACTCTTGATTTCAGCTCAGGTCATGATCTCAGGGTCATGAGATCAAACCCCACATTGGGCTCTGTGCTGGGCATGGAGCCTGCTTGAAATTATCTTTTCCTCTTTTCCTCCCCCCATCCCCTGCTTCCTCTCTCTCTTAAAAAAAAGAAATGGGCGGGGCTCCTGGGTTGCTCAGTCATTAAGCGTCTGCCTTTGGCTCAGGTCATGATCCCAGGGTCCTGGGACCGAGCCCCATCGGGCTCTCTGCTCAGCGGGAAGCCTGCTTCTCCCTCCTCCACTCCTCCTGCTTGTGTTCCCTCTCTCGCTGTGTCTCTCTCTGTCAAATAAATAAATAAAATCTTAAAAAAAAAAAAAGAAATGGGCAAAGGATTTGAATAGACATTTTGGAAAGAAGATATGCTAATGGCCAATAAACACATGCAAAGATGCTCAATATTATTAGTTGTTAGAGGAATGCAAATCAAAACCACAATGAATACCACTTCCCACCCACAAGATGGCTATAATAATAATAACTGAGGGGCGCCTGGGTGGCTCAGTTGTTAAGTGTCTGCCTTTGGCTCAGGTCATGATCCCAGGGTCCTGGGACCGAGCCCCGCATCGGGCTCCCTGCTCCCCGGGAAGCCTGCTTCTCCCTCTCCCACTCCCCCTGCTTGTGTTCCCTCTCTCACTGTGTCTCTCTCTGTCAAATAAATAAATAAAATCTTTAAAAATAATAATAGTAATAATAACTGAAACTAACAAGTGTTGGCAAGGATGGGGAAAAATTGTCATCCTCATACATTACCAGCGGGAATGTAAAATGTTGCAGCCACTGTGGAAAACAGTTTGGCAGTTCCTCAAAAAGTTAAACATAAAGTTGCCTTATGACCCAGCAATTCCACTACTGGAATATACCCAAGAGGGGCGCCTGGGGGGCTCAGTCAGTTAAGCTTTCAACTCTTGATTTTGGCTCAGGTCATGATCTCAGGGTCATGGGATCAAGCCCCGCATTGGGCTCTGTGCTCAGTAGGAAGTCTGCTTGGGATTCTCTCCCTCTTCCTCTGCCCCTCTCCCCCGCTCACATGTGCACTCTCTCTCTCAAAATAAATAAATAAATACAATCTTTTAAGAAACAGAAATTAAAAATATGTAATAGTCAAAAAATTTTTTAAATCAATAGAAGGATTGGAAGTTGAGGAAACCTCCCAAAAAGTCAAAAGAAACACACAGAGGTAGAAAATGAGAGAGAAGATAAGAAAAGGCTAGCAGGAGTTTCAGAAAGAGAAAAGAAAATAGTGGAGGGGGGAAATTTTTCAAAAATATAATTACAGAAAAAAATATATATGTAAAATTACAGAGTGAATTAAAAAGCTTAAAAAGCTTAGGGCATGGGGCGCCTGGGTGGCTCAGTTGTTAAGCATCTGCCTTCGGCTCAGGTTGTGATCCCGGGGTCCTGGGATCGAGCCGGCATCGGGCTCCCTGCTCGGCGGGAAGCCTGCTTCTCCCTCTCCCACTCCCCCTGCTTGTGTTCCCTCTCTCACTGTGTCTCTCTCTGTCAAATAAATAAATAAAATCTTAAAAATAAAAAAAAAAGCTTAGGGCAAGGAATGCAAAAAGATCCTGCAATGCAATTCTGACACTAACTGTTCAGTTAGGCCAAACTTCACAGGTTAAAGGCACAGTCCTCCATAAGACTGACGTCACTTCTGGGGCGTCTGGGTGGCTCAGTCGTTAAGCGTCTGCCTTCAGCTCAGGTCATAGTCCCAGGGTCCTGGGACGGCGCCCCGCATCAGGCTCCCTGCTCAGTGGGAAGCCTGCTTCTCTCCTTCTCCCCCTGCTTGTGTTCCCTCCCTTGCTATGTCTCTGTCAAATAAATAAAATCTTTTTTTTTTTTAAGATTTTATTTATTTATTTGACAGAGAGAGAGAGTTAGGGAGAGCAGGAACACAAGCGGGAGAGTGGGAGAGGGAGAAGCAGGCTTCCCGCCGAGCAGGGAGACCGATGTGGGGCTCCATCCCAGGTCCCTGGGATCATGACCTGAGCCGAAGGCAGACGCTTAACGACTGAGCCACCCAGGCGCCCCCAAATAAATAAAATCTTTAAAAAAAAAAAAAGACTGCCCTCACTTCAGACACCAGGTGCAAGCTCAGGGTTTCTCAGGCCACCAACACTTATAACCAACTGGCTACAAATTCATGTGTTCCCACTACCCCTTCAGGTTTGATAATTCACTAGAACAACTCACAGATCTCAGGAAAATGCTGTACTAATGGTTACAGATTTATTATGGCAAAAAGGATACAAATCAGGACCAGCAAAAAGAAGAGACACATAGGGCATGATCTTGGAGGGTCCCAAACATGAAACTTTCAGTGTCTTCTTCCTGTGGAGTCAGAATGTATCACCCTCCCAACACATGTATGTGTAATAACACATACAGAGCATTGTTAACCAGGAAAGTTCACCTGAACTTCAGTGTCTAGTTTTTATTGGGCTTTCATTAGGTAAACAGGACTGATTGAATCATTGTTCATGTCAATCTCCAGTCCCCTTTCCCCTTCCCAGAGGTCAGACTGATATCACATGACCCAAAGCCCCAACCCTCTAATTACATGGTTGGCCTTTCTTGCTTGGTCAATCCCTATCTTGGGTCTCTTAACTGTCTGGCTACCCAGCTTATCTAACATATCTTAAATTATCTAGAAGCCCACCATGAGTAATCCATTAGCATAAACTATCAGGGCCCATTATGAATAATAAACAAAGTCCTATTGCTTGGCAAATTCCAGGGATATAGAGGCTACCTCCCAGGGACTGGAGACAAGGGCCAATCAAATTCTTTATTATACAACAGTCCCACACCAAGGCATATCAATGAAAAAATTCAGAATGTCAGAGACAAAGAATGTACCCTAAAAGCTTCCAGAGAGAGAAACAGGTCACTTAAATGATATCAACCTTGGGTGACTGGCTGGCTCAGCCAGAAGAGCATGTGGTCATAGTCCCAGGGTCCTGGGACTTGATCTTGGGTTTGTGAGTTCGAGCCCCATACTAGGTGTAGAAATTACTTAAAAATAAATAAACTTCAAATGATATCAACCTCAATGACAACATTGGTTGCCAAGAAACAGGAAAGCAATACCTTCAAATTTTTGAGGGAAAATTAATTCTAATCTGGTATTCTATACCCAACCGTACTATCAACCAAAGATGAAGGTATAATAAAGACAATTTCAGAAATGCAAAGTCTCAGACATTTTACTTCCCAAGGACCTTTTCTCAGGCAGCTGCCGAAGGGTGTGCCCCAACAGTGTGAGGAAGTAAATCAAGAAAGAAAAAGCAATGAGTTCCAGAAAACAGGGGAGCTGACATAGGAGAGAAGCAAAGGGAATTTTCAGGATGATGGTGAAGGGAAGTTGCTGAACAACAATTGTGAAGTAGACCTAGACTCAATCAAGAAATTCAGATTAGAACAGGAAGATAAAGGGTTCCAAGGAGTATGTTTCCAAGAAAAAAATGGAACTGATAGACTGATTACTTGCTTGATGGATTTGACCGCATGGAGTGATCTTTGTAGCTCAGGTGGGAATGTGTAGGGTTAAATTCATCATATATAAATAGAAATCTACACAAAAGAAAAAAAATGAAACTCTCTAACTCTGAAAAAAATTGTGCAAGAAGGGAAATGTAGTCAGAGTGCTCCATCGTCATATAGTCAAAATACTGTAAATATTTAATATTTAAAAATCTAACTGGGAGAATAGGGGAAGGCCAAGTATGTGGGGGTGAGAAGGGAAATATAAGAGCTACATCTTCTATTGTAGAATATCAATAGGAATTTAAAAATCAGGAGAAATAGATTATATTGGTCAAAATATGGAAGTAAATATTAGGGACAAAAAACAGCTAAAAGGGTAGTTGCCTTTGGGGACTGAGAATCAGGGGTGGTGAGGGCAGGGCAGAAGACAACCTTTTTTTTTTTTTTTTGTAACCTTGTCATACACTTAGTTGATTTTTTAAAACCATGTACATGTATTATTTTGATTTAAAATGTTTTAAGAAAAATAAAAGAAAGTGAAAAAATTGAATGTTCCTAAGGTAGCATTTGTTATCTTGGGGAATTCATATCACCATCCTGGGTCCAGCTATCACCTCAGAGAACAAAGCTGTTAGCCCTAAAATCAGCAGCATCTCTATGGAACAGACACACATTAACCAGGCTCATGAGACTGATATGTCAAAATCAGATGCCAATTCATTAATTTATAAGGGGAAACAAGGCTTTGAAGCAGACTAGATCTTCTCGTTCACTGATGAGTGCATTCTCTCCCTGTGGGCGGATCTACCTAGGGAATAGAGTGATTTTCAGCAGGTTGCTTGGTGATCCAAAGCACAAGTGAAGTGGGGGGTGAGTTGAGTGGTTTCAAAGGATGAGGCCTCCATCTCCCTTGTTCCTGGACAAGCATCTTTGTCCCACTAGGATAGACACTCTAGTAATTGCCTTGACAACTCTTACTGCTCTCTGCTTCATTGGCTATCTAGATTCCCCCGAACTGGCACCTTCTATCTTTAAGCTGCTTTAATGCCTTTATTCAGGAGGCACCTGGGTGGCTCAGTCGGTTAAGTACCTGCAGCTCAGGTCATGATCTTGGGGTCCTGGGATCAAGCCCCTATCAGCCCCTTATTGGGCTCCCTGCTCAGCAGGGAGTTGGCTTCTCCCTCTCCCTCTGCACCTCCCCCCATCCCTGCTTGCTCTCTCTCTCTCCAATAAATAAATAAAATCTTAAAAAAAAAAAACCTTTATTCAGGTTACAGTCTAGACTGGGCCTGACAGATACTCTGTCTCCATCAGGTAGGTTGGCACATCTCTACTTTACAACAGTAGAAGCTTATGTCCAGTCAAACAGACAACACATTTACAAAGCACCCATGATGTGCTAGGCTCTACTCTAAGCCCTGGAGTTATGAGTGGCCAACAAGACTGACATTTGTCTCCGCCCTCATTAAGCTTACAGTCTGGTAAGGAAGACAGACATTAAACAAAGCATATAGCTTTCGGCCACTGTGAAGCTGGAAAGGCAAGATTCTAGCCCGGCCAGGGATGTTGGATCTCATTGTCCTCCTCCTCTTCGACCTTTCCCCGAAGCCTCTCAATAAAATGGTTTGATTCCTGCCCCCCTAAAAAAGTGTGCAAAGTGAAGGAGCAGCCCTTGTCTCAGAGACAATTTCCTTTATCCTAGTTTTTGAGGGGGGGTCACCTCGTGGGTGCCCCCAGGTATCACCTATTACAATGAATCATAGGGAAGGGCTGTTGAGTAGGACTTTCATCTAGATAGAGAAAGAACACCCATTTTCCAAGCATAGAATCCCAACCTTCTGTGGATTCTATATCCCAAATCCTTCCAATAAAGTTATTTTATTCTTAAGTTTATCTAGGGTTGTTTTCTGTCATGTAGAACCAAGAATCCTGACTGGTACAGCACCCATCTCAGACATCTGTGGACCAGAGAGCAAGTTGACAAAAGGCAGTTCCAAACCCTCTGCCTTAGGACTGCAACCAAACCTGGGACCTTTCTGATCTGCACCTTCATTCAGAACAAAGCAGGGCACACAGGCTGTCTCAATAAAATCTAGTTGGCTAAGTCACTAAGTCCACAAATATCTGCCAGAAGCTGTTCTAGGGACTGAGGCTACAAAGCTAGTAAGAACTAGTTGCTGCCTTCAAAGGTGTCCCACGTGCATTTTAGACCCAATATATTCAAAACTGAGGGTGTCATCTTCCCTGCCTTTTCTCCCAACCCATACATCAACTCACACTTTGTGTATGCTCCAACCACAGTGAATTGCTTGCACTTCTCACTTCCCTCTGCTGAGATGTCAACAGTGAGTACTTTGGTGTTCTTAGACCACAGGAGTGGGAGGAAAAGAGACAGCAGGCAATCTGGCTGCTGATTGTAGACAGCGACCAGACCTTGAATGCCACATAGAACATTCTAGATGTATGTATGTATGTATGTGTGTGTTCTAGATGTATGTATTGGTTGCTAACCCAAATTACTTTACTTGGCCTAAATAGAATGACCATATAGTTTAGCTTTTCTTTTCCCACGAAAGGCACAGAAGATGGATGACATTTCAGAGGGCTTATATGTCCATCATTTTGGCCATAGATGCAACTGCAAGCAATGGTCCCATTTTACAGATGAGCAAACAGAGGCTTCAAGTGACTTGGCCCCACAGCTAGCAAATAGCAAAGCAAAAGCTTGAATGAAGCTTCTTGACTCCAAATCCCCATTTTCTTTCCTCTAGTAATATAGCTCCTACAGGGCTGTTTTGTGTGTGGTGCGAGGGAAGGGAGATTCAGCCCAGACCTAGACACTGGGAAAAAGTTCTCCTTACCACCAGTGCACCAGGGGCTAAGTCTGTTTTACTTGCCTGTCTTCTTGGCCTAGTACCTTCCTTACTCTATCGTCTTAAAGAAAGCCTCACAATACCCCTGTAAGGTAAGTATTACCATCCCTTTATTTTATAGATGAAACTGAAGCTCAGAAAGGTTAAGTTTCACGCTCCAAAGTCCAGAATCTTCCTACCTCGCCTCTCTGACGTCCAGATTTGGACCACTGCGGTAAAGAAACTGGCCAACAGGTGATAAAGAGGATACCCGGGACCAGCCCCACTTCCGGGCTGAGGGCCGCCAGGTGGCGCGGTGGAGGTGCGCCAGTCCCCCCACCTACACCCCGACCGCGGGGCAGAAGCACCTGAAACAAGCCCGCCAAGCGGGCTCAAGGGGCGGGGCAGGGGGTAGCCCTATTCCCTAGCCCGGAGTGGGCAAGGAGTGCGGCCTTAGTTTGCGTGCTGGGGACGGCCCAAGCCTAGCTGAAGAGTCACGCCTCCACTAGACGACCCTCGAACTGTGTCAGCTCGCTGCCTGCCCTGCACGACCCAGCGTGCCATTCATTTTGGGGGGGCGTCCAGGGAATAGAGTAGAGCCGCAGAGAGCAGCCAGGAGGGGTGGGGCGGAGACTCCACCGCCCCCACCTGTCGGCGGCGGGGGCGGGGGGCGGGGTCTGTCCCGTAGGGTCCGCCCCCGGCCCCAGAGCCCCGGGCGCGCGACGAGATATAAGGCAGCTGGAAACAATGCGCCTGCATCTCGCGCTCCCGCGCCGATCCCGGGAGCGTCCGGCTGTCGTGCGCGAGCGAGGGCGGGGACGCGCGCGAAGGGGGGCGCGCTCTTGAGTGCGGGCCGCGCGCTCGGTGGCGCGCATGTGCCTGTGTGCGGGCTGCCGGGCTGCCCCGAGCCGGCGGGGAGCCGGTCCGCTCCAGGTGGCGGGCTGCGGGAGCGAGGTGAGGCTACGGGCCGCCGGGGGGCGGGCTGCAGGCTGCCTCCGGGGCACCACGCGCCCCCGCCCGGCCCGGCCGGGCCCTGGGAGCTGCGCTCCGGGCGGCGCTGGCAAAGTTTGCTTTGAACTCGCTCCCCGCAGCCGAGTCCGCGCGCTGTGAGCCGCTTCCCTGGGCACGCCGACCCAGGGCTGGGCTTCCCGGGACGCGAGGGAAGGGCGCGGGCTGCCAGCCGGGAGGTTGGGGAGGGACGAGAGCCTGGCAGCTGTGCTGTGCTGGGGGACCTGGGGACGCCTCCTTCCCCGGCCCGCACCCCATCAGCCAGTCCCCTTCCCTCCCGCAGGGAGCGGACATGGACTTCGACTCGTACCAGCACTATTTCTACGACTATGACTGCGGGGAAGATTTCTACCGCTCCACGGCGCCCAGTGAGGACATCTGGAAGAAATTCGAGCTGGTGCCGTCGCCCCCCACGTCGCCGCTCTGGGGCTCGGGTCCAGGCGCCGGGGACTCAGCCCCCGGAATTGGTCCCCCGGAGCCTTGGCCCGGAGGGGGAGCCGGGGAAGAGGCGGAATCCCGGGGCCATTCGAAAGCCTGGGGCAGGAACTACGCCTCCATCATCCGCCGTGACTGCATGTGGAGCGGCTTCTCCGCCCGGGAACGACTAGAGAGAGCGGTGAGCGACCGGCTCGCCGCCGGCGCACCCCGGGGGAACCCGCCCAAGGCGCCCGCCGCCCCAGACTGCGCTCCCAGCCTCGAAGCCGGCAACCCGGCTCCCGCTGTCCCCGGTCCGCTGGGCGAGCCCAAGACCCAGGCCTGCTCGGGGTCCGAGAGCCCAAGCGACTCGGGTAAGGACCGCCCCGGGCCATCCAAGAGGGGGGCACCCAAAGGGTGGCCAAAACTCTGCCGCTGTCTGAGGTCTGGCATTGGGTCCTCGCAAGCCCTTCGGCCACCTCCCCCTTTCTCTGGCTGAAGCTGCCGGTGTAGCCCCCGGCGGTGTCTGTCTGGCACGTGGGTGTGTTAGTAAACAGTTTGAAGAAGTGGCGTGGGAGCCAGCGTCCTTTTGATGATGATTGAAGCCCCAAGGGACAAGGGAGACAGGGTGAGGCTTAGCGCTTAGAGTGGACAATACTAGGATTGGACTGTGGGGGATTTCTTCCTCCGGAGGCTGGAAGGGGTCCCTTAAAGGTGACTCCAGGCTTGAAGTTTTTTGTTGCTGCCACTTTCCCTGGAGAAACTCACACTCCCCTAGGGAGAGAGGAAGCTGAGGAGCCTTTTGTGCAAAGCCAAAGCCTTCACCCTTTAAAAAATCTAGTTTCCTGTCTGCTTTACTTTAAAATGCCAATAATGCCCTCCCCTTGCACCCCTCGCACCCTTTACCATTTGTGCCCCACACAATCACTCACCAGACGGGCAGCAGAGCAATGAACGCTCCCCATTAACAGATGGAAAAACTGAGGCTTAGAAATAGGAAATCACTAGAACTGAGCCCCATCTTCTTTTGCCCAACCGTCCATTGCAACCAGGCACTTTCTTGATGTTTCCAGGGTCTTCATGGTAGCTTATCCCGGAAGGGCTACACCTTGGTTTGTTGCTTTGGTCTGAGTTGGGAAGATGTTCCTCTAGCTCCCTCCTAATTTCACCTGTAGGCTCTGTGTAGCTGCTTCCTTGCATTCAACAAATGTTCTTTGGCCCCTGCTTGGTACCAAGCTCTGAGCTAGGTGCTGGGGTCACAGATATGGAACCAGCTTCCTCCTCCACCCTTGGATGCAAATTTAAACCTCACTAAGGGCAGACTTTGAGCATCCTGTGCCACCAAACTACGATATTCTTAGCCTAGCCTCTTAGACCTCTAACCAGGAGAGAGACTGGAGAGGGTGCTTCTATAGGGTGCCAACTGACTAGCATCAGGTAAATCCGGACCTAGAAAACTCGCAGTAGCCTTTAAAAAGAATAACTTTTACATGACCGATTGAGAGGGAACTGGGGAGTGGGTATGGAAGTTGTCATACACTTGAGGGGAAAAATAAGGATAACAAGAAATTAAAAGTCAATTTTTTTTTGGTCCACTGTGTTAAGGTCATTTTTAACCTGCTTGCTTTCAACACCAAGAGCTCATGTTTGTTTAATGGCTGGAATGGGAGTTTTGAGATCAAGAAACCAATAAAGATGTATCTCTACAAAAGCTGATGGAGTGGTAGAGTGGAAAGCGCATTGTCTGGGGAGTTTGGAGATCTTAGTTTGAGATCCAGAACATTACAAAGGTGATATGCGGACATGGCTGATCTGGATCTCAGTTTCTCCTGCACACGAGAGGGTTGGACTTGATTGTCCAGCTGAGGCCATTTCCTTGTCTGGGTAGAGTTAGACCATCTCTGAAAAGAATGGTGTCTTACATTATTTCTTCCTTAGGCAGAACCTTACCAGCTATGAGGTTTAACACTGAAATATTAAAGGTTTGGGATGTGGGGAAGCCTCCTGAATCATTTTCTGACTTGCCCTTTAACCTGAACCTGTTTGCAAGCTCCTGGTTCACTCACAGGCCACATGGCCCAGAACAAAATGCAACAGATTGCAAACAATAAAGAGGGGGGGGTGGGGAGAGTGACTGACGGCAAGGCTCAGCCAATACGGGCTAGGGGCTGGGTCAAACAGCATTCCAAACACAGCTTAGCCAGCCAATCACAGGCTTTGTGGCCAGGAGGGCTGAATGGTCAGGTTTTATTAATGGAGAAATAATGCGATTGTCCACACAATGGAAGCCTTCCTGACAAAGGGGCTCAAGCATCCTGATACTCAAAAGAGGCCGAGAACTGAGCTCTTCTGTTGTCAGGCTGAAATGCATTAAGGTGGCCCTCTATGTGGGGGCTGCAAAATGCGTGAAGCAGGAAGGAGGTCCCCTATTTGCACCTCTCCGTGGTTGGGTAGCCTAAGAGACCTGTGAGCCAGGGAATGACGGGGGCATTTCCAGGCGCCTCCAGGTCCCTGGTGTTTTGGCCCTTGTATTGGGACAGTCTGTTGCTGCTCAGTTCCCTGTCCCCCGCACAGGTCGCTTGGAAATGTTTGCTTGTACCTTCTGAAGTTCCAGCAGCTTTTGCCGACAGGCGAATACAAATCCAACCCTCTTCTGGTCCAGGGAAGGGGGTGGGGCAGGCGACCTATAAAATGATGGATGTCTAGAAACCCATTGAAACCAGGAGCAAAATGCTCCTGAGGGAAACCCGTTCCCTCCCCCTGTGGGTGAGGAGGGATGGGTTGTAGCCCTCCCTTCTCAGAATCTTCAGCTGAAAAGGATGGCAGAATTGAGAGGTGGAGGAATAATAGGATTTATAACTTGTGAAAAGTAACAATTCCCCAAGTGCAGACTGTGCTGGGCAGGAACAAAGGGCAGCTCTGCCCACAGACCCCTCATTTACAATTCTGATGGGGCATGAAAGAGCCCGACCGGGGAAGATCTTTATAGCTAAACTTTGTCCCAGGGCCGATAGCTCTTTCTCTCCATCCCCTCGGTGGGGGAGGGGAGCGCCTGGGCAGACTGGGGGCTGTTGGCTTGGGTCTGCCTTTTGTTCTTATCTAAGCCTTGCTGTGCAAAAGGAAATTGGAGAATATTTTCCTTCTTGCTTATTTCCCCTTCTTTCCTTCACGCTGCCCTTACCCCCTTACAAATGAACCAGTTGTCTTTCTCCTCACTTCAATCTGTTTATATCTAAATGGGGAAAATGTCAGCTCCTTTCCCAAGCCCCAGCGTCAGGTCTGTGTGTGTGTGTGTGTGTGTGTTTCTCATGGGGTGTGTTTCTTCTCTGGATCTCTCTTCTTGGACAGAGGGTGAAGAAATTGACGTCGTGACAGTGGAGAAGAGACAGTCCCTGGGTGTACGGAAGCCGGTCACCATCACGGTGCGGGCAGACCCTTTGGACCCCTGCATGAAACATTTCCACATCTCCATCCATCAGCAACAGCACAACTACGCTGCCCGTTTTCCTCCAGAAAGCTGTTCCCAAGGAGGGGCTCCAGAGAGAGGTCCCCAAGAAGAGGCTCTGAAGAGAGATGCCCCAGAGGAAAAGGAAGAAGAGGCAGATGAAGAGATTGTGAGTCCCCCACCTGTAGAAAGTGATGCTCCCCAGTCCTGCCACCCCAAACCTGTCAGTTCCGACACCGAGGATGTGACCAAGAGGAAGAACCACAACTTCCTGGAGCGCAAACGGCGGAATGACCTCCGTTCTAGGTTCTTGGCCCTGAGGGACCAGGTACCCACCCTGGCCAGCTGCTCCAAGGCCCCCAAAGTGGTGATCCTGAGCAAGGCCTTGGAGTACTTGCAAGCCCTCGTGGGGGCCGAGAAGAGGATGGCCACGGAGAAAAGGCAGCTCCGATGCCGGCAGCAGCAACTGCAGAAGAGAATTGCATACCTCAGCGGCTACTAAGTGACCAAAAAGCCTGACTGCTCCGTCTTACAGAGACTCGAGTTTATTTTTTCACCTTCCTTCTCCCCCTTGGTAATTTGCACATTTTGGTGACGGTGGGACCGGCGGAACAGTACATTCCAGAATGCAGTGCAGCCGGTGCCCACACTCTAAGGGCTTGCGTTCTTGGAAACCTTGAAAGCCAGCTCTCCCTCCTCCCTGACTCACAGGAGCACTGGGTTTTCTCTGCGCCTTTGGCTTCTCAGGCAGGCAGCTGACTGAGGAGACCTGGGGTCTGCCTAGCTCACTAGCTCAGAAGAAAAGCCTGACAGATGCTATGCAACAGGTGGTGGACGTTGTCGGGGGGCTGCAGCCGGCATGAAATCTCACACTCCGGATGAGCTTCGGGCTGGGAAAGGATGCTCCCACTGGTGTCTCTGGGGTGATGCTGGGACAGCTGGGCCTGGACGCTCTCCCTGAGGCTCTTCTTTCCAGGAGACACACGAGCTGTCTTGGGTGAAGACAGGCTCACAGACTTGATCAACATGGACCATTACCTCACTGTCAGACACTTTACAGTAGCTGAGGAGTTGGAAACCTTAAATATATATATATATATATATATATAAATAAAACAATGTTAGCACCCCTCCTCCCACTCTAAATGCTACGACCTTGAGAACATTTAAAGAGCTTGGCCTCTAGATTCTTTGTCTCAAAGCCCTCTGGGCCCTATCCTCTGAGGGAAAAACCATTCTGTCCCCACAAGGGACTTTTTTGTTTCCTTCTGCCTTTGTTCTGCAATGGGCTCTACAGCACCCCTTTCCCACAGGTCAGAACTATTTCCCCAAGACCCTGGGAAATGGGTCCTAGCCTGCGGCCTGGGAAAGGCTTGGAGTCCTGGCTGTGAACGTGTTATCTGCCCAGGTGTTTTCCATCTTGGAATCTTTACTCGAGGCAGATGTCAGGCACCTCGGGAGGGAGAACTCTACCACTTCCTCTTTCCCACTTCCCTCTCATCTCAGTCCCTGACTGGTAAGTTTGAAGTTCTACTAGAACCATGCAAACTGTCCTTCTAGTGCAACTCCAAGGAGCTAGCTTGCTGGCTCTGCAGCCACCCTTGGGCCCCTTGCCAGGCTGACATGAGTCAGATCTCTTTCCCAGCGTCTGGGCCTTACCGAAGTTCTTGCTAGGAGAGCTGCTGGGACTCATCCAGTGCTCCAGAAGGTGGACTAGTTTCCTGGTGGGTTTTAAAGGAGCTTCCAGGAACTCTGCTTAGCCGACCATGGATTTTGCCCCAGGTGAACTTGGTACCTCCAAGTGGATTCCAGGTGTAGCCTCCAGTCTGGAAAAGCATCCAACCCAACAGGTGTCCTGTGGGCAAACTCAGGAGCCCCTAAGCCTGGCCCAGAAGAAAGATCAGCCCCTCCAGAATCCTGCCCAGGGCAGCAGGTGCCTACTGGCTGTGGTTTGGAAAGTGGGGGAGGGGAGGATGGTAGAACATTCTCTGTGGCTCTGCAAAGCCAGCTGCTGCTTCCAAACTTATTATGCACAATGGTCTGTTTCTGAGGTTGCCTCATGGCCTCAGAGAACCCCAATGGAAGTTTGGGAAAAAACCTCTCTACCTTCTGGAATATGGTTTTCGGGAGCCAACTGACTTCTGGAACTGTCTTTGGAGAACAGGTGGGATGTAGGTTACTGATGTATCACCTGAATAGCTTGTGTTTTATAAGCTGCTGTTGGGTATTAAGCTGGGAGCAGTGGTTTGTTTTATTTGTTTTTTTTTTTAATACTGTATTTTTGTATGCCTTTTGCAAAGTGGTGTTAATTGTTTTTGTACAAGAAAAAAAAAAAACAACTCTTGGGCAATTCTCCTGTTGCAAGAGTCAGATTTATTTTGAAAGGCAAGTTTACCTGAAATTTTGTATTTAGTTGTGATTATCGATTGCCTGATTTTAAAATGTTGCCTTCTGGGACTTCTGCTAATAAAAGATTTCTCAAACATGTCAGAGTGGGGGCACCTTATGCCAACCAAGTCCCCCTGAGCCAAGGAAAACAATTTTAGGGTAACCACCAGTGATCTAGAGGGTTGCATTTCTCCAACCATGTTGCTAACCAGGTCATTCCACTTTGGGTTCCTGAGATGCCATTTCAGACATGTCTAAACAACGTCGGTGCAGTGCTTGGTGTACTTAGTGAACGTGAAATTCTCTTGTGAATTGCAAGGAGTGCTGAATTTGTACTTTAGAAGGTTTGAAATCCCAGTTCCACTACCTAACTTGTTCTGTGCCTTTTAGCTTTACCTCTGTGACCCTTAGTCTCCTAATCTGTAAAATGGGGATAAATACTAGTGCACAGGGGGTTGGCAGGTATTAATGAAGTAGTAGACTTTAAGCCCTTCTTTTTTTTTTTTTTTTTTAAGATTTATTTATGTATGGGGGTGGGGTGGGGCAGAGGGAGAGGGAGAGAGAAACCCAAGCAGACTGCACTGAGCGCCGAGCCCGACGAGGGGCTCGATCTCAAGACCCTGAGATCAGGGCTCTGAGATCATGCATGACCTGAGCCGAAACCAAGATTCGGATGTTTAACCCACTGCACCACTCAGGCGCCCCTAAGCCACTTTCTAGAGTATAAAACCTTATATTCTTTAAGGTGGTACCGTTCTTACCTTGGTGATCCGATGACTTCGCAGGATGTCTTAAAAATTCTCTACGGTTTTGTGACGTAATGTGATTTTTTTTTTCCTTTTCCCTCAATTAATGAAAGAAAATGAAGGCTCCCCTTCCCTCTCCCATCACTCTCATAAACTTGCCATAAATGCAAGAAAGGAAAATTGAATAATCACCATTCCTTAACTGACTGAGCCACCCAGGCGCCCTGTAATAACCATTCAGCCATCAGCCATTCCTGATAGAACACTGCCTATACGAAAGCACTCTGCTCCCTCTTACGTAGGACACCACAACCAACTACTTGCCGGGGCCAGGGAGGAGGGAGACCGAGGTTCTCAGAGTGAAAACACAACTGCCCAAAGTGACCGGGCTAGTAAGTAAATGAATTGGGATGGAAACTTGCTTTGCCTATCTCCACAGCCTGAGGTCTTAATCACTGCATAATAACGACAGCGTGTTTTGTTAGCAAGGGGTGTGTGGGGGAGGTAAATATGGAATTCCATCACTTAACTGCTTGATGGAATTGTCTCTCCTTGGGGCCATTGTGCCTGCCACTTATTGGGATGAGCTAGAGCAAATGTTCCATGACTAGTCACTGTGCCGCATTTGTGGGCTGGGTGGCTTAGTTTTGCCCCAGAGAGCCCCCCACCCCCACCCCAGGTCTGGGAAAGGCCAACAGTTGCTGTTGGGAAAGGCCATGAGCATCATGGTGGAGGGAAGCCAATTTGCCTCAGTTAATCCTTCCTTACAGCTCTCTCCTGGCTGGTATTGCCTACCTGCTCTCCCTCTCTTATATAGCCTGAGTAGAGTCAAAAAGCTCTTATAAATTCCTCACATTTGCAAAGTGCCCCTCATCACAATGTGTAAGTATGCAACCTCTGCCACAGAGTACCGGAGCCCAGAGCAGATTCTGGCTCAAGGTCACAACAAAATCAGAATCCCAAACCCAGTCTCCTGTCAGGTAAACTTTCTACCCCATCCCCACTGCCTCCAAGTCACCAAACCTAGTTTGTAAGTAGTTGTTTGATAAAAATAGGCTTGCATTGTTGGGACTCTCTTCTTAGAACTGCAGTTCCCTCTTTCAGTTCTAGTCACTCTGCTCCCAGTATACTCATCCTGCTTCTTTGATGCCATTTATCAAGAGACTAATTTGTAGGACTTCTCTCCCTTTCCTGGCCTTGAAAGAATTCATGGGTCCTTGGTAAAATAGTAGAGACTCCTACTTACGGGGACTGGTGTTAGTTGTTTTACATATCTTAATTCTTACAATAACCTAGAGAACAGGGTGGCATCAGCCCCATTTCACAGATGAGCAACCTGAAGCTCAGACACATTGAAATCATTTGTCCAAGCCCACACAGCTAGGACCAGCCGTCTGTCTCCAAGCCTCAGCTCCTCTGAGTCCAACTCTGCTGAGAAAGGAGTGGGAATAAAGCCATCTCCTGGGGGGAAGGGAGGGTGTTTCTGGAATGTGAAGTATTTTAAGCTCCTTCCTAGCTCATTTCTACAAACTCCTACCTCTATCTTTGTCTGAAAATAGCCAGGAGTTTATTCCTGGATTTCAGAGAACAATTTCTACAAATTAGGTTTGACTGAGTAGTACACCTAAGGGACTGTGCACCCAACTTGAGGACACACGTGTGGACAATAAGGGGCAGCTGAGAAGCCACACTTAGTGTAGAAAAGAAAGGTCACCCTCCCTGTTAGACAATAAAAGGCTAACACGTGTGCTAATTCCCGCCCTTGTGGGAAGCTATTTTGGGGGGGACTGAGACAGGTTGAACTATCTTAGATATGCTGAATTGGTCTAAAGTGCTCCGGGGTTAGGATATTCCAGAATATTCACTTTAGAAGGAGGAGGGGAGGATGGGGATGGCTTGTTGCTTTGGAAGGTGATAGGAGGGAGTGAGAAGGAGTTTCCTTTCTGAGGATAAGGATAGCCAGTTGGAAGATAATTGATGAGTGGGTGACTGGGGAGGGGTGGAGGGGAGGTGTCTAAATGTGTCAGCTGAAGCTCCGCTGGGGTGTGAGCATTTCTACTTTAAGCCCGGTGGGCAGCTCTTGTTAATGTCTTTTTTTGGAACTGCTGCCAAAGGGATCAACTGTATTAATGTTACCATTCTTTGGGCCAGGAAATGTAAATATGTTCTTAAAGTCTCTAATCAGGTGAGTTATTAAATAATTAGACTCAGTGCCAGGGGCCCAGTAGGTGCCCAGGAAGTGTTGAATCGCCTTTAAACTTGTAGGAAGCAGTACGGCTGAGTGGTCTCCCACACCCAACAGATCTGAGTTCCAAATCTGCCTCTGCATTTTCCAGCTGTACCTTTGCCACCACCTTGGGTAAATTATTAGCTTCTCCCTGAAACAGGTCTAAATAATAGCACCCACTTCACAGGGTTGTTGTGAGCAATAGTAAGTGCTCAGTAAATGATGAGTGTTTTTCAAACCATTTAGCAAGCCACACCTAGAATATAGATTAGTCATATTTGAAAGCGATGGAAGAGATTGGTAAAATAAGGGATCTTCCCAGAAGGAGTACTTAAAGTAATCTGGAGTGCACAGACTGATGCCTCAAGAGGAAATAGGTCATTAGGGAAAGAGTAGCCAGGGTTTGGGGAGCTTGAGCTAGGCACAGGGGAAAGTGAGGCACAAGACCTGAGCTTCTGGCTGGTCCACAGCATCCCACGACCCACGGCAGGCAAGAGCTGTGAGTCTGGGATGCTGTGGCACCTATGGGCCCTCCCTGTGTCCTTACTGGGCACTGCAGTATCTTTGGACTGAGCTGGAGTCAATTGACCCCATTTCACCAGTTAACCCCTCGAATGCCTGTTTTGTTCAGGTAGTGACTCTCAAACTCGAGCGTGTGTTAAGAACCTACTCCCTGCCCCGACCTGATGCACTAGGTCAGAGCTAGGAATCTACGCTGCTGACAAGCAAACGGGAAGGTGGAATCCTGAGGTCACACTTAGAAGAACGTTGGAATGAGGAATGTGGAGATTTAAAAAAAAAAAAAAAGTAGCCACAGAAGGTGGTGTAGATGGCATAGTATGATGGTTAAGAACGGGGATTTGGAGTTACTACCTGTGTGATGTTGGGCAAATCCCTTAATCTCCCTGAGTCCTAGAAATTTCCTTCTTCACTGAAATGGATATAATATTAATACCTACCTCACAGGACTGTTGTAAAGATTCAACAGGTAATTATATGTAAAAGACTTCGAACAGTGCCCGCCACAGAGTGAGAGCAGTGATCTATGAAGCTAGGCTCCTTGTGGAAGTTCATGAGCGTGTGAACACGATCACAAGATAAGGCAATATCCATCTCAGACGAGGGCTACAAGCATCAGAAGGGGAAGAGAGCACTCTGTTTGGAGTCATCAAGAAAGTTCTTGGTGGAGATACTGTGACTATAACTGGAACTGGAAGTCCCTGCAGCATGTAACCGAGTGAAGAGGATGGTGTTCTAGGTGGAGGGAATAGTTTGGGGGGAAGAGGGGATTGGGAAGGTTGTATGGAGTCTGGGGAATGGGGAAAAATCTGGTTTGATGTGCTGGCTGGGTGGTCACATTTTTACAAAACCAGAGTTGTGCTGGATTTCTAAAAGGACCCTTTTGATAGCCAACATCCTCAGTGATTCTTTGAAATAGGGAAGTCAGGGTAAGAAACTGATTGTGGTTTGGGACACCATGAGGTTTGAGGTGATGGGGTCATATGAAATAGAGCACCCAACAGGAAGTCGAGGATGTGATACTAAAGCTTTAGGAAGGGGTTTGCAAGGAAGGTACAGATTTGAGACTCATCAGGATATAAAGATGATGAAGGCCCGACCTTCCAAGCCATGAGAAAGAGAAGGGGCCAGAGATACAGAGGAGAGGGCTTGAAAGAGTCATGAGCTCAGGACTGGAAAGGAGCATCTTTTTCCCTTTTGCACTTTTCCCACTCTGATCTTCCAGCCCTCGGGGCTTCACTGTGGGTGTGCAGGCCCTCTTAGACAGCTGCAGAAGACTGGAAGTGAGCTCCCTCTGAGAACATTCTGGTGAGCTCTGGAGAAAACCCTATAACTTAACTTTAGGTATAACATAACCCCTATAACATGGTGAGCTCCACTCTCTTGTGAGGGGAACCTCACTTGTTTTGAGCAATTCCGAGCTCCCAAATTTGAATCGACAATTCGCCAATGGAAACAGCAACCAATGAAAACTACTGTGATTACTCACAGGCACTCTACTGGGTTGTATTTTGTCCCCCACCAATCTCATGTCTATCCAGAACTCATGAATGTGACCTTGTTTGGAAATAGGGTGTCTGCAGATGTAATCAAGTTAAGATGATGTCATAGTGGATTAAGGTGGTCTCTAATTCAAGGACTGGTGTCCTAGGGAGGGAGAAATGTAGACAGAGACACACGCAGAGAAGATGGCCATATGAAGACAGACGCAGGATTGGAGTCATGCTGCCACAAACCAAGGAATGCCAGAAGCTAGAAGTTAGAAGAGGCAAAGAAGGATTCTTCCCTAGAGGGAGGCTTCGGACCATGGCCCTGCCACCCCTTGATTTTGGGCTTCTGGGGTCCAGAACTGTGAAAGAATACATTTCTGTTGTTTTGAGCCACACAGTTTGTGGTAATGTTATGGCAGCCCTAGGAGACTAATACAGGCACCAAGTTTATCATGAAATAATCCCACAAGATATATTTTTTATTTGGGATACCTAATTAGTACGGGGTCAGGCTGAAAAGGCACCTAGGGTTATAGAAAAAGCTAGTGTTTGTCTTCAACTCAACTTTCTTCTCTGGCCTTGGAAACAGAGGCTTCAGACCTCCCATGGCATGTTCCTCCTTCTGTCCTATCACAGCATCCTCTAGATTTCCATGTTGAACATTTGAGCTTTCTGGCTGCTTCCCTTTGAATGGCCTTTCCACTCTAATGGCTTCACCTTTAGCCTCTTGCCTATGCTTCTTCTTTTTTCTAAAAAAAAAAAAAAAATGTTTAAGTAAATCATTTAAAATATACAGAGGACGGGGCACCTGGGTGGCTTAGTTGGTTAAGCGACTGCCTTCAGCTCAGGTCATGATCCCGGAGTCCTGGGATCGAGCCCCACATCGGGTTCCCGGCTCAGTGGGGAGCCTGCTTCTCCCTCTGACCCTCTCCCCTCTCACGCTGTTTCTCTCTCGCTCACTCTCTAATAAATAAATAAATAAAATCTAAAAAAATAAAAAATAAAAAAATAAAATAAAATATACAGAGGACAGGAAAGAATATAATGAACAGTAGTGGGTCATCACCCAGATATCCCCTCTACCTCTCCACACTTCCTCCTCTCTCCTTTTTTGCCATGTTCCCATGCCCATCCCACCCTGTATACAGCATTCAGGTTTCTAAAGAAAGTGAGGCAGGTGCAGAGGTTGCCCAGCCGGACTATACATCTGTCCTACAGACAGACACTGTACAACACACGCACACACTGGGGATGATGATTAGGTGGCTGGCTGTGGACTTTCAGAAGGGGAGGCAAAGAATTATTACCCTCCAAGTAATCTGAATGTCCTTAGTTCCTTATTCTTGTAGTTTAGATATGTTCTGGACTGAAGCCATCCCAGCATTTTTGCCTTTTCAACTAGAATTTCTTTACCCTCAAATAATCTGTAAGCAGTGGAGTATGGGAAGTGAGCTTCGGCAACCTCCACCTCTAGATATACAATATGCTTTAAGTGAAAGACTCCCTTTCCTCTTGAGTTATCTTTCAGAATAGATTGAGCTACTTCCCATCCGGCCTCAGAGAAGGGGGAGAGGGGTCAGGGCTAATACCTGGGCATGACTACAAATAGCTTTCTTTTCTTTTTTCTTTTTTTTTAAATTGATTTATTTATTTTAGAGAGGGGGGGAGGAGCAGAGGGAGACGGAGAGAGAGAGAATCTCTAGCAGACTCCCTGCTGAGCAAGGAGCCCGACTCAGGACTCGATCCCACAACCCTGAGATCATGGCCTGAGCAGAAATCAAAAACTGGTCACTCAACCGACTGAGCCACCCAGGAGCCCCCAAATAGCTTTCTCAGCAACCTTTTGTCACCTCTTGTCTCCTTATTACTGTGTAAAGCTTCCCATTAGAGGATTTTATATTGTCTTTAAAATAAATTCTTATTAATTCTTGGACATAGACTTCAATTTCTCAATTTTCCCTTGAACTTAAACACTCCAATGAGGGTTTCAAGTTACAGATTATCTTGAAGGAATTATTAGTATAATTTGGAGTTCAGAAGATCATTAGGGAGACAAACAGGTACAAATGAAACAGCCTAAAGGTATTTTAAAAACATGTTCCTGTTCTCTTTTGGTAGGACTGGTAGAATTAAAACAAATGGAAATGGTATGATGTTTTTCTCACTTCTCCTGATTTGTTTTGGACCATGGGCTCTGTTCTGATTTAGGAGTCTTTCCTGCTCAGCATTTCAGTGATAATTCTCCCCATGGTCTATAGGATCCCTGTTCTCTTTGTTTCTATAGCAACAGTCCCGTGTTGCTTGGCTAGAAGCAATTTTCTGCTGCTGTGGTGAAGCCCCATTTTTTCATTCCTTTCTCCCCAGTTGCCTTGGTAACCAGCTTCTCCCTCTTTGGGTCTCTCAGTGGTAAATTCCACTCCCCTCTTTTTTTCTCTCTCTAGTAACAGTCACCTGGTCATGACTTGGACAATGCTTTCCCATCTGTGAGTGGGCATACTCTGTCATGGTCAGATTGTCATCATGAAATTAGCCTCCCTTTTGCTTTATTTGCATCATTTCTCCTGCCTGCCATCTTTCTAGTGGTTGTCATGGTAACCGTACCCTCCGAAAGTCTCCAGGCAAAGGCTCTACAGTTAACAACCATCATGTGAGAGTGTCTGCCAATATATGGCCACACATCGCGATTTTAAAACCAGCCCCAGGCGGGTACCACAAATTGGAGAGAACAGGTTTTTGATCAAAGCAGACTGGATTGAGAAAAGGAGGTACAGGGTACCCTGGGTTCTGATGTTCTCCAAACAATACAAGTGCCTACAAGGTTTAGGCTGGGTCTGCAAAGAGTGGCCATTATGCCAGCAGTGATCCAAGTGATTGAGAAATGTATTGGCAGTTATTCCAGGCAGGCCTATCGTATGCTCTAAACTTCCAGGGGTAATTCCTTGGGCCCAAGGGATCCGGGTGATATGACCTGAGAGCTAGGCAGAGCCAAGTAACCTCAGGGAGAAAGAAATTAACTCTTAAATTGTCTAACAAGGGGTTAGTAGAATATATATTTAGGTACTTTTACACAGTACTGAAAATTTCTCTGCTCTTAAGCTGCTGCTCTTAACTTTTTTTTTTTTAAGATTTTATTTATTTATTTGACAATGAGAGAGGGAACACAAGCAGGGGGAGTGGGAGAGGGAGAAGCAGGTTTCCCGCGGAGCAGGGAGCCCGATGCGGGGCTCGATGCGGGGCTCGATGCGGGGCTCGATGCGGGGC